>NC_083586.1:69151855-69517656 GCF_027579695.1 Neoarius graeffei | reverse complement strand
CGCGCTGCCCGTCTCTCTCTCTCAATCTGCGCGCTGCCCGTCTCTCTCTCTCAATCTGCGCGCTGCCCGTCTCTCTCTCTCAATCTGCGCGCTGCCCGTCTCTCTCTCTCAATCTGCGCGCTGCCCGTCTCTCTCTCTCGTCAATCTGCGCGCTGCCCGTCTCTCTCTCTCAATCTGCGCGCTGCCCGTCTCTCTCTCTCTCAATCTGCGCGCTGCCCGTCTCTCTCCTCTCTCTCAATCTGCGCGCTGCCCGTCTCTCTCTCTCTGCGTCTAATCTGCGCGCTGCCCGTCTCTCTCTCTCATCTGCGCGCTGCCCGTCTCTCTCTCTCAATCTGCGCGCTGCCCGTCTCTCTCTCTCAATCTGCGCGCTGCCCGTCTCTCTCTCTCTCATCTGCGCGCTGCCCGTCTCTCTCTCTCTCATCTGCGCGCTGCCCGTCTCTCTCTCTCTCTCTGCGCGCTGCCCCGTCTCTCTCTCTCATCTGCGCGCTGCCCGTCTCTCTCTCTCACTCTGCGCGCTGCCCGTCTCTCTCTCTCAATCTGCGCGCTGCCGTCTCTCTCTCTCTATCTGCGCGCTGCCCGTCTCTCTCTCTCATCTGCGCGCTGCCCGTCTCTCTCTCTCATCTGCGCGCTGCCCGTCTCTCTCTCTCTCAATCTGCGCGCTGCCCGTCTCTCTCTCTCTCTCTGCGCGCTGCCCGTCTCTCTCTCTCTCTGCGCGCTGCCGTCTCTCTCTCTCTGCGCGCTGCCCGTCTCTCTCTCTCTCATCTGCGCGCTGCCCGTCTCTCTCTCTCATCTGCGCGCTGCCCGTCTCTCTCTCTCTCTGCGCGCTGCCCGTCTCTCTCTCTCTCTGCGCGCTGCCCGTCTCTCTCTCTCTGCGCGCTGCCCGTCTCTCTCTCTCTCTGCGCGCTGCCCGTCTCTCTCTCTCTCAATCTGGCGCTGCCCGTCTCTCTCTCTTCTCTGCGCGCTGCCCGTCTCTCTCTCTCAATCTGCGCGCTGCCCGTCTCTCCTCTCTCATCTGCCCTGCCCTCTCTCTCTCTCTCTGCGCGCTGCCCGTCTCTCTCTCTCTCATCTGCGCGCTGCCCGTCTCTCTCTCTCTCATCTGCGCGCTGCCCGTCTCTCTCTCTCTCTCTGCGCGCTGCCCGTCTCTCTCTCTCATCTGCGCGCTGCCCCGTCTCTCTCTCTCAATCTGCGCGCTGCCCGTCTCTCTCTCTCTCTCTCTGCGCGCTGCCCGTCTCTCTCTCTCTCATCTGCGCGCTGCCCGTCTCTCTCTCTCTCATCTGCGCGCTGCCCGTCTCTCTCTCTCTCAATCTGCGCGCTGCCCGTCTCTCTCTCTCTCAATCTGCGCGCTGCCCGTCTCTCTCTCTCTCAATCTGCGCGCTGCCCGTCTCTCTCTCTCTCAATCTGCGCGCTGCCCGTCTCTCTCTCTCAATCTGCGCGCTGCCCGTCTCTCTCTCTCTCAATCTGCGCGCTGCCCGTCTCTCTCTCTCTCAATCTGCGCGCTGCCCCGTCTCTCTCTCTCTCAATCTGCGCGCTGCCGTCTCTCTCTCTCAATCTGCGCGCTGCCCGTCTCTCTCTCTCATCTGCGCGCTGCCCGTCTCTCTCTCTCTCTGCGCGCTGCCCGTCTCTCTCTCTCATCTGCGCGCTGCCCGTCTCTCTCTCTCTCTCAATCTGCGCGCTGCTCGTCTCTCTCTCTCTCTGCGCGCTGCCGTCTCTCTCTCTCTCTCATCTGCGCGCTGCCCGTCTCTCTCTCTCAATCTGCGCGCTGCCCGTCTCTCCTCTCTCTGCGCGCTGCCCGTCTCTCTCTCTCTCAATCTGCGCGCTGCCCGTCTCCTCTCTCATCTGCGCGCTGCCCGTCTCTCTCTCTCTCAATCTGCGCGCTGCCCGTCTCTCTCTCTCAATCTGCGCGCTGCCCGTCTCTCTCTCTCTCAATCTGCGCGCTGCCCGTCTCTCTCTCTCTCAATCTGCGCGCTGCCCGTCTCTCTCTCTCTCTCAATCTGCGCGCTGCCCGTCTCTCTCTCTCTCAATCTGCGCGCTGCCCGTCTCTCTCTCTCTCAATCTGCGCGCTGCCCGTCTCTCTCTCTCTCAATCTGCGCGCTGCCCGTCTCTCTCTCTCTCTCTCAATCTGCGCGCTGCCCGTCTCTCTCTCTCTCAATCTGCGCGCTGCCCGTCTCTCTCTCTCAATCTGCGCGCTGCCCGTCTCTCTCTCTCAATCTGCGGGCTGCCCGTCACTCTCTCTTTCTCTGCGCGCTGCCCGTCTCTCTCTCTCAATCTGCGCGCTGCCCGTCTCTCTCTCTCAATCTGCGCGCTGCCCGTCTCTCTCTCTCTCAATCTGCGCGCTGCCCGTCTCTCTCTCTCAATCTGCGCGCTGCCCGTCTCTCTCTCTCAATCTGCGCGCTGCCCGTCTCTCTCTCTCAATCTGCGCGCTGCCCGTCTCTCTCTCTCAATCTGCGCGCTGCCCGTCTCTCTCTCTCAATCTGCGCGCTGCCCGTCTCTCTCTCTCAATCTGCGCGCTGCCCGTCTCTCTCTCTCAATCTGCGCGCTGCCCGTCTCTCTCTCTCTCAATCTGCGCGCTGCCCGTCTCTCTCTCTCTCAATCTGCGCGCTGCCCGTCTCTCTCTCTCTCAATCTGCGCGCTGCCCGTCTCTCTCTCTCTCAATCTGCGCGCTGCCCGTCTCTCTCTCTCTCAATCTGCGCGCTGCCCGTCTCTCTCTCTCTCAATCTGCGCGCTGCCCGTCTCTCTCTCTCAATCTGCGCGCTGCCCGTCTCTCTCTCTCAATCTGCGCGCTGCCCGTCTCTCTCTCTCAATCTGCGCGCTGCCCGTCACTCTCTCTCTCTCTCTGCGCGCTGCCCGTCTCTCTCTCTCTCTCAATCTGCGCGCTGCCCGTCTCTCTCTCTCTCAATCTGCGCGCTGCCCGTCTCTCTCTCTCTCAATCTGCGCGCTGCCCGTCTCTCTCTCTCTCAATCTGCGCGCTGCCCGTCTCTCTCTCTCTCAATCTGCGCGCTGCCCGTCTCTCTCTCTCTCAATCTGCGCGCTGCCCGTCTCTCTCTCTCTCTCAATCTGCGCGCTGCCCGTCTCTCTCTCTCTCTCAATCTGCGCGCTGCCCGTCTCTCTCTCTCAATCTGCGCGCTGCCCGTCTCTCTCTCTCAATCTGCGCGCTGCCCGTCACTCACTCTCTCTCTGCGCGCTGCCCGTCTCTCTCTCTCTCTCAATCTGCGCGCTGCCCGTCACTCACTCTCTCTCTGCGCGCTGCCCGTCTCTCTCTCTCTCTCAATCTGCGCGCTGTCCGTCTCTCTCTCTGCGCGCTGCCCGTCTCTCTCTCTCTCTCTGCGCGCTGCCCGTCTCTCTCTCAATCTGCGCGCTGCCCGTCTCTCTCTCTCTCTGCGCGCTGCCCGTCTCTCTCTCTCTCTCAATCTGCGCGCTGCCCGTCTCTCTCTCTCTCTCAATCTGCGCGCTGCCCGTCACTCTCTCTCTCTCTGCGCGCTGCCCGTCTCTCTCTCAATCTGCGCGCTGTCCGTCTCTCTCTCTCTCTGCGCGCTGCCCGTCTCTCTCTCTCTCTCTGCGCGCTGCCCGTCTCTCTCTCAATCTGCGCGCTGCCCGTCTCTCTCTCTCTCTGCGCGCTGCCCGTCTCTCTCTCTCTCTCTGCGCGCTGCCCGTCTCTCTCTCTCTCTGCGCGCTGCCCGTCTCTCTCTCTCTCTCTGCGCGCTGCCCGTCTCTCTCTCTCTCAATCTGCGCGCTGCCCGTCTCTCTCTCTCTCAATCTGCGCGCTGCCCGTCTCTCTCTCTCTCAATCTGCGCGCTGCCCGTCTCTCTCTCTCTCAATCTGCGCGCTGCCCGTCTCTCTCTCTCTCAATCTGCGCGCTGCCCGTCTCTCTCTCTCTCAATCTGCGCGCTGCCCGTCTCTCTCTCTCTCAATCTGCGCGCTGCCCGTCTCTCTCTCTCTCTCTCAATCTGCGCGCTGCCCGTCTCTCTCTCTCTCAATCTGCGCGCTGCCCGTCTCTCTCTCTCAATCTGCGCGCTGCCCGTCTCTCTCTCTCAATCTGCGCGCTGCCCGTCACTCTCTCTTTCTCAATCTGCGCGCTGTCCGTCTCTCTCTCTCTCTGCGCGCTGTCCGTCTCTCTCTCTCTCTGCGCGCTGTCCGTCTCTCTCTCTCTCTGCGCGCTGCCCGTCTCTCTCTCTCTCTCTGCGCGCTGCCCGTCTCTCTCTCTCTCTGCGCGCTGCCCGTCTCTCTCTCTCTCTGCGCGCTGCCCGTCTCTCTCTCTCTCTGCGCGCTGCCCGTCTCTCTCTCTCTCTGCGCGCTGCCCGTCTCTCTCTCTCTCTGCGCGCTGCCCGTCTCTCTCTCTCTCTGCGCGCTGCCCGTCTCTCTCTCTCTCTGCGCGCTGCCCGTCTCTCTCTCTCTCTGCGCGCTGCCCGTCTCTCTCTCTCTCTGCGCGCTGCCCGTCTCTCTCTCTCTCTGCGCGCTGCCCGTCTCTCTCTCTCTCTGCGCGCTGCCCGTCTCTCTCTCTCTCTGCGCGCTGCCCGTCTCTCTCTCTCTCTGCGCGCTGCCCGTCTCTCTCTCTCTCTGCGCGCTGCCCGTCTCTCTCTCTCTCTGCGCGCTGCCCGTCTCTCTCTCTCTCTGCGCGCTGCCCGTCTCTCTCTCTCTCTGCGCGCTGCCCGTCTCTCTCTCTCTCTGCGCGCTGCCCGTCTCTCTCTCTCTCTGCGCGCTGCCCGTCTCTCTCTCTCTCTGCGCGCTGCCCGTCTCTCTCTCTCTCTCTGCGCGCTGCCCGTCTCTCTCTCTCTCAATCTGCGCGCTGCCCGTCTCTCTCTCTCTCAATCTGCGCGCTGCCCGTCTCTCTCTCTCTCAATCTGCGCGCTGCCCGTCTCTCTCTCTCTCAATCTGCGCGCTGCCCGTCTCTCTCTCTCTCAATCTGCGCGCTGCCCGTCTCTCTCTCTCTCAATCTGCGCGCTGCCCGTCTCTCTCTCTCTCAATCTGCGCGCTGCCCGTCTCTCTCTCTCTCAATCTGCGCGCTGCCCGTCTCTCTCTCTCTCAATCTGCGCGCTGCCCGTCTCTCTCTCTCTCTCTCAATCTGCGCGCTGCCCGTCTCTCTCTCTCTCAATCTGCGCGCTGCCCGTCTCTCTCTCTCAATCTGCGCGCTGCCCGTCTCTCTCTCTCAATCTGCGCGCTGCCCGTCACTCTCTCTTTCTCTGCGCGCTGCCCGTCTCTCTCTCTCTCTCAATCTGCGCGCTGTCCGTCTCTCTCTCTCTCTGCGCGCTGTCCGTCTCTCTCTCTCTCTGCGCGCTGCCCGTCTCTCTCTCTCTCTCTCTGCGCGCTGCCCGTCTCTCTCTCTCTCTGCGCGCTGCCCGTCTCTCTCTCTCTCTGCGCGCTGCCCGTCTCTCTCTCTCTCTGCGCGCTGCCCGTCTCTCTCTCTCTCTGCGCGCTGCCCGTCTCTCTCTCTCTCTGCGCGCTGCCCGTCTCTCTCTCTCTCTGCGCGCTGCCCGTCTCTCTCTCTCTCTGCGCGCTGCCCGTCTCTCTCTCTCTCTGCGCGCTGCCCGTCTCTCTCTCTCTCTGCGCGCTGCCCGTCTCTCTCTCTCTCTGCGCGCTGCCCGTCTCTCTCTCTCTCTGCGCGCTGCCCGTCTCTCTCTCTCTCTGCGCGCTGCCCGTCTCTCTCTCTCTCTGCGCGCTGCCCGTCTCTCTCTCTCTCTGCGCGCTGCCCGTCTCTCTCTCTCTCTGCGCGCTGCCCGTCTCTCTCTCTCTCTCTCTGCGCGCTGCCCGTCTCTCTCTCTCTCTCTCTCTCTGCGCGCTGCCCGTCTCTCTCTCTCTCTCTCTGCGCGCTGCCCGTCTCTCTCTCTCTCTCTCTCTGCGCGCTGCCCGTCTCTCTCTCTCTCTCTCTGCGCGCTGCCCGTCTCTCTCTCTCTCAATCTGCGCGCTGCCCGTCTCTCTCTCTCTCAATCTGCGCGCTGCCCGTCTCTCTCTCTCTCAATCTTCGCGCTGCCCGTCTCTCTCTCTCTCTCAATCTGCGCGCTGCCCGTCTCTCTCTCTCTCAATCTGCGCGCTGCCCGTCTCTCTCTCTCTCAATCTGCGCACTGCCCGTCTCTCTCTCTCTCAATCTGCGCGCTGCCCGTCTCTCTCTCTCTCAATCTGCGCGCTGCCCGTCTCTCTCTCTCTCAATCTGCGCGCTGCCCGTCTCTCTCTCTCTCAATCTGCGCGCTGCCCGTCTCTCTCTCTCTCAATCTGCGCGCTGCCCGTCTCTCTCTCTCTCAATCTGCGCGCTGCCCGTCTCTCTCTCTCTCAATCTGCGCGCTGCCCGTCTCTCTCTCTCAATCTGCGCGCTGCCCGTCTCTCTCTCTCAATCTGCGCGCTGCCCGTCTCTCTCTCTCAATCTGCGCGCTGCCCGTCTCTCTCTCTCTCAATCTGCGCGATGCCCGTCTCTCTCTCTCAATCTGCGCGATGCCCGTCTCTCTCTCTCAATCTGCGCGCTGCCCGTCTCTCTCTCTCTCAATCTGCGCGCTGCCCGTCTCTCTCTCTCTCTGCGCGCTGCCCGTCTCTCACTCTCTCTGCGCGCTGCCCGTCTCTCTCTCTCTCAATCTGCGCGCTGCCCGTCTCTCTCTCTCTCTGCGCGCTGCCCGTTTCTCACTCTCTCTGCGCGCTGCCCGTCTCTCTCTCTCTCAATCTGCGCGCTGCCCGTCTCTCTCTCTCTCTGCGCGCTGCCCGTCTCTCACTCTCTCTGCGCGCTGCCCGTCTCTCTCTCTCTCAATCTGCGCGCTGTCCGTCTCTCTCTCTCTCTCTCAATCTGCGCGCTGCCCGTCTCTCTCTCTCTCAATCTGCGCGCTGCCCGTCTCTCTCTCTCTCTCAATCTGCGCGCTGCCCGTCTCTCTCTCTCTCAATCTGCGCGCTGCCCGTCTCTCTCTCTCTCAATCTGCGCGCTGCCCGTCTCTCTCTCTCTCTCAATCTGCGCGCTGCCCGTCTCTCTATCTCTCAATCTGCGCGCTGTCCGTCTCTCTCTCTCTCTGCGCGCTACCCGTCTCTCTCTCTCGCTCTCTGCGCGCTACCCGTCTCTCTCTCGCTCTCTGCGCGCTACCCGTCTCTCTCTCGCTCTCTGCGCGCTACCCGTCTCTCTCTCAATCTCTGCGCTAGCCGTCTCTCTCTCAATCTCTGCGCTACCCGTCTCTCTCTCAATCTCTGCGCTACCCGTCTCTCTCTCAATCTCTGCGCTACCCGTCTCTCTCTCAATCTCTGCGCTACCCGTCTCTCTCTCAATCTCTGCGCTACCTGTCTCTCTCTCAATCTCTGCGCTACCTGTCTCTCTCTCTCTCAATCTGCGCGCTGCCCGTCTCTCTCTCTCTCAATCTGCGCGCTGCCCGTCTCTCTCTCTCTCTCAATCTGCGCGCTGCCCGTCTCTCTCTCTCTCAATCTGCGCGCTGCCCGTCTCTCTCTCTCTCAATCTGCGCGCTGCCCGTCTCTCTCTCTCAATCTGCGCGCTGCCCGTCTCTCTCTCTCTCAATCTGCGCGCTGCCCGTCTCTCTCTCTGTCTCAATCTGCGCGCTGCCCGTCTCTCTCTCTCTCAATCTGCGCGCTGCCCGTCTCTCTCTCTCTCAATCTGCGCGCTGCCCGTCTCTCTCTCTCTCTCTCAATCTGCGCGCTGCCCGTCTCTCTCTCTCTCTCTCAATCTGCGCGCTGCCCGTCTCTCTCTCTCTCTCTCAATCTGCGCGCTGCCCGTCTCTCTCTCTCTCAATCTGCGCGCTGCCCGTCTCTCTCTCTCAATCTGCGCGCTGCCCGTCTCTCTCTCTCTCAATCTGCGCGCTGCCCGTCTCTCTCTCTCTCAATCTGCGCGCTGCCCGTCTCTCTCTCTCTCAATCTGCGCGCTGCCCGTCTCTCTCTCTCAATCTGCGCGCTGCCCGTCTCTCTCTCTCAATCTGCGCGCTGCCCGTCTCTCTCTCTCAATCTGCGCGCTGCCCGTCTCTCTCTCTCTCTCTCAATCTGCGCGCTGCCCGTCTCTCTCTCTCTCAATCTGCGCGCTGCCCGTCTCTCTCTCTCTCTCTCAATCTGCGCGCTGCCCGTCTCTCTCTCTCTCTCTCAATCTGCGCGCTGCCCGTCTCTCTCTCTCTCTCAATCTGCGCGCTGCCCGTCTCTCTCTCTCTCTGCGCGCTGCCCGTCTCTCTCTCTCTCTGCGCGCTGCCCGTCTCTCTCTCTCTCTGCGCGCTGCCCGTCTCTCTCTCTCTCTGCGCGCTGCCCGTCTCTCTCTCTCTCTGCGCGCTGCCCGTCTCTCTCTCTCTCTGCGCGCTGCCCGTCTCTCTCTCTCTCTGCGCGCTGCCCGTCTCTCTCTCTCTGCGCGCTACCCGTCTCTCTCTCTCTCTGCGTGCTACCCGTCTCTCTCTCTCTCTGCGCGCTACCCATCTCTCTCTCTCTCTGCGCGCTACCCGTCTCTCTCTCTTTGCGCGCTACCCGTCTCTCTCTCTCTCTCTGCGCGCTACCCGTCTCTCTCTCGCTCTCTGCGCGCTACCCGTCTCTCTCTCAATCTCTGCGCTACCCGTCTCTCTCTCAATTTCTGCGCTACCCGTCTCTCTCTCAATCTCTGCGCTACCCGTCTCTCTCTCAATCTCTGCGCTACCCGTCTCTCTCTCAATCTCTGCGCTACCTGTCTCTCTCTCAATCTCTGCGCTACCTGTCTCTCTCTCAATCTCTGCGCTACCTGTCTCTCTCTCAATCTCTGCGCTACCTGTCTCTCTCTCAATCTCTGCGCTACCTGTCTCTCTCTCAATCTCTGCGCTACCTGTCTCTCTCTCAATCTCTGCGCTACCTGTCTCTCTCTCAATCTCTGTGCTACCTGTCTCTCTCTCAATCTCTGTGCTACCTGTCTCTCTCTCAATCTCTGCGCTACCTGTCTCTCTCTCAATCTCTGCGCTACCTGTCTCTCTCAATCCGTGCGCTACCTGTCTGCAGTCCTGCTTGATGTTGTGAGATGAAGTGAGTGCTCGGCTGTTCTGCATTTTCTGAGGCGACTTCACCACACTCCTCCATGGTGTATCCGAACCCAGGCATGGCTCCTCCCACGGTCCCGCCCTCCTCGGTACCCCGGCCCTTGGCGGCAGCCCGTTTGTGGTTGGCGGAGGCGGAGATGATCTGTGTGCACTCATCGATGACGCTCTTGATCTGCAGGATGCTGGCGGCGGTGAGCATGCGCAGGGCCTGCGAGCGCAGCAGCACCATGGAACCGCTGTACAGAAAGTCCACCAGCTGCAGCACGGCATCGGCTGGCACCAGGGGTGGAACACTGATCTCCGAGTGGCCCAGCAGCAGCTTGTCCTGGAAGAACGGGCTTCCAGCCGCCAGCACGCAGGCGTGAGCGCGCAGGGATGCGTCCTGGATCCGCACCGTCACATCACAGAAAACACCATCACGCCGCTGTGATCGCAGAGACTCTAACACACACTCGCTCGCATTCTGCAGACGGATGTAGTGGACCGAGTCAGAGCCACACGCCGCCATGACCACGCCTGACAGACAGACACACACACACACACACACACACAGGCATTAGAATTATCAATATTGTAAAAGTAAACCTGCAGCTCCGCTTCACTGTGTTTCCTCAACAGTTTAAAAACTAAAAGAAAGTCCTGATATGCTGCTGATGGTTTTCTTCACAACTATATGTTATTTTAGAATCTCAATACATTTCTAAACAATAAACGATTCTCTGATGAACGACATGCTCAGCTAGGTTAAGGTCTGGTGATTGAGTTGTCCAGACTAAAACCTTCTCCTTCCCCCTGAAGAAGTTCTCTGTTGTGTTTCAGGACGTTCTCTTGCTGAATGATGAAATTCCTCACAGTCAGCTCGGACGCGGTTCTCTGTCAGACCCGCCTTACACTGAACGACTTTTCGAGAAATGTCACTGTCACAGACACATTTCCAGTGTCGGAATAAAGTCATGAGAGTTCTGCTCGAGTGTGTGTGTTCCCATTATCTCGATCGTTTGGTGTAAGGTGATCAGGACAGCTGCCGTCAGTCTCTCTTTTTCTCATCTTGGCATTCCAATCAAATAAACTGTGATTTTTTTTTATCTTTCGTCTCATGTAAATAGTGACCCTGAGAAATTGTCAGTCTTTGAAAAATCATAGATAATCAGTTGAAAAGTCATTAGGCGTAAGGCGGGATAACGCCATGACTAACGACACCTATGTGTGTGTGTGGGGGGGTCTTTTCAAGGTTTTTTCAAGTCTGATTTTGGATGGTTCACAAATTATCAGACAGAACGTTTCTGTAGACTCCAAATTCATTCTGCTACCATCATGAGTTCCATCATCAGTAAAGGTTAGGGAGTCTGTTCCAGAAGCAGCCAGGAAGCCCAAGCCATGACACTACCACCACCATGCTTCACCCATGAGCTCATACTGTATCTTCTGGACCACGAGCAGAAATTTTCTTTCTCCACTCTTCCGCTTTTCCATCACTTCAGTAACAGCTCAGAACTTTTGAGAGGTGAAGGCAGGGTTAGGGTTAGGGCTAACCCTAACCCTTTTCCTGCCCCTGAATAGGTCAGGGGTTACACTGCGTAGTTTTTAATTTTGTTAAAATTAATTTTGTAACCTGACTTTGACAGGATGAACTTCAGCACTGAAATTAGCAACTGATCAGTGTTTTATCAACAGCTGAAAACTGAATGATTGAATCAGAATTTGTGGAAACCAAAGGATAAGTATTTTAACACACATACTATGGCCGAATCCCATTTCACCCCTTGGACCAACCCCTTAGCCCTTCCCCTCCATTTTGCGCGTTCACGTGAAGGGGTAGGGGTATCCCAATCCCAGTTAACGCGGAGGGGTAGGGGAAGGGGGAGGGCTTCTGTACCCCTCCAAACGGAGATTTTCCTGGAGCTGACTCCGAACGAAGGGGTTTGAGTGATTTCCCACAATGCCATGCGGATTTCAGCGAGATTTCATGCGGATTTCAGAAAGATGGCGGTTCCCGCGGCGAAAGATTGTCATAAATGTATTTTCTCCATTATTTACGTGTTTTAAGTTGTTATCCAGAGGAAACACGCCGCTTGATTCGCTTTCGAGCTGAGAATGAGCAGCGATTTCTGAAATCCAAGCTGCTGCTAAAAAGCTTTGGGAGTGAGTATTGTTTTCGGTTGCTTTACTGCGTACGTTTTGTTCTGTTATTCTCGCTTTTATTGTTTACATGAGTGTTCTGACACCTCATTCTGTCGGATGTGGTGCACGAAGCGCCAAAGATATCCCATTCAGTGGTGTTAGTTAACAAATCACACCCTGCCAGCAGAGATTTCTGGTTCTGACTGTAGTGGCTGGTCGCAGCCAATGACGCATTTGGTCGCGTTTTGCTAACGTAAACGCTGACGGAGGTACGCGATGACGTATGCGATCATTGAAGGGCTATCCCAATACGTAAGGGTTGAATTTCAAGCCCTATCCCTTGTAGCTCAGTTTCAAGGGGAAGGGAGAGGGGAAGGCGGAGGGGTAGGGGTAGAAATTAGAATTGGGATTGGGCCTTTATATACACTTTTCTGGAACCCTGGATTTTAAAAATGTGACTCTGTGATCACTGAAATAAAAGCACTGTGAATGAAATAAAATTCAAATTAAAACATCAAAAAAATTATTCACCCATTTTTGCTCTCCTTCACACACACAGGTACTTCTATCTTTGTGGGGGCTCTCATTGACATAATACAGTCCCTTGTTCCTTACCCGAACCTTAACCCCACCCCTTACCCGAACCTTAACCCCACCCCTTACCCGAACCATCACAATTAAATGCCTAACCCCACCTCTTCCCTGAACCTTAACCCCACCCCTTACCCAAACCATCACAACTAAATGCCTAACCCCACCTCTTCCCCGAACCTTAACCCCACCCCTTACCCAAACCATCGCAACTAAATGCCTAACCACACCTCTTCCCCAAACCTTAACCTCACCCCTTACCCGAACCTTAACCCGACCCCTTACCCGAACCTTAACCCCACCCCTTATCATCACAACTAAATGCCTAACCGCACCTCTTCCCCAAACCTTAACCTCACCCCTTACCCTAAGCTTAACCATCACAACTAAATGCCTAACCCCACTTCTTCCCTGAACCTTAACCCCACCCCTTACCCAAACCATCACAACTAAATGCCTAACCCCACCTCTTCCATGAACCTTAACCCCACCTCTTACCCAAACCATCACAACTAAATGCCTAACCCCACCTCTTCCCGGAACCTTAATCTCACCCCTTACCTGAACCCTAACCCCACCCCTTACCCTAAGCTTAACCATCACAACTAAATGCCTAACCCCTAGCCTTGTAAACTAGACCCAACCGCCTAGCGGCCAAAAATATTTTTTGCCTAGCGAATGGGTCTAGCCTCGCACCATATAAACAAAAACACCCCGGGCATCAAATCGTGCCCGCCAATCACAACACAAGGTTTTTGTTTGGATTCTTTGGGCGGGCTTTTGCAGAAGTGACGACAAAGCTGCGCGACGCTGGAGAAAGTACAACAGGAAAGATGGCTACGGCTAGTGAACAGCGCGCGTTTGACTCCGCTTTGGAATCAGTTTTAGAAGAATTAGACTTGGAGTTTTTGTTGAAACATGAGCAGGAAGAGGCTCTCCGCTCATTCCTTTTCAAGAAGGACGTTTTCGCTGTTTTGCCGACCGGCTATGGCAAAAGTCTGATCTACCAGCTGGCTCCGCTCGTAGCCAAAAGGATGGGGCTAGTTTGTGCAGTACAAAGAATTAATAAACAGCTTTGAAACATTACTTTTTGATTGTTTCTTATTTTCCCGTTATTTTAAATTTAAGGGAAATTATTTCACCAAACACCACTAAATAAAAACTCTCAAAAACAGTTTAAGCAAACCCTTGAAAAACACTTGGAAAAAATGTGTATGTGGTACAGACTCCAAACTTGTGGTCATTATCTCCAAACTTCATAATATCTAGAACCTGTTTATTAATTAATTCGCATTTTGAAAAATTATTTAATTTCAAGGTCTCCCCCACTGCTTTCTGTCGCTCTGACTACGTCACAGTCACTGTTGCGCTGATTGGTCAGAGTGTTGGCCTATACGCACAGAGACAGTTTGAAAGACAGCAGGTTGTTCCTCCTACCCGCTTCGGAAATGTCTACGGATCGAGGCCAGACTAAATATTCACATTTAGTCTGGCTTGCCAGGCTACCTAACCCCACCTCTTCCCTGAACCTTAATCTCACCCCTTACCCAAACCCGACCCCTTACCCGAACCATCACAACTAAATGCCTAACCCCACCTCTTCCCTGAACCTTAACCCCACCCCTTACCCAAACATCACAACTAAATGCCTAACCCCACCTCTTCTCCAAACCTTAACCCCACCCCTTACCCAAACCATCACAACTAAATGCCTAACCCCACCTCCCTTCCCTGAACCTTAACCCCACCCCTTACCTGAAATATCACAACTAAATGCCTAATCCAACCTCTTCCCTGAACCTTAACCCCACCCCTTACCCAAACCCTACCCCTTACCTGAACCATCACAACTAAATGCCTAACCCCACCTCTTATCCTGAACCTTAACCCCACCCCTTACCCGAACCCTACCCCTTACCTGAACCTTAACCCCACCCCTTACCCGAACCCTACCCCTTACCCAAACCATCACAACTAAATGCCTAAACCCACCTCTTCCCTGAACCTTAACCCCACCCCTTACTCAAACCCCACCCCTTACCCAAACCATCACAACTAAATGCCTAACCCCACCTTTTCCCTGAACCTTAACCACACCCCTTACCTGAACTTTAACCCCACCTCTTCCCTGAACCTTAACCTCACCCTTTACCTGAACCTTAACCCCACCCCTTACCCAAACCATCACAACTAAATGCCTAAACCCACCTCTTCCCTGAACCTTAACCCCACCCCTTACCTGAATTTTAACCCCACCTCTTCCCTGAACCTTAACCTCACCCTTTACCTGAACCTTAACCCCACCCCTTACCCAAACCATCACAACTAAATGCCTAAACCCACCTCTTCCCTGAACCTTAATCTCACCCGAACCTTAACCCCACCCCTTACCAAAACCCTGCCCCTTCCCAGAACCATCACAACTAAATGCCTAACGCCACCTCTTCCCCTGAACCTTAACCTCACCCCTTACCCAAACCATCACAACTAAATGCCTAACCCCACCTCTTCCCTGAACCTTAACCCCACCCCTTACCCAAACCATCACAACTAAATGCCTAACCCCACCTCTTCCCTGAACCTTAACCCCACCCCTTACCCAAACCATCACAACTAAATGCCTAACCCCACCTCTTCCCTGAACCTTAACCTCACCCCTTACCCAAACCATCACAACTAAATGCCTAACCCCACCTCTTCCCTGAACCTTAACCTCACCCTTTACCCAAACCATCACAACTAAATGCCTAACCCCACCTCTTCCCTGAACCTTAACCTCACCCCTTACCTGAACCTTAACCCCACCCCTTACCCAAACCATCACAACTAAATGCCTAACCCCACCTCTTCCCCGAACCTTTACCCCACCCCTTACCCAAACCCTACCCCTTACCTGAACCATCACAACTAAATGCCTAACCCCACCTCTTCCCTGAACCTTGACCTCACCCTTTACCTGAACCTTAACCCTACCCCTTACCTGAACCATCACAACTAAATACCTAACCCCACTTCTTCCCTGAACCTTAACCCCACCCCTTACCCAAACCATCACAACTAAATGCCTAACCCCACCTCTTCCCTGAACCTTAACCCCACCCCTTACCCGAACCATCACAACTAAATGCCTAACCACACCTCTTCCCTGAACCTTAACCTCACCCTTTACCTGAACCTTAACCTGACCCCTTACCCGAACCATCACAACTAAATGCCTAACCCCACTTCTTCCCTGAACCTTAACCTCACCCTTTACCTGAACCTTAACCCGACCCCTTACCCAAACCATCACAACTAAATGCCTAACCCCACCTCTTCCCTGAACCTTAACCCCACCCCTTACCCAAACCCCACCCCTTACCCAAACCTTAACCCCACCCCTTACCCAAACCATCACAACTAAATGCCTAACCCCACCTCTTCCCTGAACCTTAACCTCACCCCTTACCCAAACCTTAACCCCACCCCTTAACCCCACCCCTTACCTGAGCCATCAAAACTAAATGCCTAACCCCACCTCTTCCCTGAACCTTAACCCCACCCCTTACCCAAACCCTAGCCCTTACCTGAACCATCACAACTAAATGCCTAACCCCACCTCTTCCCTGAACCTTAACCCCACCCCTTACCCAAACCATCACAACTAAATGCCTAACCCCACCTCTTCCCCGAACCTTAACCCCACCCCTTACCCAAACCCTACCCCTTACCTGAACCATCACAACTTAATGCCTAACCCCACCTCTTCCCTGAACCTTAACCCCACCCCTTACCCAAACCATCACAACTAAATGCCTAACCCCACCTCTTCCCAGAACTTTAACCCCACCCCTTACGCGAACCATCACAATTTAATGCCTAACCCCACCTCTTCCCCGAACCTTAACCCCACCCCTTACCCAAACCATCACAACTAAATGCCTAACCCCACCCCTTACCCAACCCTAAACCTCATTCTAACCCTGAACCCTAACACTGTGCCTTAATCCTCAAACAGCCCTTTAAAAAAGTGAGCACCAGACAAAAATGTCCTTACTCTGCTGGTTAAAAAATAAATAAAAACGTTTTCCGGTCTTCAATATGTAGCAAGTCCACACACACACAGGTAAAGGCTCTGACCTCTGACCTCTCCTCAGAGGAACCTGGAGGTGTTCAGTGATGATTCCGTTGTCAGTGTTAATGCTCCTCAACGGCCTGTCAGCTTCTACACACACACACACACACACACACTCACTCACTCACTACACACACACACACACTCTTTACACACTGACACTGCGCTGATCCTCTTTACTCACGCGCATTATACATTAACGCGGTGTTTATTAATGAGATTATTTCTTATTTCTCCTCCTAATTCCTGTCTTTATTGAGCGCTGACACACAGCTGCAGCGGAAACTACGGCAACCCGAGAGGGGAAAACATCCACAACCTCAACACACCGAGAGGCAAAATAAAAGTCCTCAATCCCCGCCCCTTTTTTCAACACACACCTATCCGACTTTATATAACTGCACGGATATATTTTTAACGTGTGCAAATGTACTCGTGTGTGTGTGTGTGTGTGTGTGTGAGAGAGAGATAAAGGCAGAGTGAATACTTTCTCTTAATGTGTATATGATCATGTGCACAGTTATAGGGGACACTAACAATTATATTTATAATCGTATTTATCATTATAATTGGCTTCTGGAGCCAATCAGAGCACACTACGCATATTATTCCACATGAATCTAGTCCCGCCCACTTTTTGGCATGTCCTTTCCAGCTATGTTTAAAAAATATATTACACACTAAGCTCCACCCAAAAGTAACATCGTACACACTGAGACTCGTATTCAGAGTTCAAAAAGTTACATCATTGTTGTTGGACAGCGCAGTTCAAAAACCATGGGCTTTAATATGGAGCGGCCTTCCACTGCTGTGGTCATGAGCGCCACTCTTCTGGGAAGGCTTTCCACTAGATTTCTGGGCATGGCCGTGAGGATTTGTGTTCATTAGTGAGATCAGACGCTGATGTTGGGATGTTGAGGCTCCAGTTCATCCCAAAGGTGTTCAGTGGGGTTGAGTTCAGTCAGGGCTCTGTGCAGGATGCTCAAGTTCTTCACTCCAGCCTTCACACACTATGTCTTCATGGAGCTCAGTTTGTGTACAGGAGCATCATCATGCTGGAACAGGAAAAGTTCTTCCCCAAGCTGTTGTCCAAAGCTGGAAAAATACAGTTGTGTAAAATGTCTGTGTGCTGCAGCATTAACATTCCCCTTCACTGGAAGTAATGAGCCCAAACCCTGAAGATAACCCCAGACCATCATCCCTCCTCCACAACCTTTACTGTTGCTACTTTGCGTTCCTATAGGTAGCGTTCTCCGAGCATTCACCAAACCCAGATACAGCCATCAAACTGCCAGATGATGAAGTGTGATTCATCTCTTCAGAAAAAAAGACATGTCCACTGCTCCAGAGTCCAGTGTCAGTGCTTTTCACCACTCCGGCCCACACCTGGCATTACACATAGTGATCTTAAGCTTGTGTGCAGTTGCTCTCGTGCTGATGTTGCTTCCAGAGTCCGTTTAGAGATCTGTAATGAGGGATGCAACAGAGGATCGGCCATTTTTACTACAAGGTTCAGCACTCAGCAGCCTCGCTCTGTGAGATGTCCATCACTTTGTAGTTGAGCTGTTGTTGCTTTCAGACACTTTCGTTTCATAATAATAGCACTTATAGTTGCCCGGGGCAGATCGAGCAGGGTGGAAATTTCATGGACTGAGGCGCAGCAAAGGTAGCGTTCTATGACAGCGTCGCTGATATCTTCACTAACAAGTATAATTTATATAGTGCCTTTCACCAACCCAAGGACACTTTACAGAATAATGGAACGACCAAAGGACAAAACAGAAAGATGAACAAATCCACCAAAAGAAGAAATAAACAGATGAGAGACAGAAAAATTAACACAACAAAGCCACAGTTAACACGAGCATAAAGACAGCAGAAGAGCTCAATGCACAGAAAAAGAAAGAACAGTCAGTGCCCAGGAGAGGAGGAAGAGTAGAGAGAGAGAGAGAAAATTTAAGTTGAGTTTTGAATTTGGGGAGAGATGAACAACCATGAAGGCCCTGAGGGAGAGAATTCCACAGCATGGAGGCTACTTTAAAAGTACAAAGTCGAAAATAGTCAAAATATAGAACAACCTACTACTGAGGAGGTGTGCCCAAACTTTTGACTGGAACCGTATGTTAAAGTCGTATGAGCTCTTCTACTGTCTGTGCGCATGCAGACTGGATAGTTTTCTGCCACATTTTACACACCTATTAGGAAAGGGCGTGGCTTAAACATTTGAACACTTACTTTTAGTGGACATTAAAACAGTGTCATGTGGAAAGAATACTAGTTATGATAACCGGGTTAATTACATCATTATAAAACATCAGTTCTGCTCAGCCAATAAAACACACCGCATAGTGAACATGTGATTTTACACAGTGAAGATTTTATTCAGTGAAACAGAACCACACTGGGGGGGGGGGGGGGGGGGGGGGGAACCACCCTGACTAATAAACCAACCTGGACTCTTGTGTTTTATAAAAGTTTACTGCTACAAATAAATCACCTTTACACCAACAACAACTCACTCATCACACACTCAGCCTTACAGCAACGTTCAAGTCACTTCTCGGCCTTTTGGATAAGATCAAGTGTAGTATCTGTTCTTATCAGTTTAATATCTGATACGTCCCCTACCCGGGGACCATATATTAAATGGTGGCATGGTGGTGTAGTGGTTCGCACAGTCGCCTCACAGCAAGAAGGTTCCAGGTTCGAACCCAGCGGCCGGCGAGGGCCTTTCTGTGTGGAGTTTGCATGTTCTCCCCGTGTCTGCGTGGGTTTCCTCCGGGTGCTCCAGTTTCCTCCACAGTCCAAAGACATGCAGTTAGGTTAACGTGGGGCGGCCTTGGGCTGAGGTGCCCTTGAGCGAGGTACCGAACCCCTGACTGCTCCCCGGGTGCTCTGGTGTGGCTGCCCACTGCTCTGGGTGTGTGTGCGCGCATGTGTTCACTGCTTCAGATGGGTTAAATGCAGAGGATGAATTTCACTGTGCACGTCACGAATAAAGGTTTCTTCCAAGTCATAAAAAACACACACACACACACACACACTTGTGTCTGTATGAGCAGCTCATAGAAACTTAAACCACTGGTATGTTTTATTTCGTTTTTATCTTTACCCGCTCTCTTTAAAACACATTTGTCCAGTCACTGAAAGTCACCTATTCCTAGAAGCGTAAAGAAAATACACACAAACAAGACGAAGAAAAAGAAACCTTTATTTGTCACGTGCACACTTCAAACACAGTGAAATTCATCCTCTACATTTAACCCATCTGAAGCAGTGAACGCACACACACACACCCAGAGCAGTGGGCAGCCACACCAGAGCGCCCGGGGAGCAGTCAGGGGTTCAGTACCTCGCTCAAGGGCACCTCAGCCCAAGGCCCACGTTAACCTAACTGCATGTCTTTGGACTGTGGGGGAAACCGGAGCACCCGGAGGAAACCCACGCAGACACGGGGAGAACATGCAAACTCCACACAGAAAAGTCCTCGCCGGCCACGGGGCTCGAACCCAGAACCTTCTTGCTGTGAGGCGACAGTGCTAACCACTACACCACCGTGCCGCCCACTGAAAAAACAAGATTAATGCATTTGTTTAATTCCCTACACTGTCTGAGCACGAGTGAAATATGTATATAAAAAAAAATTTTTTTAAAACCCCACGATACAAAAGTGTAACACACACACACACACACACACACACAAAATACACAGTCTACCCAATGAAGAGACACCATGTAACAGTTTAACCAATCAGAGAGTCTCTGTGACTGTATAACTAATCAGATGAAAGCTCATTAGGTTGTGATTTTGTCAAAGACAGTCAAGAGCTCCACATTAATATGACTAACGAGAACTCCTGATTAAATCATTACAGCGAATCAGAACAGGGATGGTCATGGATCGGTCCAATCAAAAACAAACATTAATGCTTCAGCCAATAAGAGTCCAGCTTGTTTAGTGGTGAGAGTCTTGTTCTGGACTGAACCAAATCAGACAGTTGGTTATGAGCTGGTCTCATAAGAAGAGACCACAGACCCCAGACCCAATCACAGGACAGCTCGTTATGCACCAAGCCAACGAGAGGAAAATATATTACGCATGTGTCTCAGTGGGCGGAGAAATCATATACACACTGGAGCTGCTGGGCTTCTGGTTCCCACGGCAACGGGGATTAGACTGAGCCTGAAGCAATTTCTGAATCAGAAATCGCTTATCTTTCCCCTCCTAGAGAGAGAAAGAGAAACCGACAGAGAGAGAGATGTACATTAAAGTGATGACATCAGTAACACAACAAAATTATGATAACAAAGGATTGACATTGACACATGATGCCTCTGTGTGTGTGTGTGTGTGTGTGTGTGTGTGTGTGTGTGTGTGTGTGTGTGTGTGTGTCTCACCATGGCCAGCTGCTCTCTCAGTTGATTGATGACACGTTTATGAGCTCCAGCTAACGCAATCACATAGAACATTGCCAAACTGCAACACACACACACACACACACACACACACACACGAAAGCACAGTGAATTAATGTTAACCTGCTTTGCATTTTAAAAACGTGCACACGTACAGTATGAGTCAAAAGTTTGTACACCCCTACTCTACTCATTCACAGGCGTTTCTGTATTGTGACTATTCTCTACACTGTAGAGCAAAACTGAAGACATCAAACACTATAAAATAACATCTGGAACATATGTGGAATTATGTGTTTAAAAAAAAAATAAACACACACAAATTAAAAATCTGATTTTATTTTCTTCAGTGCATCCAGCGTTTCCCTTGATGCTTTGTACACTATTGGCATTCTCTTAACCAGCTTCATGAGGGCATCACCTGGAATACTTTTCAATTAACAGGTGTCTCGTCAAAAGTTACATAAGTCAGTAAAGTCTATTTATAAAGTACTTTTCACACACAAGAGTCACAAAGTGCTGTACAGGTAATTAGTGGAATTTCTTTCCTTCTTAATGCGTTTCAGATCAAAACAGTAAACAACCCTATTCCATCCACAACTGCAGTAATCCATGTCAAGAACCGAACAACTAAGTAAAGAAAAAACAACATCCATCATTACTTTAATACAGGAAGCGACTTAATTAATAAAAATAAAGAAATAACACTGAAGTAGTGTCCCCAAACACGTACGTGTGTGTGTTATATATATATATATATATATATATATATATATATATATATATATATATATATATCTCACATTACACACATGTTGTATTTATTTATTATATAGACAAGTGTTTTAATGAGAAATATGCCACTCATTTTTCACCTGAGCTCTATCCAGGACATGGAGAACCAAAATATAATATAAATCTCTGTCACTCATGAGTAAATTAATCAATTGTTGGGGATAAATTTTGGGACTTTGTTTGTGAATGTGTTGAAATAATAAAAAGAAAAATCACACACTGGCTTGAAGATATGAAGTTTATCTTCTCATTTTGAAAAATATTTTCACTTGTTAACTTCACTCAATCGTGATATATGCATTCACCACTTCATTCATATATATATATATATATATATATATATATATATATATATATATATATCTCACATACACACTACCGTTCAAAAGTTTGGGGTCACTTTGAAATGTCCTTATTTTTGAAAGAAAAGCACTGTTCTTTTCAATGCAGATCACTTTAAACTAATCAGAAATACACTCTATACATTCCTAATATGCTAAATGACTCTTCTAGCTGCAAATGTCTGGTTTTTGGTGCAATATCTCCATAGGTGTATAGAGGCCCATTTCCAGCAACTCTCACTCCAGTGTTCTAATGGTACAATGTGTTTGCTCATTGCCTCAGAAGGCTAATGGATGATTAGAAAACCCTTGTACAATCATGTTAGCACAGCTGAAAACAGTTGAGCTCTTTAGAGAAGCTATAAAACTGACCTTCCTTTGAGCAGATTGAGTTTCTGGAGCATCACATTTGTGGGGTCGATTAAATGCTCAAAATGGCCAGAAAAATGTCTCGACTATATTTTCTATTCATTTTACAACTTATGGTGGTAAATAAAAGTGTCACTTTTCATGGAACACACAAAATTGTCTGGGTGACCCCAAACTTTTGAACGGTAGCGTATATATAAATATAAAAGTGTGTGTGTGGTCACCAGGTGATGACGAAGAGGGACACCGCGCAGGCCTCTGAGGAGAGTGCAGTGAAGACAGCCTGCAGTTTTGAGGGCAGCTGAGACACTGAGCGAGGTACGACCTCCCACGATGTGGTGTAATTCATAAATGCTCCACACGCCCCTGAGCTATGGATCCTGAGTCATATCAAACACAGCTTCATTAATGTGATTCTTCCGATAGAAGAGAGACAGGTCACTATAAGAGTCAAGTCACTGATTCATCTAACCAAAACACCGATTCATTCTTCTAATGGACTGCAATTCTTTTTTTAAAAAGGAGTTAACTCAGTAATTGATATCACCAAACAAAAACACAAGTCACAACATCCATTATCTGTAACCGCTTATCCTGTTCTACAGGGTCGCGGGCGAGCTGGAGCCTATCCCAGCTGACTACGGGCGAAAGGCGGGGTTCACCCTGGACAAGTCACCAGGTCATCGCAGGGCTGACACATAGACACAGACAACCATTCACACTCACATTCACACCTACGCTCAATTTAGAGTCACCAGTTAACCTAACCTGCATGTCTTTGGACTGTGGGGGAAACCGGAGCACCCGGAGGAAACCCACGCGGACACGGGGAGAACATGCAAACTCCACACAGAAAGGCCCTCGCCGGCCACGGGGCTCGAACCCGGACCTTCTTGCTGTGAGGCGACAGCGCTAACCACTACACCACCGTGCCACCCAAATCACTACAATCCTATCAAATACAATAGACTTGATTCATGATGATTCTTCTCATATAGAACAGTAAAGCATTCATTGTACTATGGCAATTCCTTTGTGTGTGTGTCTCACTGTGCGATGCTGACTGTAACAGGAACTGTAGCAAGTGCTAATCCAATCAGCAGCACCGCCAGGAAGAAGAAGTTGGAGCTGCTGGCACGGAACGGACGAGATGCAGGACGACAGTTATTCACCAGAGTCACCTGCACCACAACATCCTCATTACAGCACTCACTGATACACCAACTCAAATTCAAAACCACCTGTGCATTCACGCCTTTAATTATTCAAATCAGTCTGAATAAAGGGTGTGGCTGGTCACTCCTTCAACAAGTTTCTGACCTTCTTGATGTAGAAGACAAAGAAGTACTTGATAGTGTTGATGGCAGGCATCAGGGGGCAGTAGAACGTGCCGATCCAGCAGATGGTTTGCCCATAGACAATCTCCAGAACATTCTGAGGGATGGAGAATTCCTGCTGACCCAACCACTTTACCAAACCCCAGTCACAGTGATTCACCAGGATCCTCAACACACACACACACACACACACACACACACACGTCAGTACTGCACTTCACAGTCAACTCACATGATTAAAAAGATCAACACTGATATGATACGATTCTTCATACAGAAGAGTAACAGATTCACTGTGACTGGAGTCGACTCTGATTTATATAACCAAACACTGATCCATTCCTGTGGCTCATTACAATTCTGTATAAATTATGATTGAGTCATTATGGTTCATCATTCAACTGATTCAGTGATTCATCAAAAAGAGAGAGATGAATAGAGTCATGAATAGTTAATACACAGAAGAGTCAACTCAGTGAGTCATCTAATTGAATCTGACTTGTGTAGGATTCGTTAATATGATATGTTTCACCATATTCTGCTCACAGAGAAAAGCTGACTCAGTGATTCATATGACCAAATAACATTGATTCATTACTAAAATTAAATTCCTTACTATTTGTCATGCATAAGAGTCACAGTGATTTAGAATGATTCTTCATACTGAAGAGTAACAGAGTCACTATTGTGTTTGAAAACAGACAAACCCACTCAGTAATTCAAATAAAACTGTTTAAAAAATTATATAAAAACATGTTAATAAAAATATATGAGAATGAGGACAGGCAGACTATATAGGTGATGATGAAATTGAGAGCAAGTCTGTGACTGGTCTTCTTGTATTTAGTGTATAGCTATAGGTATGTGTATATGTATGTACTGTATATATGTATTGTATGTGTGTATATATGCATAACATAAGTATCTGTATATATGATTTGATTTGGTCGATATTATACCATGTCGGTATGTTGGTACGTTTCCTTTTTTGTTTGTTGCTTTTGTTTTCTTTTGTATATATAGTTTATTATGGCGGAAAGTGACATTTGATTAGCGGTGGTATAGAGGGTTAGGATTGGATAAGTTATTACTTCTTCCTAATCCTTTCTGAACATTATTATGTTACTGCCTTGTGGCTACGCTATTCTGTTTGTTTATGACGATGTTTTGATTATTGCATTTTTTATTTAAATTTTTATTTCTTTCTTCTTTATTGTTCAAAATAATCAATCAATCAATCAATCAATCAATCAAATACCAAACATATCATTTCATTTACACAATATGCCTACCACTTTAAAAAGGTGCAAATTGCTGTTTTATTGTGACATAAACAATAATTAAGACAAAAAAAACAAACCCAAAAAAGAAAAAACACAAATCTGGAGTGTGCATAGGTATTCATCCTCCAAAAGCCCATACTTTGTAAAGCCACCTTTTGCTGCAGTTACAGCTGCAAGTCTCTTGGGGTAAGTCTCAATTAGCTTAGCACATCTAGCTACTGGGACTTTTGTTCATTCCTCAAGGCAAAACTGCTCCAACTCCTTCAAGTTAGATGGGTTGCGTTGGTGTACAGCAATCTTCAAGTTGTACTTTTTCATGGTAGATAATGCAAATAGCCCTCTGTATTTAATCATTCGTTTGTCTAATTTTTATTTCAGTTTTATTTTGTTATCTGTATGACATTTTCTTACTACTGTAACACGTGAATTTCCCTGATGTGGGATCAATAAAGTGAATCTAATCTAAATTATGCCACAGATTCTCAATTGGATTGAGATCTGGGCTGTGATTAGGCCATTCCAAGACATTTAAATGTTCCCCTTTAAACCACTCCAGTGTAGCTTTAGCAGTATGTTTAGGGTCATTGTCCTGCTGGAATGTGAACCCTCATCCCAGTCTCAAACCTCTGGCTGACTCAAACAAGTTTTCCTCCAGAATTGCCCTGTATTTAGTGCCATCCCATCTTTCTTTCAGTCCTGACCAGCTTTCCTGTCCCTGCAGATGAAAAACATCCCCACAGCATGATGCTGCCACCACCATGCTTCACTGTAGGAATGGTGTTCTCAGGGTGTTGGGTTTCCGCCACACATGGCATTTCCCACAATGGCCAAAAATATCAATTTTAGTCTCATTTGACCAGAGAATCATCTTCCGTGTGTTTGGGGAGTCTGCCACATGCTGTTGGGCAAACTCCAAACGCGTTTTCTTAAGCAATGGCTTTTTTCTGGCCACTCTTCCATAAAGCCCCACTCTGTGGAGTGTATGGCTTAAAGTGGTCCTATGGACAGATACTCCCATCTCCACTGTGGATCTTTGTAGCTCCTTCAGTGTTATCTTTGGTCTCTTGCATCTCTGATTAATGCCCTCCTTGCCCAGTCTGAGTTTAGGTGGGCGGGGCCTTCTCATCAGGTTTGTAGTGGTGACATGTTCTTTCCATTTTTGCTATAATGGATTTAATGGTACTCCCTGGGATATTCAAAGTTTGGGATATATATCCCAACCCTGATCTATACTTCTCCACAACTTTGTCACTGACCTGTTTGAAGGCTCCTTGGTTTTCATGTTGCTTGCTTAGTAGTGTTGCAGAGTCAGGGTCCTTCCAGAACAGGTTGATTTATACAGACATCATGTGACAGATCATGTGACACTTTGATTGCACACAGGTACATCTTAAATCAACTAATTATGTGACTTATGAAGTGAACTGGTTGGACCAGATCTTATTGAGGGGTTTCATACGAAAAGGGGTGAATACTTATGCACACTGTGGGTGGTAAAAGAGAGCAACTGGACTTGCTTGAAGATTCTTGAAGATGTTTCACCTCTCATCCGAAAGGCTTCTTCAGTTCTGTCTGACTAGTAGGGAGCATCAGGTATTTACCCTCTCATGGATGAAAAGCAATCCTAAGGTGTCGTTGAGTCATCCTGTTGGTGTGGGTCACTGGGCGCTGGGTGTGAACGGCCTCGAGAGTCGTTGGGGTGATCAGTGGGTTGTTGGTTCTCTCTGTCCTCCTGTGATGCCTCTTTTCCACCAAATCAGTTCCAGGGCTGGTTCGGGGCCAGTGCTGGTGCACAACTTGTTCAACTTGCGAGCCAGCTGAGAACCAGTTTGCTTTTCCATCGCTCGCGGTGCTAAGGGAAGCCACGTCATTACGTCGCTGTATACATCAGTTACGTTGTTGTATACGTCATTACATTGCTGTACACGTCAGTTACGTCGCTACGTTTGCATAAACCTTGGCGCGAATATCGAAGCAAAAACAACACGGAAGAAGCAGCAGCAACAACAATAATAATGGATGACTAAGCGTTTGTACAGCTGTGGCTTCTCGTCACTTAAAAATGGCGATCTCTTGCGGTCTTGTTATTGTTGTTGGTCTTAACAACTCCGCCCCCCCGCTGACGTAAGCGGTTCTTTCCTCTGGCCCAGCAGAGAGTTGGTGCTAGCCTGGAACTGTTTTTTCTGGCCCCAGAGCCAGTTCTTTGTCAGTGGAAACAGAAAACCCGGTTCCAAACTAAGCACTGGCCCCGAACCAGCCCTGGAACTGCTTTGGTGGAAAAGGGGCATGTGTCACTGAAAAGAGCTGGGCTTTGGTGTGCATTCAGTTGTCTGGGAAGTGTGCCAAGGACTGCATTGTAGGTGGCTGATAAATGGTGTCTTAGACCACCACCTCTGTTCAGTGATGGCCATTCCAGGTTGACGAAAATGGCTTCTTTAACTCCTCGCTCATACCAACGATCCTCTCTGGCTAAAATGCGTACGTTGCAATCCTGAAATGAGTGTCCTTTGTTGTTAAGATGAAGATAGACAGCAGAGTCCTGGCCTGAGGAGCTGGCTCTCCTGTGTTGAGCCATGCGCCTGTGAAGCGGTTGTTTTGTTTCCCCAATATACAAGTCCGTGCATTCCTCACTGCACTGAATTGCATACACTGCGTTGTCCTGTTTGTGTCTGGGTATTCTGTCCTTAGGGTGGACCAGTTTCTGCTTCAGGGTGTTGCTGGGTCTGAAATGTACCGTAATGTGTTTGTAGACGATCCTCCTGAGTTTCTCAGATAGACCAGAAATGTAAGGAATGACAATGTTCTTGCATTTGTTCCTGTTATCTTCCTTGTCCATCATGTTCCTTTTTCTGCTCTTGAAGAAAGCCCAGTGGGGATACCCGCAGTTCTGAAGTGTTTTCTTGATGTAATTTTGCTCCTTCTCTTTTCCCTCTACGCTTGTAGGAATGTTCTGAGCCCTGTGTTGCGAGGTCTTAATGACCCCCAATTTGTGTTCCAGTGGGTGGTGTGAGTCGAAGAGAAGGTACTGGTCTGTGTGTGGGGGGGTTTCCGGTAGACCTCGATGCGAAGGCTTCTGTCTTGTCTAATGTGTACATCACTATCCAAGAAGGCTAGATTATTCCCACTGACATCCTCCCAAGTGAAATCACATCAAGAAAGCACTTCAGAACTCGCCATCAGGACAAGTCTTCTGCAACAACTACAACCCTGATTCCAAAAAAGTTGGGACAAAGTACAAATTGTAAATAAAAATGGAATGCAATGATGTGGAAGTTTCAAAATTCCATATTTTATTCAGAACATAGATGACATATCAAATGTTTAAACTGAGAAAATGTATCATTTAAAGAGAAAAATTAGGTGATTTTAAATTTCATGACAACAACACATCTCAAAAAAGTTGGGACAAGGCCATGTTTACCACTATGAGACATCCCCTTTTCTCTTTACAACAATCTGTAAACGTCTGGGGACTGAGGAGACAAATTGCTCAAGTTTAGGGATAGGAATGTTAACCCATTCTTGTCTAATGTAGGATTCTAGTTGCTCAACTGTCTTAGGTCTTTTTTGTCGTATCTTCCGTTTTATGATGCGCCAAATGTTTTCTATGGGTGAAAGATCTGGACTGCAGGCTGGCCAGTTCAGTACCCGGACCCTTCTTCTACGCAGCCATGATGCTGTAATTGATGCAGTATGTGGTTTGGCATTGTCATGTTGGAAAATGCAAGGACTTCCCTGAAAGAGACGTCGTCTGGATGGGAGCATATGTTGCTCTAGAACCTGGATATACCTTTCAGCATTGATGGTGTCTTTCCAGATGTGTAAGCTGCCCATGCCACACACACTAATGCAACCCCATACCATCAGAGATCCAGGCTTCTGAACTGAGCGCTGATAACTTGGGTCGTCCTTCTCCTCTTTAGTCCGAATGACACGGCGTCCCTGATTTCCATAAAGAACTTCACATTTTGATTCGTCTGACCACAGAACAGTTTTCCACTTTGCCACAGTCCATTTTAAATGAGCCTTGGCCCAGAGAAGACGTCTGCGCTTCTGGATCATGTTTAGATACGGCTTCTTCTTTGAACTATAGAGTTTTAGCTGGCAACGGCGGACGGCACGGTGAATTGTGTTCACAGATAATGTTCTCTGGAAATATTCCTGAGCCCATTTTGTGATTTCCAATACAGAAGCATGCCTGGATGTGATGCAGTGCCGTCTAAGGGCCCGAAGATCACGGGCACCCAGTATGGTTTTCCGGCCTTGACCCTTACGCACAGAGATTCTTCCAGATTCTCTGAATCTTTTGATGATATTATGCACTGTAGATGATGATATGTTCAAACTCTTTGCAATTTTACACTGTCAAACTCCTTTCTGATATTGCTCCACTATTTGTCGGCGCAGAATTAGGGGGATTGGTGATCCTCTTCCCATCTTTACTTCTGAGAGCCGCTGCCACTCCAAGATGCTCTTTTTATACCCCAGTCATGTTAATGACCTATTGCCAATTGACCTAATGAGTTGCAATTTGGTCCTCCAGCTGTTCCTTTTTTGTACCTTTAACTTTTCCAGCCTCTTATTGCCCCTGTCCCAACTTTTTTGAGATGTGTTGCTGTCATAAAATTTCAAATGAGCCAATATTTGGCATGAAATTTCAAAATGTCTCACTTTTGACATTTGATATGTTGTCTATGTTCTATTGTGAATACAGTATCAGTCTTTGAGATTTGTAAATTATTGCATTCCGTTTTTATTTACAATTTGTACTTTGTCCCAACTTTTTTTGAATTGGGGTTGTACCAGACCTTCCCACTTGCATCAGTGAGCGACTGATCAAGCTCCACTTCCCCCTGAACCCTCATTGCCACGTCACAGTCATCAGTGCCTATGCACCCATGCTGACGAGCAGTGATGAAGCGAAGGACAGCTTCTACAGCAACCTGGATCAACTGGCAAAAGCCACCCCCGCTGATGACCAGCTTCTCCTGCTAGCTGATTTCAATGCCAGAGTCGGCAATGACTTCAGGAATTGAAAAGGGGTTCTGGGACACCATGGCATTGGAAAAATGAACACCATTGGCTTGTTGCTGTTGAGTTTGTGTGCAGAAAATGACCTGACGATCACCAACACACTTCAGACAAGCCGATAAGTACAAGGTGACATGGATGCATGCCAGATCCAAGCAGTGGCACCTAATTGATTATGTCATCTGTCACAGGAGGGACATTTGTGATGTCATGATCACCAGGGCTATGCGAGGAGCTGAGTGTTGGACCGAACATCATCTGATCAGATCCATTTTCACACTGCACATCGTCCCAATACATCACAGGAAGTCAAAACTCGTGAGACCGGCCTTCAACGTTGCAAAGCTCAAGCATGCAAGTGTAACAGAGTTAAAAATCTATAATAGTGTTCGTATGTGATTTTCGCCATTAATTGAGCAGCCTAATGCTGTATTGGAGATTTGGAGCCTCCTTTGGAGGTAAGGTGTACTGCAGGTCTGCTGGGTTGTCCCGGAGCGCTTGCCATACCTGATCAGAAAAGCCTTGCACTGCATCGGGTAGGTTCACTGTATAAAGCACTCCACGTTATATTTTAAAATTTCTTTATAGTAAAACATGATTTAAGTTTGTAACTTTGACATATTACGTGTGATGTTATTTTACATACATTGTGAGGGTTTGAGTGAAATTTGTGTCACAGACAGTTTGTTTTTGGTTGTGCCACGGGTTTATGCAGACTGAGATTAACGTGGCTGGCTCTAAACTCCGCTAGCAAGTTCTCATTCATTCCATGGATAGTTTAGTTTAGTGTGCATGGAAGATACAGCTTAGTTTAACATGTATTAAATGTATAGTTAGTCTGACATGCTTTGTTTATGTGCATTGCCTTTGTTTATCTATGTCTGTATGCGATAAGATCACGAATGTTCACCGAGTGTTCTCGAACGGTAATTAGCAGACACTCCATGCCTCTGAACATTCCACTCTGTCTAGCCTGCTAGCGCTGCGTGAACGATGAATGCATGTAATTAGCCCATGTAACACGGTGCAATTCTGTTATTTTGTTTGCGCAGATGCTGCACGTTCAATGTACACCGGAGCCTGAAGGCTTATTTGTTTTATTTTTCTAAAGGTATGCTGCTCCAGTCCAAATGTGAATGTATATAGCATGTGAATGTGTAAATTACTAAGTTTTGGTATTGCAGTTACAATGCATTCCGTATGGAAACAAGATTTTCATTCTTTTATATGAATATAGTTTTGTTATTTTGAAAAAGAGAAGAAAAGCTTTGCACTGCATCGGATGCTACACACACACACACTTTTTATATATATATATATATATATATATATATATATATATATATATATATATATATATATATATATATCGTAAAATACCAAATAATAGCCCGGGCTATTATTTGTCTCAATCACGTAAGAGACCCGGCGCGTATTAGAGACTAGGCGGCTATTTGGAACAGGCGATTAATTCCTTCTTCACAAACACCTTCCCCAAAATCTACCTCAAAACAGGGAAAAAATCATTCTCAGATAGGCCTACTTTTAACCAGTATAACTTACAGTTTGTTTAGAGTTAGATTACAGATAGCACGGTGCCGACTTCGGGGAATTTTGAAGACGCGCAGAATGCATCTTCGCATGGCACAGTCGGGGTGGATAAAGGATAAATCACACACCTTTTCCTGTTAATGACTAGTTAAGCGCATGCTTTACAAAATAATCAAGAAACCACACCATTGTCTGTGCGCAGCACTGTGATTTAATTACTCTGCAAAGTTATGGTCACTTGCTATCACCCTCACCCATGCAGCCTCCACCCTTTGCGCTTCGCGATGTCTGTCAATCTGAAATTGCACGGAGGGCGCGACGTTGAAGCAACATAATTAGGGTGCGAAGTGTCAAACCAAAGGGTTTTTTCTTATGCTGAAAAATAAGTGACCTGCAGTGGCTACATACTGTCATCTTGCATCACGTTTCTCTCCAAGACGTCTCCCTATTTGGCGGATATGAGCCTATTCCCCGAGTGAGTTGGTACGGTGGCTCGACCCCGTAGAAAACTTCAAGTTCGGATGAAAGTTAGTTGAATAGGTTACTGACTTGTAGGCCTACATGTTGCCTGCCTGACGCGTGCTTCTGCCCAACTTGCACGACAGATTACTTGTTGAAAAGGCCCCTTGGATTAGATTGGCCGCGAGCAGACTGAAATGCATGTTAGAACGCTCTCACCTTTTTTGTAAAGCGTCTTCCAGATCCGAATGGGTAAGGGCAAGTGAAATGGTATAAGGTCTTTAATAAAACTCAGTGTGTGCTTTGACGCATGCATTCGGCAATTTAGGTCGTTTAACAGAAGCAGCAGTCCAACCTTGGAAACCCGCAGTCCTCAATGTCACCACACACGCTGGCTTTCGTTGGGTATACCCAAAGGGGTATTCCTCATTCGATGACGTAAGTGATATCCTACAAACCCATGTCAAACGTAATTGGCTAAGACATCTGTCAAAAGTTACGGAGTTGCATTCCTCAAGAAATATTACGGTAGACCAAGATTATAACATTGAAATGGCATGTTTATTATCACGTAAGTTACGTGTAAGTTACGTGTCATTCTGAGATGCACAGATAGACAGTAAAGGGAATTCCGAATTCCCTTTACTGTCTATCTGCGCATCTCAGAATAACACAGGACAATGGGCGAACTAGATTTTTTTTTTTTCCCCCAGCCACGGCGCGCCGGAACGCTATCACCCCTGCGTAACAAAATGTTGTAAACAGTATTATAGAAATAATTTCATTTTTCATTCATTCATTCATTCATTCATTCATTCATTCATTCATATTGTTTCGGTAGAAAACTATGCAATGCAAAATCGTTTAAACACCAGAAAACCAGAAAAGTGCTGGGCCTCAAGATTCTAGATAGAACGTTCAGACGCTTTTTTTTTTTTTTTTTTAGACCCCGGCGAGTATTCGGAACCGGCCTTTATTTGTCACAACACACGCGTACACCCGGCCGTTAAAGGGAACTCGGCGGTTAATTGGAACTCGGCTATTATTTGGTATTTTACGGTATATATATATATATATATATATATATATATATATATATATATATATACATACATACATACACACACACACACACGTGTGTGTATATATCTATACCTGTGAGTGTTTAGTCTGTCTATTTCTTATCTAGAGTGTTTATCTTGTTTATTTCAGTTATTCTATTTTTATTTATTGCATTGCCTGTTTGCACCGTGGGTCAGAGAGGACTGAAATTTCATCTGTGCTGCATGTCGAGCATGTAGAGCATATTTGACAATAAAGTTGACTTGACGGCTTATTTGTTTTATTTTTCTAAAGGGAAATAAAATGTGAAAAAAAAAAAAAAAACAGTCCCTCTCGTGTCCCCTGACTGCCTGACCTCCGTTAGACAAGGTGCCGCAACAAGTTTGCTGACAGTCTGGATGACCAGCTGACTTCACATGGACCACCGACCAGAAACTCATCTGAAAAGTAGGCCCAGTTCAAGTCGTTGACTAAGGACTCAGCGGCATACACCATCGGATCCAGAGTGCGAGTTCATCAAGACTGGTTCGATGAGAACCAGAGCATTGGGAAGCTGCTAGAAGAGAAACAGAACATGTACCTTAAGTGGCAGAATGACAGGACATCCACACCTCCAAGCATGATCGCTTCAAAAACCTCAAGAGGCAGACCCAGACTGCACTTCGCAGAATGATGGATGAGTGGTGGGAGAGAAAGGCGGACGAGGTCCAGTGCTACGCCGACACTAAGAACTCGAAGATGTTGTTTAGTGCCATCAAGGCGGTCTATGGACCAGCCAAGCCTGGCACCATCCCACTTCAGTCTACTGACGATTCTACTCTGCTAAAGGAAAAGAATAGCATCAATGAGAGGTGGAGAGAACACTTCAGCAACCTGCTGAACAGGCCATCGACTGTCGACCCCACAGCCCTGGACCAGATCTCTCAGAGACCCACTGTGGACAGCCTTGACCTCCCCCTTACCATGGACAAGGTCAAGAAGGCGATCAGCCAGACCAGCTCAGGCAAAGCACCAGGAATGGATGGAATTCCAGCAGAGTTCTTCAAGTCACTCAGGCCAGTAGCACTACAAGCCTTCCACAACATTCTCACCAGCATCTGGGAGGAAGAAGACATGCTTAAAGAGTTCAGGGACGCTACGGTCATCCCACTGTTCAAGAAGGGCAGCAAGGCTGACTGCAGCAGTTACCGAGGCATTTCACTTCTATCAATCGCTGGGAAGATTTTGGCTCGTGTCATCTTCAACCGCCTGATCAACATCTCAGAAGAGAATCTGCCTGAGGCACAGTGTGGTTTCCATCCAGGCCGCAGCACCACCGATAGGATCTTTTCAGTCCGTCAAGTCCAAGAAAAGTGCATTGAGCAGAACATGGACTTCTAGGCGGTCTTCATACACCTGACCAAGGCTTTCGACACAGTAAACAGAGAGGCCCTCTGGCTCAACCCGTCAAAGTTTGGATGTCCAAGGAGGTTTGTGAACCTGATTCGTCTGTTCCCCAACCCTACCTTGGCAGTGTCATCTCCAGCGATGGAACCCTGGACAAGGAAATCAATGCCAGGATCTGCAAAGCCAGCCAAGCACTAGGTTGTTTGCGCTCACGTTTGTTGAACCAGCACATCAGGCAGTCCACGAAACTCAAGGTATACAACGCCGTCGTTCTCTCCAGTCTTCTATACGGAAGTGAGATGTGGACACTACAGAAGGTGCTTGAAACTGCTGGCACAGTTCCACATGCGTAGCCTGCGGTCAATTCTTGGCATCCGATGGCAGGACAAGGTCACAAACTTGGAGGTCCTGGATAGAGCAGAGACCACAAGCATTGAAGCCATGATCCTGAAAAACCAGCTTCGATGGACCAGCCACATCATCTGCATGGATGATTCACAGATGCCAAAGCAGCTGCTGTATGGCGAGCTCTCCACTGGCACCGAGGCAGGCCTCACAAGCAATTCAAGGACTGTGCGAAGGGCAACATCGCCCATACCAAGATCACTCCGAAGCAGCTGGAGCAGTGTGCACAAGACAGAGTTGGTTGGTGTGCACTGACCAGACAAGCCCACGACAGCTTTGAGGAAGCCCAGCGAACAAGCCTTGCCGATGCTGCACCAGCTGAGCCAGGGCAGTTCACTTGCCCACATTGTGAACCTTCATGCCGCTCAAGAATTGGACTCCACAGCCACATGAGGAGTCCACAACAGATGAATTGTGCAAACACAAAGTGTCATTATCGAAAACAATGGACAACCGAGAGAGACAAAAAAAACAACAACACACTTTAAAGTGGTAGGCATGTTGTATAAATCAAATGGTGCTAATCCCACAAAAATCCATTTTAATTCCAGCTTGTAACACGAAGGGGGATGAATACTTTTGCAAGACACCGTAAAACCTTTCAACTGTGTGATTCTTTCTACAGTAGGGGAAATGACTCATGTTCTGTTCATATTCTGTTGACTCACTTTCTGGGAAACTCAACAAAGATGGTGACTGCTCCAATGATGAGGAAATCAAAGATCATCAGCTTGTACATCTCCTGCCCTACATGGGTCTCCCAGCACTCTCACACACACACACACACACACACACACACACACACAAAAAAAAAAAACTATGTGAAATGGAGTTTAACATCCATTATAAAAGAACTGTCGGAATACTAGTGCAAAGAAAGTGGAACAACAGGGTGCATGTGTGTGTGTGTGTGTGTGTGTGTGTGTGTGTGTACACTCACAGGGTAAAGCTGGTGGTTGTATCCACAGGGACACACATGGTCCTCTGTCCCAGAGCAGGAGGTAATCTGAAACCACAGAGAGAACAGCAGGACTCCGATACTGGCCAAACGCATGAACACACACCTGCAGAGCAAAAACATCAAACATGGAGTTCCACTGCCAACACGTGTGTGTGTGTGTGTGTGTGTGTGTGTGTGTGTGTGTGTGTGTGTGTGTGTGTGTGTGTGTGTGAGAGAGTGAGAGATGAGAAAGTATTATCCCCAAAGGAAAATTCAAATATCCAGCAGCTCATTTAAAAATTATTTTCCACCAGTCATAACCATAAAAACACTAAAATAAATAGAACAATTAAATAAACAAAAATAGGGATAAGATAAAAACATGATAAACGGGGGGGGAGGGGTCAGAGAGCATTAAAAAGTCTTATTGCAGTGGGGACAAAGGAGCTCCTGAACCACTCAAATCTGCAGCACAGTGAGAGGAGCCACCTGCCACTGCTGCTCCTCTGACCAACAAGGAAGCTGTAGGTGTGTCTACTGTTCTCCATTAAAGCTTTCAGTTTGTTCAGTGAATCCCTCTCCACTACAGTTCTGAGCGAGTCCAGCCTCCTGCCAAGCACCAAGCTGGCTTTTTTCACCAGCTTGTCCAGCCGCTTGGTGTTTTTGTCCATCAGGCTCCACCCCCAACACACAGCGGCATAACAGAGGACACTGGCCACCACAGTATGGTAAAATACGTGCAGCATCTCATCACACACAAAGGACCTCAGCCACTACAGTAAGAAGAGGCAGCTCTGCCCCTTCTTGTGGAGAACATCATTGTTCAAGGACCAGTCCAGCTCGTCATCCAATAGGACCCGCAGATATTCGTAGGAGTGTACCACTTCAATTTCCTGTCCTTGTATGGAGACTGGCAGAGAGAGTGGCCTACATCTTCTGAAATCCACCACCATCTCCTTGGTTTTAGAGGTATTAAGGTGGAGGCAACTCCTACTGCACCAATCCCTGAAGTTCTCCACAAGGTCCCTGTATTCCTGTCCACTCCTGATACGTGTCACAATAGCTGTATCAGAGTATTTCTGCGTGTGGTGGGATTTTGAGCTGTATTTAAAGTCCGCTGTGTATAGTGTGAACAGGAATGGTGCTAAGATGGTCCCTTGTGGGGCCCCTATGCTGCACCTCACCATGCCAGAGACACCGTTCCCCAACCTGACAAACTGAGGTCGTTCTGCCAGGCAGTCTGTTACCCAGGACGTCAGGGACCCACACCCTCCAACTCATCTCTCAATATGAGGGGCTGGATTGTATTAACAGCACCTGAGAAATCAAAAAATAAGATTCTCACATAGCATCCTGGCTCCTCCAGGTATGTGTAGGGCCTGTGCAGCATACTGCATAAAAGGACCGCATCCTCCACTCCAGTGTGCTCCTGGTAGGCAAACTGGAGGGGGTCCAGTGCATGAGCAACCTCTGGCCTCATGAGGTGGAGAACCAGATGCTCCAGGGTCTTCATAATATGGGATGTAAAGGTCACCAGGTGGTAATCGCTTATCTCAACCGGTCACCCTAATTTGGGCACCGGTACAAGACAGGCTGTATTCCACTGCACCACAACCTTGCCTAGTCGTAGACTCATGTTGAAGAGCCACCGGAGAGGCTCAGCTACCTGGGCTGCACGGTCCTTCAGGAGTCTTGGACACACACCATCTGGACCTTCTGCTTTCCCTGGACACAGTCTCCCAAGCTCCGCCCTCACCTCATCAACTGTGAAGGATGGGGGCAGGTAACCAGATGTGACTGATATTGCAGCTGTAGTGATAGGGAAGCTATTGTGTGCAGGAGACAGTAGAGTAGACAGAGCAGCATCTGAAGTGACTGTGGGAGAGCCGTTGTCTACAGGAGTCAGTGAAGTAGGAACAGCAGCTGAAGTGGTGGACAGGAGGACAGATGATAAAGCAGGGTGGACATTGGCCATTCCATCAAACCTGTTATAAAAACAGGTTGAATTCAGTGGTCTTGTTCTAATCACCGTTAAAGACCTGGCTGTTCTTCTTTGAGCAGCAAGTAATGTTCCTCATTCCTCTCCACAGCTCTCTGGTGTTATTCTGCTGCAGCGTAATCTCCCCACTTTCCTTTTATAATCCACCTTTGCCAGCTTCAAGCTCCTTTTCAGTTCCCACTGCACACACACCTGAGCTTCTCCTTATCCCCCTCCCTGAATACCTGCTTTTTCTGATTAAGAAACTCCTTGATGTTACTGGTGATCCAAGGTTTATTATTGGGAAAGCAGCAAACAGTCCTTACTGGAACCACAGCGTCCCAAAAGATGTAGTCCGTTATGATGTCCACCCTGCTGTCAACATCCACATCTATGTTATTATCCTGTGGCTCCAGCAGCACACTCCAGTCCGTACACTCGAAACAGTCCCTGAGAGACTCGCTGGTCTCCGGAGACCCTTTCTTGAATGAGCGGGTGGTAACAGGCAGCCTCATTACATAGGGTTTGCATGTGGGCTGAAGAAAGACCAGATAGGCCATTTGCAGGAATTGGTCACATGTCAATTTTCTCCATAGCAACAAGCCCGTGGTGGGCAAGCTAACTTGACATTCCTTGACAACCATAAGAGTTTGACTGGCGATGCAAAGCAATCCATTTCTGTAATAGCTGTTTTTACATTTTCTACTGTCTTTTTTGACCCGAATTTGTGTGTACTTGGAAAAAGTTTGTCGTTTTAAAATCTGTCGAAAGTTAAAGCAAATCATTGGCCGTAAAAGAGAGTTTTTTGGACTTAAGTTGGTCGCCGCCATAAGAAATTGATTGTCGAACAACAAGTACCAACGGAAAAAGAAATCTAAAATCTGGTGTTGTACCTTCTGTTTTTAACTGGAGTGGCACTGTAAAGCAAAGAAGAAAAATCGTACGACATGTCGACAGGTAAGAAACTGATTCAAATACATAAGAAGCAATGCTATGTTTGCAAAAGAAACAGTGCAAAAGGGGTTGTGAGCGAATGATAAAGGTAGAAAAGGAGAAATTATAGGTTATAAAACATATCTGAGAAATCCACCATTTCGCACGTGAATTTCTTTCGGCGGTGACCAACTCAAGTCCAAAAAAACCTCTCTTTTACAGCCAATGATTCGCTTTAACTTACAACAGAAGTTAAAACAAATTTTTTCCAAGTACACATGAAAATTCGGGTTTAAAAAAAAAAAAAAAAACACCAGTAGAAAAGGTAAAAAGAGCTATTATAGAAATGCATTGCTTCGCATCGCCAGTCAAACTCTTATGGTTGTCAAGTAATGTCAAGTTAGCTTGCCCACCACGGGCTTGTTGCTATGGGGAAAATTGACACGTGACCAATTCCTACAAATGGCCTATTGTGATCTGATCTGCCAAGTGGTGGTAAAGCAGAGGCACTGTAAGCATCCTTCACATCAGCATAAAACAGATCCAATGTCTTATTTTCCCTCGTGGGACAATCCACATACTGTACAAACCCAGTCAAATGGAGGAGAGAGTGGCGCTATTAAAATCCCGTTACTGCAATGAAAGCATTAGGATACTGGGTCTGAACACTTGCAACAGTTTCGTGTACGATGTCACAGGCTACTGCCACTATCATCCGTGGTGGAATGTAAAAAACAGTGGCGACAATATATGAAAATTCCCTCGGCACAAAATACAGTCAAAGACCGACTGCCAACAGTTCAACGTCCTGACAGCAAATCACATCCTTCACCATAACATGTCCAGGGTGACACCATCTATTGGTTACAAGCAGAATCAGACCCCCACCTTTGCTCTTGCCGCTCGTTTTCCGGTGTCTGTCAGCTCGCACAGTAACGAAGCCAGCTAAGTCCACACAGGAGTCAGGTATGTTATCATTCAGCCATGTTTCCGTGAAGCACATCAGACTACACTCCCGGTAGAGTCGTCGGTTTCTTACCAATGCCTCCAGCTTGTCATCCTTATTGGCTAGCAAGTTGACATTTCCCATCAGAACCAATGGCAAAAATGGCTTATACCGCCATCTGCTAGTCTTTAGCTTAGCCCCTTCTCTGCAGCCTCAAAACGGTTTCCTCAGCTCTGGTGGTAGTGTGTGTCTGACCCCATATCTAGTCCTTTGCAGAGCCAGGTGGTCATTCTTCGTGTACAAAACTTTACCCATAGCTGTGCACATCATGATGAAAAGCTTACCAAAAACTCTTAAAAACAAACAAACAAACAAAGCTACACACTCTAGAGCTACTCCAACTTGCTGCCACTCAATATAGCGCATCCATGTAATGTGTGTGTGGTGCAGATTACAGAGCAGATAAGTATAAGAGAAACACACACCTACCTGAGGAGTGTGAAGCGGATCTCAAAGGCGGGAGAGTAATCCTCAAAGTTGATGATGACGCTGAAGATGATAGGTGTGATGAAGTTGGCCAGTGTGATGACAATGGAGGGCAGATACTCAAAGATCAGCTTCACTATGAAGTTATACCTCTGATGCTGCACGCACGCACACACACACACACACACACACACACACACAGTACCAGCAGTATGAGAAAGAATACATTGAGATGATTACTAATGTACAGTGGTGCTTGAAAGTTTGTGAACCCTTTAGAATTGTCTATATTTCTGCATAAATATGACCTAAAACATCATCAGATTTTCACACAAGTCCTAAAAGTAGATAAAGAGAACCCAGTTAAACAAATGAGACAAAAATATTATACTTGGGTCATTTATTTATTGAGGAAAATGATCCAATATTACATATCTGTGAGTGGCAAAAGTATGTGAACCTCTAGGATTAGCAGTTAATTTGAAGGTGAAATTAGAGTCAGGTGTTTTCAATCAATGGGATGACAATCAGGTGTGAGTGGGCACCCTGTTTTATTTAAAGAACAGGGATCTATCAAAGTCTGATCTTCACAACACATGTTTTTGGAAATATATCATACCACGAACAAAGGAGATTTCTGAGGACCTCAGAAAAAGTGTTGTTGATGCTCATCAGGCTGGAAAAGGTTACAAAACCATCTCTAAAGAGTTTGGACTCCACCAATCCACAGTCAGACAGATTGTGTACAAATGGAGGAAATTCAAGACCATTGTTACCCTCCCCAGGAGTGGTCGACCAACAAAGATCACTCCAAGAGCAAGGCGTGTAATAGTCGGTGAGGTCACAAAGGACCCCAGAGTAACTTCTAAGCAACTGAAGGCCTCTCTCACACTGGCTAATGTTAATGTTCATGAGTCCACCATCAGGAGAACACTGAACAACAATGGTGTGCATGGCAGGGTTGCAAGGAGAAAGCCACTGCTCTCCAAAAAGAACATTGCTGCTCATCTGCAGTTTGCTAAAGATCACGTGGACAAGCCAGAAGGCTATTGGAAAAATGTTTTGTGGACAGATGAGACCAAAATAGAACTTTTGGTTTAAATGAGAAGCGTTATGTTTGGAGAAAGGAAAACACTGCATTCCAGCATAAGAACCTTATCCCATCTGTGAAACATGGTGGTGGTAGTATCATGGTTTGGGCCTGTTTTGCTGCATCTCGGCCAGGATGGCTTGCCATCATTGATGGAACAATGTACCCTAAGCACACAAGAGTCAAGTCAAGTCAACTTTATTGTCAAATATGCTATACATGCTCGACATACAGCACAGATGAAATTTCAGTCCTCTCTGACCCACGGTGCAAACAGGCAATGCAATAAATAAAAACAGAATAACTGAAAATAAACAATATAAAACAGTATAAACACTCTAGATAAGAAATAGACAGACTAAACACTACACACACACACTACCAAAGAATGGTTAAAGAAGAATAAAGTTAATGTTTTGGAATGGCCAAGTCAAAGTCCTGACCTTAAAGGTCATAGGCAAGGGTCAGAGGTCAAACATAGAATATCAACTTTATTGTCTAGAAGAATGACCCAAAAAGCGAATTCAATCTTCCTGGTGTCTAATTTGCACCCTAAAATTGAATAAAATGGTTAAAATATACCGTTTTACCCAATTTCCGAAGGTTTGTTTACATCTCACTTATGCGCGCTTTCACCGCCAGGGGACTGTCGTCGTGACGTCATTTAAGCCAAACAGACTGGGAGCAGCTCTGTGTTTACCTGCGAACCGAGCACACGTGTACGGACTTTGGTTGTGAGAGGTTCTGCAAAATGTCTGAAAGCGATAGCGATTTTGAAGTAGGAACTCTCCAAATTGAATATCAAGAGGTGAAGCCACATATGTACGATCCTATGGCCGTTGCAAAGCAATCGGTGAATGCGGCTCACTGGTTTGACCGTGCGGCCTCAGAATCGGACAGCAACTCAGCCAACTCCGATCACGGTGACCCTGGACCTCAACAAGACTCGCGCCCAAACGATTTATCCTGGTAGTTATGATCAATAAGAAGAAGAAGAAGAAGAAATTTATATAGCGCCTTTCAAAAAACCCAAGGACGCTTTACAATTATAGACAAGGAAAGAAAAAATAAAATAAATAAATAAAAATATAATAAAAAATAAAAAGTAAAAAGTCCACCAAGTAGGGGTCAGGATGTAATTCCCGTGGTGTAGCAGCTACAGTCCCACCAAAAGGCGCACGAAAACAAGTCCCACATCTCCAGCACTGCCGCCGTGACGCCGTCAGCAACATCGCTCGAACACCACGCCATGGATCCACACAGCAAGCAGAGAAGCTCCGCCACACAGAGCGCTGGTGTGTCCCAAACTGCCTGCACAGCCGCCGCGATGCCACCGAGCAACATCACTTGGAACATCACGCCAAGCATTAAAGCACAGAGTGCTGGACAACCACAATGTAAATTGAGCAACAGGCTCACTGCAGTCCACAGCTGGGAGTGCAGGCATCACCCACAGCGAACCAAGGCCTGGAGGGAACCGACGCCCCAAACTGGGTCTGGAGCTGCACCACAACCGGCGGACAAAACACTCAAACAAACATCAAACTACACAAACACACAGGAAAGAAAAAAAAAATAGAAATACTAATACTAAATAAGAGCCCTTTTGAAGAATAATTAAACCGCCCTCCCTAGTGGATATAGGGAACGATTACTGGACAGCGCGTTGGTAGGCCACATTAGCCTGCCATCCGCGGCATTATACTATTTATAGCCGACTCTAAGCGAGGAAATATCCCTCTGTCTCATTTCCACAATGATTGTACAGGATCCCTCAGGATTCTTGACTTGTCAATTGCAAGCAAAATTAAAAATGTTTACCTCCAATCTTCTCCTTTTTGCTTGAGTGTTGCTGCTCCGTTTCTTCTTTGACTGCTTGATTTTGTTTCATGCGCACAATCCGCTCTCTCCGCCTCGTCTTCTCTTTCGGAAAAAGCCAACCCACTTGCTCCACCTCTTCTCCTCTCTCGGAAAAAGGTAAAAACTTCTTCCTGAACCGGTCCCGTTGTTACAGTTCACTGCACAACAATAAGGCATGGGGGTTTTCTTTGGAAATTCCCAAACGCACATCTGCACTCAAGCCGAACAGCAATGTAAGTAACCGGAAGTGGACTCAACTCAAGCAGTTTGTTTGGCTTAAATGATGTCGCACGCCGAGTGGTCACGACAATAGCCGAACAGAAATTCGCCGTGATCCGCACTAACTTATTTTAATTATTACTTATTAACAATACTTCTTGGGACCAGAAGAAAATTACAGAGGGGTTTTTAACAAAGTTTCAAATGTGCATAAAATTAAAACCATTGCCTATGAGCTTTAATCCAATGGAAATGTTGTGGAAGGACCTGAAGCGAGCAGTTCATGTGAGGAAACCCACCAACATCCCAGAGTTGAAGCTGTTTTGTCCAGAGGAATGGACTAAAATTCCTCCAAGCCGGTGTGCAGGACTGATCAACAGTTACCGCAAACGTTTAGTTGCAGTTATTGCTGCACAAGGGGGTCACACCAGATACTGAAAGCAAAGGGTCACATACTTTTGCCACTCACAGATATGTAATATTGGATCATTTTCCTCAATAAATAAATGACCAAGTATAATATTTTTGTCTCATTTGTTTAACTGGGTTCTCTTTATCTACTTTTAGGACTTGTGTGAAAATCTGATGATGTTTTATATCATATTTCTGCAGAAACATAGAAAATTCTAAAGGGTTCACAAACTTTCAAGCACCACCGTAGGACGCTTTGGCACCGCGCACACACAGAGCACCTGAGCCTGAGCCTTCAGGGAGAAGATGGTGGCACTGTAGATGCAGTAGAAGCAGCAGACGAGCACGGCAATCACAAACAAGTTGAGGGCAACTCGGAGGGAGTAGATACGACATTTCTCCTTCTGGGAACGGTCAGCCATCTTCTGCCTGATCCGCTCCTCCTCCAGATCCGTCTACACACAGCAGTAAGCAACACATTCCACACTGGGATAATTTCTTGGCTCCAAATGTTCCAGTAGCTTGTAGAACCTAAACCTTTATACAGGTCGTTTTATTGTCTCTGCAATGTCTACAGGGCAACACCCAAACTAACCACCAGGTCTAATCAGTACGATTATGATGAAGCACTAACCAAGTGCTTAGAAGAGTGTGTGCATCACAAACTGTGTAAATAGTACATATCTGTAGTACACTATGGTGCGGGTGGATTGAGACACAGCTCACGACTGCGTTTGAGAATTTATGACATTTCTCTTCAGAATATAATTAAGAATATCTGATGTAAGCACACGCAATATCACACACACGCATACATATACATTATATATATATACACACACACACACACACACACCTTGAGCTCATACAGCAGGCTGCTGTGTTTCAAACGTGCTGTGTTCTCATCAGTTATACAGAAATCCCAGCCAGCAAAGATCTTGTTACAAAAACTCTGGAACCGATCTTCATCCTGAATCAGCTTCCTCTTAAAGCCTGCAGCCGACCTGCGCGGGTGCACACACACACACACACAAAGGTTTGGAACATGCCCCACTGGAAAGTAAGGTCCAATCACAGGCTTGGTCATGTGTGTTTGGGGTGGCGCTCATCTAGCGGTCATGTGAATGACAAGGTGAGCAGATGGATCTGAGCTACACCTGTTTGCTACATCATACTGCTCTTTGAAGCCAGCCAAACTCGCAGAATGACAACTTCTGTTAACACACACACACACCTGTATTTCTATCTTTGTGGGGACTCTCATTGACATAATACATTCCCTAACCCTACCCTCACCTTAACTTTCACAACTAAATGCCTAACCCCCACCCCTTACCCTAAACCACCTTCTAACCTGAACCCTAAAACTAAGTCTTAACCCTCAAACAGCCCTTTGAAGAAGTGAGGACCAAGATTCAAGATATTTTATGTCTCACATGTATAATTATACAACACTGAAGTGACATTGCAACGACTCCGGCAACTGTGGAAATAGCAAACGTAAACGTGTAAATCAGTATGGAGAAAAAAAAAGGGGGAGGGGGAGAAAGAAATGATATTTTGTGTGTGTGTGTGTGTGTGTGTCATAACCAAATATCAAAATAATATAAAACTATTGACCAGCCAAAATGTCATCACATCCCAAAAAATGTACTAAATCTGTGGGTTAAAAAAATAAATAAAATTAAAAAAAAATCTATTCCAGTCCTCAATATGTAGAAAGTACACACACACCTCTTGACGATCCAGATGAGGCTGAGCAGCAGGCATGCGATGGTGCAGAGCACGTAGGCTAACGGCAGGTTATAGCTGAAGCCTGAGAAGGTTAATGACTCCACATTATAGTAACCATAGAACAGGTAAGTGTGTTCCAGGAAGCCCTGTATACATACACACACACACACACACACACACACACACACACACACACACACACACACACACACACACACACAATCAACCTGCTGTCTGGCATGGCAACATGACCATGTGTGTGTCTCACTGTGCCAGACAGCAGGTCGATGATGTAGGAGAGTGTGCTCAGTGAGGGAGAGAGGAGTGTGTGTGTGTGTGTGTGTGTGTGTGTGTGTCTCACTGTGCCAGACAGCAGGTCGATGATGTGCTGGTGGAACATGACCAGTCCCTTCTGAGAGGAGGAGCGGGAGTAAACCGTGCACTGAGCCCCTGCAGTGCCCCCTGTGGTCAGAGTGGAGTTGATGGACGAGGTGTGTGTAGACACAATGATGGGCAACATCACAAAACTGAACATCAACAGGAACATCACAAAGTTCAGCAGAACCAAGAAGCGCAGGAATGAGAAGTACGACAGGATCCCTGTACCAAACATGCCTACAGAGAGAGAGAGAGAGAGAGAGAAGATTTATTGATTTTAAATCTAAAACTCTATTCAAACTCTATTCACAAATGACAATCATACTAAAGATCTTTTCAACACTCAGCACTGCCCGCCTCTACAGTATACAGTTGTGTGTGTGTGTGTGTTCAGACCCTCGATAAGGTGTATATCACTCCTCCACAGCTGCAGCGTGCTCACTAACTCCATGCTGTCCTCCTTCATCCTCTTCAGATAGTGAAGAACACTGACTCTCCACTGAGAACACACACCCTGCTCTCTGTGCTGCTGCAGCTCTCTGTAAACACACACACACACACACACACACACGTTAAACCCAGCAGTTTCTCTGTGGGATCAGTGCTCAGTGTCCACCATCACCTGGGAACAGTGTAGAGCTTTTCTTCTGTTTTTATCTCAAACCATTTTTTTCACTTCAGTAAATTCACACCGAATTCAGCTCCAGATTTTAGTCTTTCAGTTACATTAATAAATTATATAGTCACACGAGAAGAAGAAGAAACCTTTATTCGTCATGTGCACACTTCAAGCACAGTGAAATTCATCCTCTGCATTTAACCCATCTGAAGCAGTGAACACATGCACACACACCCAGAGCAGTGGGCAGCCACACCAGCGCGCCCGGGGAGCAGTCAGGGGTTCGGTACCTCGCTCAAGGGCACCTCAGCCCAAGGCCGCCCCACGTTAACCTAACTGCATGTCTTTGGATTGTGGGGGAAACCGGAGCACCCGGAGAACATGCAAACTCCACACAGAAAGACCCTCGCCGGCCGCTGGGTTCGAACCCGGAACCTTCTTGCTGTGAGGCGACCGTGCGAACCACTACACCACCGTGCCGCCCTGACGAGAGTAAAAAAAACCTTTCACTTCTACCTCTGAGAAAGTCTATTCTTGCCTTTCTCTCATTATTACAGCTCTGTAAGCTTTGCCTTTTATCGAGTTTTGTGGGCGTCACCAAATGCTAATCAGATGTTGCGTGAGTACAGTCATAATTTACATGTTTCTGGTATTCATCAACATACACAAGTACAAAGAACAATCAGTACTTCTGAAACTTTTGTAAATCTGGCAGAATATTTTAGTTCAGTTTGATTTTTATACACACACACACCTGTGTTTGCGTTTTTCCTCCATGTTCCTCGGAAGCTCTCGTGCAGGTCTGTGCTCGGTGGCTCCCTGAATTGTTCTGTCCTCCTGCCTATAAGTCCATTTCCTGTCCTGAACCCCACCCCCTCTGCTGGTCCCGGCCTCTCTGCTCACCCCAACCTCTGAGGAACTGCCGGTGGAAGTGTAGCGCCCCCGTGTAGAACTGCGCCTCTTACTGCTGCCTGAGGACTTCCTCCTGTACAGCAGGGACTGGTAACTGGGCAGCTGGTCCAGCAGGGGGTTAGTGTCCCGCCTGCTGGGGTAGAACACTGACACACACACACACAGACACACACACACACACTCCTGATAGCTGCAAATTGTGGCATTCCAAAGACAGCAGTGGAGTTGCAGTGTGCCTTCTGGTGGATAAAACTATGCAACTACAACACCCATAACATGGTTAAAGGTCCCATGGCATGAAATTTTCACTTTCTGAGGTTTTTTAACGTTAAAATGAGTTCCTCTGACCTTCTTAAGTCACCCCAGTGGCTAGGAATTTCATAATGTGTAAACCAAACTATGCCCAACATTTGAGAATGGCGCGTCAAAACGGCGCGTTGATAAGCTCTTCCCTTTACTACGTCAGCAAGGGAGATGATCCCCATGCCCCCCCCTCTGGATTCCCACCCACTGTATGGATTGCCCTGCCCAGTTGTAGTGAGGAGACCATGGAGGACACAACAACATGGCATCACCTAAGCGAGCGAAACATGGAAATTGCGCTGTACATGGATGTGACAACACAGAAAAGAGTCTGTTTTTACTGCCGACGGGAGAGCCCCTGAAGACGCAGTGGCTTAATTTTATTTATAATAAAATAATAATACGCCGTCGAGTCTACCTAAGACGGTGTATGTTTGTCGGAAGCATTTTCCTGATGAATGTTTCCACAACTTGGGACAGTACAGGGCAGGTTTTGCACATCAACTGTCACTGAAGCCTGGGTCCGTACCAAGCATCCCTGCCGCATCAGCCACAAACACCGAACAAGTAAGTGTATAACTGTTAAGTCGTTTTGCCGTGTTTTAAAATCGGTGCCACGTTAGCCTTGCAATGGCTACATTAGCTGTGCAGCTAACCGCTTCCTGCAGTTAGCCAGTTACTCTGCGCTACAAAACCAAAAAGCATGCAGCATGCTCTGTTATAATAGCCAATCAAAACAGTTTTTACAAAGACACCCACATTCTTTTTTTTAAGTCACTCGTTCATTTTATTTGTTTGTTTGTTCAGTAAAAAACGAAACATTTGTTGAATTTATTTTATTTCCTCGCGTCGCACCTTAATGACGTCAGCGCGCGGTATTTTTCCCTTCGCGGTTTGTTCCTTCTCTCTCGCCATAGTAAGACACCCACATCCGCTTGTTCTGACCCACTGGAGGGAGCGTCACAGTGCTGTTAGCCAATCAGAGGTAACACGTTTACATGTCATGAATATTAATGATAAGACCTGCCCCCACCGTCTACCCTTCCCCGCCTCCTGCTTCTCATTAGCAAAACGACGCACTGGGAAAAGCGCTGAAATGGGGCTTTCTCCCAGGAGGCTATATCTACGTGCCGAGGGTTCATTTCGAGAAAGGCTGCGGATATAACATCCGGAAACCTCCACGAGCCCGTTTAAAGCATCAACAAACCACCATGCCATGGGACCTTTAAAGGATCCACCTTTTGCTTCTGTTTCTTTTTTTAATTGTTATTTATTAGTCTTTATAAATACCAATACTGATTTACCGGCAATTAGCTCACATCAGCCGATAAGATCAGCACGCTAATTTATCAGTCAGGCCTGAGTATTTAGGTGGCGCGCTCTCATTACTTGGTTGTCATTTTGCTGTTTTAAGTTCTCTGTGTCCCAAATTACCAAACACATCATTAAGTGGTTTTCAGTTAGTCTTACAAAAAGTTTAAGACACGGATCAATTAAAACCATGACAGAAAGACTGAAACCAGTAGATATTCAGAATGGTATCTGTAATATTTCATACTGCAACATGGTTAAGCTTTTTACACTTTTCAGTTTCTCAGTAAAATGACACACTGCATTTTCTTAAACAGAGAGAAAGAGAGGGAGAGAAGGAGAGCAAGTGTGTGCATGAGACAGAGAGCGCGAGAGGGGAAGTGATAGACTGGTGAGGGAATGACTGTTGTTCACTAATGAATAGGACATCATAACTGTTGGTAAATTGTTGTGGTATAAGCAGAATATCACTCCTGTTCACGACAGAACTCTTAAAAGTCAGTTAATTAGGATAACAGGTGATTAACTACAATACAGCATTAATGCTATCATCACATACACTGTAGCCCCGCTATAACAAACTCCTTGGGCGATGTCCCAAAAGTTCATTATACTGAAATGGAGCCACGTGTCACACCAAAAAACACTCACTCTTGCATAAAACAAGACCAAGTGTTTAATTTATATTCACGCTAAATTCATTTACATATTTATAAAGTAAAGGAAATAGGTCACTGTTTTCAATTAATACTGTTTTTAAAATAATGCGAATATTATCAATTTTCTGTTAGTAAATGTAGGCGTGGCAGTGAGGGCTGTGAACAGTGGGGAGTCAGGCTGAACCAGCAGGTAATGTGACAAGTTACACCAGTGTCTAATTACTGGCTGTCTATTAACGTGTCTCTATGTCTTTCAGATGGACAGCAACGAGACAGACACAGAGAGAGAGAGAGAGAGAGAGAGCACTGTGTTCCCTAACGTGTGTGCACGAGCATAAACTAAATGAAAAGTGAAAGTACAGATAAATAATAAAATGCACCTTGACCTGTCTCCCAGTTCCTCACTGCCCCAGCATACATCCTGTTAGAGTAGGAGACTGCAGGAGTGTCCCAGGAGTTTTACTCGCTGATGGAACGTGTTATCCTGGACTGCTTTAATTTTAGTCACGTTCTCCTGCTCACAGATTTCTCCTCCCCAGTCACTATCACAGTTCATTGACTGAGTTATACCCTGTCCACACTAGGGATTTTGTACCGATACGATACTACTTTCGTACCACAACACCTGTCCACACTAGCAACTATACCGGTACTGTAGCGGTATAACTGTATCGGTACGAAACCCACAAATGTATGGGTTTCATACCGGTACAGTATCGGTACTGTAGCGCTTCGCTGTAGTGTGGACAGATGAAGCAGCTCTGTATCAATACAAATATAATGCGCATGCGCAAAGTCACACACCTCAATCGATGTCTTCGCTGAATAAAATAGTGAAGAACGGAGATTCGTTTGTTTCTTTCTCAACTGCCTCGCGCGTTTTATACGATTCGACTGAATAAATGACCACCAGAAATACAGACTGTACATTGACAAAAAGCGCGCGCACACACGTTGTTTCATCCGCCATATTCTTGGAAGTAAGTTGCTCGGTAACCACGGAAACATTTCACGCACGCGAATTTCAACTTCCATGAAAGAAAACTGCAAACATTTCTTGCTAGTGTGGACAGATGCACTAAACTGTACCGGTATACTTTGTATCGATACAGTTATACCACTATCGTACCGATATATATGTGAACACAGCTTTAAAGGATCACGAACAGAGGCAATGATTTCTTCATCTGTTTTGGAAGGTGACAGAGGTTACTGGTGTGTCGATGTCCACACATCACCTCGCTCTGTTTTCTGAATCTTCACCATTCACTTCATTCATGTGTTACACATCGCCGATGATGTCAGCAGTCATGTCATCCTTTCATCAATCCTTTGACTGCGGTTCTTGATAATTGTTAGTGATTGACACCTAAGTGAGGCTTGTTAAGCCTTTGTTTTAAGTCATTAACACATTGTTAACTTGACTGCAGACTTGGTTACTTGTTTGAGTGCATGGCTCAGGGAGATTTTTTTGTTGAAGACTCCGACTGTCATTAAAGGCAGGGACACAAACTTAGCTCATCATAGGCATTAAAGAGTTCGTGAAAGTGGGATTAAAGTGAAAATTGGCACTATTCTGTACATTCTGATTTGTTCTGAACACTTTTTTGTAAATATCTGTATTTCAAGATTGAATATTTGTTTAATTCCATAAAAGGCTCAAATAATATCCTCTAGCTGTCTCACTTATGGACCCTTTTCACGTGACGTCACGACAAACACGGCCGCCATTTTGGACATGTACTACCAGTAGTTTACCACAGCCAGCATTGAGGAACGGCAGCAAAGAAAGTGTTTATTTTCAGCAAGACTTCCATCATGCCACTATATTGTTGTGCACCTGGATGTAGTAACCATCAACAAACAAGGCAAGGGTTATCATTTTATCGGATCCCGACGGAGAAGATGGATAGCGGCCATAAACAGGAAAGATTGGCAGCCCTCGGCATACCAGCGCTTGTGTAGTGACCACTTTGTTGGAGGTAAGACGAATAAAATTAGCCAGAAAAGGCATTACATTGCTGTTAACATTCTGTGGCGGCGAGTGTGTAACCAAATAGGCTAAAATAACCCATTGTAACCTCTTTGTTCTTCTGTAGTAGCTATTAGCTAACGACATTAGCTAGCGTTGTGTTCCTTTGCTGTTGGTAGACTGTAGGACAGATCAGAGGCAGTGTCCTACAAACAGCGCTTAATTTGAGGGGGAGCAAGCCGGAGCGCGCTCCGGAACCTCGGGCGTTGGCTCCGGCAGCTATTTACACTGGATCCGGTGATCCGACACCTCTTTTGACTATGTAACAAAAAAAAAAAAAAAGAAAAACCAAATAATTAAATTTAAAAAATGCAAGTTTATTTAGTGTTAATGTCTGATTTTGATATCTGCCTTGTTGGTGATTTCTCTCATGAAACGACATCCACAAAATATCTGCAGATGAACTTAATTTGCAGTGTTATTACAAAACATGCCCAGAAGCGCAGCGCAGCGCCGCGCCCCCCTCCCCCCCTCTTTTTTTCCGCACCGGAGCCGCTCATCCTCTGCGCTCCGGGACCTCCCACTTTACAAATTAAGCACTGCCTACAAATAAATGTTCAAAACAAGAGGAACATGTATTTGTCTCTTAAATCCAGGCCGTTCCCTGTAATCTGTAACAACGGTTGGAGAAAGTAATGGCAAATAGTGAGTGCACAAACCGTAGAAGGTAAACTGTACACAGCGCCAGGGCAGTGTGATGGTATGTCTACTTTTAGATTGTGTTAGCTTATCAATGAACACACTCGTCACTCGACGAGTTTCACGTCTTTACGACGGATACTTAAACGTGTGTTAGGTATTATTGTTGCAGTCTAAGCAGTCATTGTAGCAGCTAGATGAGCGAGAACCGAAAGGGTCTGTGCCATAAACCGTTATTTCTGTACGGCGTTGCTAATGTGTCATTACTGTTATTTCTCCCTCTGCTCGCCCTGTAAATGCCCTATGTCGCTGGATAGCGAAGGTGTTTTCTGCATCTCGCTCCTTTTTCTTGTATGTTCTCCGTTTGTCGCCTTCCTCGCATTCAAACCAATTCGAGCCGAAGTCCGCTACATGTCCAAAATGGTGGTCGCGTTTACGAAGGTCACGTGACTGAAAAGGGTCTATACTCTGGTGTTAAGTTTATTTGGTTTGGAGCGTATGTACACACCAGGTGAATTGTTTGTGTGTGGAATTGATTCGTATACGAGGGACTCGACGTCGATGTGAACTGAAAGCAAGCGATGATTTGAAAACGAATATATTAAAGCTATAATATTAATTTATCATGAGAAAACTGAAGTGTGTTGCATTTATCAGAGCTACTAGGTGGAGAAGAGATTTTATCTACTGGCAGGAGAATTTATTCTCTACTCACTGATCAACACTGCAGGACGAGAGCTGCGCTACGAAAGGAGGAAATGTTCATTGAGTAAGCGCATCATTTATTGAGACCATGTTATTTATTAATCCATGAAGTAGCGATGTGAAGTAGTGAACTCCACTAAAGTAGCAGCAGATAGTGTTTTGTGACAGAGTTGGAGAGGTAGATGAACATGACCATCACTGTGAAATTCAGCTATAATCCCGGATAAACTGGGATTCCTCGGTACACCATGGTGATTAGTCACGGCTCAGCACATCACGCTTCCACGGTTTGTGATTAATGAGGAGGAGGAGGAGGTTACTCACAGCAGGGCAGAGTCACATCCTGGTGATGAGGTCCGAGTGTTTCCTCTGCACTTCACCACCTCAATCAAATGTGTTTTATAAAGGATCACAGAGCGATTCAGAACACATTCCAACTCATCCTTCCAAATAAAGCTGACAACTAATTCAGCTCATTAACTTCCCTGTGGATTTGGAGTGTAATTTTTTTCAGAGTTGTGATGACGAAACTGTGCTGATCAGAGCCCTGTGCTGAAGAAAAGTGTCAAATGGGCATCTGTACATCTACCTGCCATCCACTTCTATCTATCTATCTATCTATCTATCTATCTATCTCCCTATTTATTTATTTATGAGAGGCTGGCACGGAAACGGTGACGTCATTGTCAACAACAGGGCAGAGATAAAAGGCGTTTGGTGTCACTGAGGCTGTAATAAACTCACAGATTATTAATAATGAAAAGCTGATTATAAACATTTATAATCCCAAACTAACAATAACTTAGACTATTCAAAAATTAAGGTAGTGTGTGTGTGTGTGTGTTAGCCTGCTCCCTGTAAAAGGTAAAACAAGTACTGACAGGAAGTGCAGTCTCCGTTAGCTTAGCTGTGCTACTTTACCTCAGGATTTATAAACTCACCCGCATCAACAGCGTCCATTCTTTCTCTTCCCTGCCCCGAGTGATCTCACACACTGATCTCACACTGCGCTCTTCATCTCATTAATCTCTCCACAGCAGAGTGTGTAGTGTGAGAGAGAGTGTGTGTTAGTGTGTAGTGTGAGAGAGAGAGTGTGTTAGTGTGTAGTGTGAGAGAGAGAGTGTGTGAGAGTGTGTAGTGTGTGTTCGTGTCGGAACGCGAGGAAAACCTTCCCTCTGACATTCCTGAGGTAAACGTGCGCGCGCCCGCGGGAAGGCGCCTTAAAGGAGCCGCGCTCCGACACACAAACCCTCACCATAGAATTAATTTATTTCTAAAGCTTTAATCTACATTTTGTCGCACACAGTCCTGAGCAAAAGTCTGAGGCACATGTGAAGAAATTCTGTCGACTAAAAATGGCTTTAAAATAATTAAATGAAATGTTTCAACGTGGCGGCACGGTGGTGTAGTGGTTAGCGCTGTCGCCTCACAGCAAGAAGGTCCTGGGTTCGAGCCCCGGGGCCGGCGAGGGCCTTTCTGTGTGGAGTTTGCATGTTCTCCCCGTGTCCGCGTGGGTTTCCTCCGGGTGCTCCGGTTTCCCCCACAGTCCAAAGACATGCAGGTTAGGTTAACTGGTGACTCTAAATTGACCGTAGGTGTGAGTGTGAATGGTTGTATGTGTCAGCCCTGTGATGACCTGGCGACTTGTCCAGGGTGTACCCCGCCGTTCGCCCGTAGTCAGCTGGGATAGGATCCAGCTTGCTTGCGACCCTGTAGAAGGATAAAGCGGCTAGAGATAATGAGATGAGATGAGAGATGTTTCAACGTTAAAAAAACACTATAAACAGTGATCAGTGAGTAATAAAGGAGTATTTGGTTGAGGCGACCCTTTACTTAAAAAAAATAAAAAAATAAATCCGTCTCAGGTCCAGTGAGTGCAGTTTGATAAGGAAATGATCTGTAGGTTTTACTGAGCATCTTACAGAACCAGCCACAGTTCTTCTGGACACTTTCCACCAAAGCAGTTCCAGGGCTGGTTCGGGGCCAGTGCTTAGTTTGGAACCGGGTTTTCTGTTTCCACTGAACAAAGAACTGGTTCTGGGGCCAGAAAAACCGGTTCCAGGCTAGCACCGACTCTCTGCTGGGCCAGAGGAAAGAACCGCTTACGTCAGCGGGGGGTGGAGTTGTTAAGACCAACAACAATAGCAAGACCACGAAAGATCGCCATTTTTAAATACAGTAAGCGACAAGATATCATGGATGCAGTAAAGCAGCAGTCATCCATTATTGTTATTGTTGTTGCTGCTTCTTCTTCTTCGTGTTGTTGTTGCTTCGATGTTCACGCCAAGGTTTATGCAAACGCAGCGATGTAACTGACGTATACAGTGACCTAATGACATGGCTCCCCTTAGCACCCCAAGCTATGGAAAAGCAAACTGGTTTTCAGCTGGCTCACAAGTTGAATGAGTTGTGAACCAGCACCAGCACTGGCCCCGAACCAGCCCTTTGCTTTTCCATAACTTGGGGTGCTAAGGGGAGCCACATCATTACGTCACTGTATACATCAGTTACGTCGGGATTAGTTTTCCATGTGGAGGTGTGTTCTTTAATGATTCCCAGAGTAAGAGTCCTTTCAGATGAGAAGCGATTGCCCTCCCCATCCCACGCCCTCCCTCCCTCCCTCCCTCCCTCCCGAAGTGTCTCTCACGTGAAAGACGAACAGACTTTCCAGACATCACGCGATATAATGCATGGTGAGGTAACCATGGAAACAGCACTACAGTGGTGCTTGAAAGTTTGTGAACCCTTTAGAGTTTTCTATATTTCTGCATAAATATGACCTAAAACATCATCAGATTTTCACACAAGTCCTAAAAGTAGATAAAGAGAACCCAGTTAAACAAATGAGACAAAAACATTATACTTGGTCATTTATTTATTGAGGAAAATGATCCAATATTACATATCTGTGAGTGGCAAAAGTATGTGAACCTCTAGGATTAGCAGTTAATTTGAAGGTGAAATTAGAGTCAGGTGCTTTCAATCAATGGGATGACAATCACGTGTAAGTGGGCACCCTGTTTTATTTAAAGAACAGGGATCTATCAAAGTCTGATCTTCACAACACATGTTTTTGGAAATATATCATACCACAAACAAAGGAGATTTCTGAGGACCTCAGAAAAAGTGTTGTTGATGCCCATCAGGCTGGAAAAGGATACAAAACCATCTCTAAAGAGTTTGGACTCCACCAATCCACAGTCAGACAGACTGTATACAAATGGAGGAAAATCAAGACCATTGTTACCCTCCCCAGGAGTGGTCGACCAACAAAGATCACTCCAAGAGCAAGGCGTGTAATAGTCGGCGAGGTCAAAAAGGACCCCAGGGTAACTTCTAAGAAACTGAAGGCCTCTCTCACATTGGCTAATGTTAATGTTCATGAGTCCACCATCAGGAGAACACTGAACAACAGTGGTGTGCATGGCAGGGTTGCAAGGAGAAAGCCACTGCTCTCCAAAAAGAACAATCGCTGCTCATCTGCAGTTTGCTAAAGATCATGTGGACAAGCCAGAAGGCTATTGGAAAAATGTTTTTTCCAGGACAAAAATAGAACTTTTTGGTTTAAATGAGAAGCATTATGTTTGAAGAAAGGAAAACACTGCATTCTAGCAAAAGAACCTTATCCCATCTGTGAAACATGGTGGTGGTAGTATCATGGTTTGGGCCTGTTTTGCTGCATCTGGGCCAGGACGGCTTGCCATCATTGATGGAACAATGAATTTTGAATCATCCCAGTAAATTCTAATGGAAAATGTCAGGGCATCTGTCCATGAACTGAATCTCAAGAGAAGGTGGGTCATGCAGCAAGACAACGACCCTAAGCACACAAGTCGTTCTACCAAAGAATGGTTAAAGAAGAATAAAGTTAATGTTTTGGAATGGCCAAGTCAAAGTCCTGACCTTAATCCAATCAAAATGTTGTGGAAGGACCTGAAGCGAGCAGTTCATGTGAGGAAACCCACCAACATCCCAGAGTTGAAGCTGTTCTGTACGGAGGAACGGGCTAAAATTCCTCCAGGCCGGTGTGCAGGACTGATCAACAGTTACCGGAAACGTTTAGTTGCAGTTATTGCTGCACAAGGGGGGTCACACCAGATACTGAAAGCAAATGTTCACATACTTTTGCCACTCACAGATATGTAATATTGGATCATTTTCCTCAATAAATAAGTGACCAAGTATAATATGTTTGTTTCATTTGTTTAACTGGGTTCTCTTTATCTACTTTTAGGACTTGTGTGAAAATCTGATGATGTTTTAGGTCATATTTATGCAGAAATATAGAAAATTCTAAAGGGTTCACAAACTTTCAAGCACCACTGTATAATCAAACTGTCTAAGAAGTGTACCTGTAATTTGATACCCTTTATTTTTAAAGGAAGAGTTCCTATATCAAAACATACATGCATATACATTGAATAAACATGGGGGGGGGGGGGGAACTGTCTCTTTTCTGACTGGGAAGGAAAAGTGATTATTAAATACTTTTAAAAGGAGGAGAAAAATTGATAATTTTAGGACAATCCTATTATTCTGCTGGATGTTTCTGTACAAGTGTCACAAAGTAGCACAGCTCAGGTGTAGGTCCACTCATAAATAAACTGGCTCCGCCACAGCAGCACTTTAGTGCAAGGTGTTTATTTTACAAAGTGCTCCCAAATAATCCAACAGTGCAAAGGTGAGAAGTAGCAAAATGTACTAAAAAAACCTAACACTAAAGAAAAAAAAAACTTTCCTAATGAAACAAATCAAATACAAGAATATTCCAAAACAATTTAGTTCAGTTTACATCCAACAACTACAGCCACAATCTGCATTACAGTTAGTTACCTGAGCTAGTGCTCTGTTGCTTCTCCTTCACACTCTCTCCCACAGAATGATCAGGGTGAACATTTTATACTGTCAGCCCCTCCTCCAGGTCATACCATTACACAGTTTTAAAAATAAATTACCACAAGTGAACATTTTTAGACATAAATAACACAGCCATCAAATAGCTTTTCAACAATACCCTGCATAAGCATCCATTTTACAACAGTTTATTTCCCACAAACATTATTATTTTATTAGTTTGCAAAACACCCCTCAAAACTTGGGTTTGCCCGTACCCATACTGCATTGCGCAGCCCTGACGCTACTGAATTAGCCCTCTGTTATTGCTGCTCGGGTTGGCCTGTCATGGCGGCGCGCAAGCCATTCAAACCCTCCCCAAACAAACGCCGACCGGACTAAAACCCCACGGAAAAGACAAACAAGACAGAAAAAACAAACCAAACACAAGACACAACCAACATTACCTAGACAGCTCAAACAAGTAAGTATATGTTTATTTTAATGAGTTATGATTTTACTGTGGTAGGGAAAAAGACGCGAGTTTAATTGTATTTGTGTGTGGTGTGTGTTGCTACTAAAGTCAGGTGTGCACCCCTGCTGTAGTAACTAACTGGGATAGGGAAAACAGACTTGAAGAGGAGCTAGACAGAGCCCTTGGTCACATTACCTCCCCCTTCTCCTAGATTGCAGAGCATCGGCAATCTGGACAGGTAGTCAGCCATCAGATTTTGTTTTCCCACTTTATGACGGATCTGGAACCTATAGGGCTGTAACGCCAGATACCATCTTGTCAGTCTGGCTGTTAGGACTGGGACTGTTTTGGCCTCTAGAGGCAGCTGTTATTTCCTTTTCTTGTCATGTTTGTTTTGGCCTCTAGAGGCCGCCACTGTTTCTGTGTTTTATGTTTGTTGTTTTCCATGTGTCTTGTGCCCCGCCTAGTCCTCATTAGTGTCACCTGTGTCCTATTTTAGTTTGTGTATTTATACCCCTGAGTTCAGTCCTCTTGTCATGGAGTCTTTGTGCTGTTATGTTTAGCTCCAGTTACCTCTGTTCCGATTTCCTCGTCTATGTCCTTGTGTTCTTTGTATTTTTGCTTTCTTTTGGACTTTGTGGATTTTGTTTTGACTTTTTGGATCTTCTGAGCGTTTGGATTTTTACCCCTTCTTTTCTGGTTATTGGCTTTTGTATTGACTTTGAACTTTTGGATTTTTTTATTTTTTCCCTTATATCTTCTGAGCATTTTGGATTATACTTTTTGGATTTTTTGCGTGTAAATATTGTAAATAAACCTTTTGATACTTTTTCTACTTCCGCCTCACGCCTCTGCATTTGAGTCATCCCCCTGGTGGCCTAGTGGGGGTTTGCTGGATTATCACACCAGCGAACCAGGTTCGAATCCCAGCAAAACCCTAACAGAAAGATTCTGTCACAAGGGAACAAACAGAGGGAGGGACAAGTGCTGCATCTACTGTGGCAAGCCTGGTCACTTCTGAGCATCATGTCCCGAGCTCTTGGGAAAAGGACCGCCCCGTCCAGCCGAGGGAGGGTTGTGACGGGGCCTACCCTCTCTCCCTGGCCAAGGAATCTACATCCCGGTCTCCATCTCCTGGGGTGAGTCCATCCACTCTTGTCAAGCCTTGTTAGACTCAGGGGCGGCTGGAAACTTTATGGATATCCACTTCGCCCAAAGCATCAATGTCCCAACTGCGCCCCTTGAAGTTCCACTGTCTGTGTGTGCCCTCGATGGCCAAGCATTAGGTGATGGAAGAGTCACCCAAGTTACTTCTCCAGTCTTCCTCCAGTCTCAAGGTCACAAGGAAGAAATATCCCTGCACCTGATTCCTTCACCTGAGTTCCCAGTTATTCTAGGTCTTCCTTGGCTTACCTGCCACAACCCTCGTATAGACTGGGTCACTAGCCAGGTTGTGGAATGGGGCCCTGCGTGCCATGCCTCTTGTCTGCTCTCTAGCTCTCCTGTGTCTCCTGCCGAGCCCCCTGATCTCACAGAGCTATCTCAAGTTCCCACAGAGTACTGGGATTTGAAGGAGGTATTCAGCAAGAGCAGGGCCGCCGTTCTTCCTCCGCACCAGGCCTACGACTGTGCCATTGACTTGCTCCCTGGGACTACCCCTCCTCATGGCAGACTGTTTTCCCTCTCTCAGCCAGAACGCAAGGCCATGGAGGAATACCTCAAAGACGCCCTGGTCTCTGGGTTCATTTGACCCTTCACCTCACCTGCTGGTGTCAGCTTCTTCTTTGTCGGCAAGAAGGATGGAGGGCTCCAATCATGTATTGACTACAGGGGCCTGAACAAGATCACTGTGCGCAACCGATATCCCCTTCCGCTGATGTCCACAGCATTCGGCCTGCTCCAAGGCGCCACCGTCTTCACCAAGTTGGACCTACGGAATGCATACCACCTCATCTGTATCCGACAAGGAGACCAGTGGAAGACTGCCTTTAACACCCCGTCTGGGCACTACGAATACCAGGTGATGCCCTTCGGACTCACCAACGCACCAGCTGTTTTTCAGGCCCTAATCAACGACGTCTTGAGGGACATGATTAACCTCTACGTTTTTGTCTACCTCGACGACATCCTTATCTTTTCCAAGACCGTGCAGGAGCACCGCCACCATGTCCGCCAGTTTCTCCAGAGGCTGCTACAGAACAATCTGTTCGCCAAGGCCCAGAAATTCGAATTTCATGTTCCCGAGGTCTCTTTTCTGGGTTTTATTGTATGGACAGGCCAACTCCAAATGGACCCAGCCAAGACCCTGGCCATCTGGGACTGGCCCACTCCCAAGTCTGTCAAAGAGGTTCAGCGGTTCTTAGGATTTGCTAACTTCTACCGCAAGTTTATCAGAAACTTTAGTTCTGTAGCAGCACCCATGTCGGACCTCACCAAAGGGACAGGTGGATCTTATGTCTGGTCTCCTCAGGCGGAAAAGGCATTCAAAGACCTCAAGGACCGCTTCTGCATGGCACCCATTCTGGTTCTCCCGGACACCTCCCAACCATTCATCGTGGAGGTGGACGCCTCAGACAGTGGTGTCGGCGCGGTGCTCTCTCAACGTTCAGAAGGAAAGCTGCACCCCTGCGCTTACTTCTCCCACCGCCTGAGTCCTGCGGAGTCCCGGTATGATGTGGGGGATCGAGAACTGCTAGCGGTCAAACTGGCCCTTGAGGAGTGGAGGCACTGGCTGGAGGGAGCGCAACATCCATTCCTGGTTTGGACTGACCACAAGAACCTGGAGTACCTCCAGCAAGCCAAGAGACTGAACCCACGACAGGCTAGGTGGGCCCTGTTTTTCAGTCGGTTTGACTTCACCCTCTCGTACCGCCCTGGCTCCAAGAACACCAAACCTGATGCACTGTCCAGGCTGTTCTCTGCCACTAACAGGGAGAGTGAAGTCGGACCTATTATCCCTGTGTCCCGGATTGTGGCCCCTGTCCGCTGGGGTATTGAGGAGGCTGTCCGACGAGCCCAACGCCAGGATCCCGGTCCTGGGACGGGGCCACCGGGCCTCCTGTACGTTCCACATCAAGCCCGGGCCAAGGTTCTCCAGTGGGGTCACTCTTCCCCTCTCACCGCCCACCTGGGAGCTCGGAGGACCCTGGACTTCCTGAAAAGATGCTTCTGGTGGCCTAACATGGAGAAGGAAGTAAGGTCATTTGTCCTGTCCTGTGAGGTCTGCACCAGAACCGAGAACCCGCGACAGCATCCCCAGGGTCTCCTGCATCCTCTGACCATTCCCCCGCGTCCCTGGTCCCACGTGGCAGTCGACTTCATCACGGGTCTCCCTGAGTCTCAAGGTAACACTGTCATTTTGGTTATAGTCGACAGATTCTCGAAGGCCTGCCGCTTCATACCACTGTGCAAACTCCCTTCTGCTCTTGAAACAGCCAAACTTATTTTTAATCATGTCTTCCGAGTCTTTGGTCTCCCACAGGACATCATCTCAGACCGAGGGCCCCAGTTCTCCTCCTGAGTGTGGCACAGGTTCTGCAAGGTCATCGGAGCCACTGCCAGCCTCTCCTCTGGGTTTCACCCACAGTCCAATGGCCAGATGGAGAGGCTCAACCAGGACCTGAAAACCACCCTGCGAGGCCTGGCTATGGATAACCCAACATCGTGGAGCACCTGGCTGCCATGGGCAGAGTATGCCCACAACACCCTGCAGTCATCGGCCACCAAGCTGTCGCCATTCCAGTGCCAATTCGGGTTCCAGCCACCTCTGTTCCCGGACCAGGAGGAGGACGTGGGGGTGACCTCGGTCAACCAATATGTGAGACAGTGTCGCAAGACCTGGAGCAAGGTCAGGAAGACCCTCATCCAGACCTCCAGAACCAACCAGGCTCAGGCCAACCACCATAGAAGACCTGCCCATGCTTTCTGCCCTGGGCAGCGGGTTCGGCTGTCCACTAAGGACCTTCCACTGCGGGTGGAGAACCGCAAGCTTGCTCCTCGCTACATTGGCCCCTTCAAAGTGGTGCGCAGGGTGAACCCTGTCGCCTACCGGCTCCAGTTGCCCCGGACTCTGAGGATCAACCCCACATTCCATGTTTCCCTGTTGCGGCCCGTACTGATGTCCACGTATGCCCCTGCCCCTAGGAACCCCCCACCCCCCTGCATCTTCCAGGGTCAGACTGTGTTCACTGTGCATCGCCTGCTTGACTCCCGCCAGGTCCGCGGTGGGCTTCAATATCTAGTGGACTGGGAGGGCTATGGTCCTGAGGAGCGCTGCTGGGTTCCTGCTCGGGACGTCTTAGATAAAGAACTGTGTCGGGACTTCCATTCAGCCCATCCGGATCGCCTTGGGAACGTCAGGAGACGCTCCTAGAGGGGGGGTCCTGTTAGGACTGGGACTGTTTTGGCCTCTAGAGGCCGCTGTTTATTTCCTTTTCTTGTCATGTTTGTTTTGGCCTCTAGAGGCCGCCACTGTTTCTGTGTTTTATGTTTGTTGTTTTCCATGTGTCTTGTGCCCCACCTAGTCCTCATTAATGTCACCTATGTCCTATTTTAGTTTGTGTATTTATACCCCTGAGTTCAGTCCTCTTGTCACGGAGTCTTTGTGCTGTTATGTTTAGCTCCAGTTACCTCTGTTCCGATTTCCTCATCTATGTCCTTGTGTTCTTTGTATTTTTGCTTTCTTTTGGACTTTGTGGATTTTGTTTTTGACTTTTTGGATCTTCTGAGCGTTTGGATTTTTACCCCTTCTTTTCTGGTTATTGGCTTTTGTATTGACTTTGAACTTTTGGATTTTTTTTATTTTTTCCCTTATATCTTCTGAGCGTTTTGGATTATACTTTTTGGATTTTTTGCATGTAAATATTGTAAATAAACCTTTTGATACTTTTTCTACTTCTGCCTCATGCCTCTGCATTTGAGTCATCCCCCTGGTGGCCTAGTGGGGGTTTGCTGGATTATCACATCAGCAAACCAGGTTCAAATCCCAGCAAAACCCTAACACTGGCATTATGGTCCTTCATGGTCTGTATCCACGTCAGGGCCCGATGGTCAGTATCCAGATCAAACTCTCTTCTTAGCAGATAATAACGAAGGCTATCCAGTGCCCATTTAATTGCAAGGCATTTTTCAATGGTGGAGTACCTTTGTTCTCTGGGCAGCATCTTCCGGCTGAGATAGAGGACTGGTCTTTCTTCTCCTGGCTTCCCTTGTGCCAGGACTGCCCCAATTCCCACAGATGAGGCATCAACCTGCACAAGAAAATCGCTGAGTGAAGTCGGCACTTTGCAGAACAGGAGAGGAACACAGACATGTCTTCAGGGTAGTGAATGCTCTCTCACACTCTTCTGTCCACTCAACTGGATTCTTGGCGGCTTTGCTTGTAAGGTCAGTTAGGGGTGCGGCGATGGTGGAAAAATTGGGTATGAAACGACGATACCACCCAACAAGACCCAGGAAAGACGTGACCTGTTTTCTGGTGCGAGGACGTGAACTGTTCTTAATGGCCTCCACCCTGTCCACTTGTGGCCGAACCTCCCCAATGCCAACAAGGTATCCCAGGTACTTGGTTTCAGCCTTGGCCCACTCGCACTTCTGGACATTCAGGGTCAGTCCTGCCTCTTGGATATGGTGGAGAACCCTCCGCAAGTGATGGCAATGTTCTGCCCAGGTCTGGCTAAAGATGACCACGTCGTCCAAATAGGCAGCACAGCAGTCATCACACCCCTGTATGACTCTGTCCATAAGTCACTGGAAAGTTTCTGGGGCTCCATGCAGCCCAAAGGGCATTACGGTAAACTGGAAGAGCCCTACAGGTGTTCTGAATGCTGTATACTCCCTGGACTTCTCCTCCAGTGGCACCTGCCAGTAACCTTTGCAAAGGTCTAGCGTTGTGATGTACTTGGCACAACCAATCTTTTCTAGCAGGTCATCTATTCGGGGCATTGGATAGGCATCGAACTGTGACACTGCGTTGAGTTTCCTAATGTCCATGCATATCCTCAGGGACCCATCCCTTTTTGGGACAACTACAATTGGACTGCTCCATTCGCTTGTTGACAGCTCAATGACCCCCAGCTCCTGCATGGTTTGAATTTCTTCCCTCAGTCCAGACACCAGGGTCTCCGGCACCCTGTAAGGCCTTTGCTGAATTGGAGTAGGGTCTTTTAAATGTATTCTGTGCTCCAACACTCCAGTGCGGCCTGGTCTAGGCTGGAACAAAGCTGGGAAGAGGTCAAAGACCTTCAGCAGATCCCTCTGTAGGTCATTCTTCAAATGATCAAGGGTTGGTTCTGCCTCTCTCTGCTGCTGCCAGGTCTGCACATCGTCTTCATCCTGCTCCTCCTACTCAAGCGAGTAGGATGCTTCTTTGCTTTGCTCCTGCTTTCTTGATCTTTATTTCTATACTTTACTTTCTCATTAAATTTTCACTTTTTTCTCATTTTTCATCTTTATAAGCTTTTAATTTAATTTTAATTTAATTTCCACTTTTTTTCCCTTCATCTTTATAAGATAAGTTAGTTTTTAATTCAAAATGCCAAGAAGCAAAAAATCCTGCAGAAAATGCATGGAACTAGAACAGAGGATTTTGTATTCTGGAATCAAAGATTAATGCTCTGCCAAAGATGGACGAATTAAAAGTGATATCTCAGGAAAGGAGTACAGAAACAGTGGCTGAGAATGCAGAGATTGCACTCCGACAGACCGAGGACATTGTGGATGAACTCACCAATCAAACTGTGCAAAATGTGAGTACAGAAAACTGGCAAAAAATAGGTGGTAAGCCCAAAAATAAAAACAGAAGAGTGATTACTTCAACACCAGCTCGTTCTACAAATTACAATAGGATCTACAATCCTATGGAAAATCCACAGCCCATAAGGATTCAGAACAAATTTGAATGCCTCAGGGATGTGGAAGAGGATCTTTCAAGTGGACAAACACATAGTAAAAAGAGATCGCACCAAGATCGAAGAGCTGTGAGAAGAGGTAAAAATCAGCTCGTAACACCACCTGATCCCACAACCCTTGTTCTTGGTGATTCCACTGTAAGACAAAAAGTTATGGGATGATTATTTGTTGTCTCCCAAATGCATCCATCTCTGACACCAAAGACAGCATTTTGAAGCTCATGTCCGAGCATAAAACTATTAAACATATTGTTGTGCATGTGGGAGCAAATGATGTTTTCAGAGAACAGCTGTTTGTCCAAGATGATTTCAGAAAACTTTTTTCTGAGCTCTATAAGACTGGAATTCAATCTTTTATCAGTGGCCCACTCCCAGCGAGAGGAAGTTTTGCTTTTTCTCGACTCTTCAGTCTTAACACCTGGCTTGGAAAAACTTGTTCTTCATTTGGTATGAACTTCATAGACAATTTTAATCTTTTCTGGAATCGCAGAGAATTTTACAAGTTAAATAGCACTGAACTCAGCTGGATTGGAGCCAAAGTCTTAGCAGACCACTACAAACTTGCAATCTTTTCTCAGCCAGCACCGAGGAAAACAGTTGATAAGATGTCGCAGACTGACATAGTTACAAAGCCTAAACAATCATCTTTGCAAGTCGTCATCAAGGACACACAAACATCTGACTTGCAAGACTCCCAACATTCAAGGACAGACGACTCCACTTCTCCTCGGATGGATTTCCCAAATAGCATGAAAAAATTGCTCCCAATGGCTACACTCTCTTTTTCCAGCCCAAATATGTCGCGACAAGCAGTGTACCCAGTTCGCCCAGGACTTTCAGCTGGCTACAAATCTTTTTCACCATCCAAAAGATACATGTCATCTCCAATCCTTTCACCCTCAAACCAAATGGAACATTTAGAAAGTCTTGTTTGATGTACTCTGGGTCCCTGAAAATGGGTGTAGTGCTGAAAACCAGCTAGTGCCTATGCCATCCAGCTCTATTCCTGTGTTGATAAGAAACAGAAAACATAGAGCGCATTTAACCCTGGGCGTGAACCAATCTAATCTCCTTCCTGTTTTAAAACAACATCAGAGTGCAAAATCTCTTTCTAGATTTTCTGTAAAGCTAGCTCTTCTGAATGTTAGATCACTTTTAAATAAGTCATTTTTAATTAATAATCTTATTTGCAAACACAATCTTGATTTTTTGCTTCTAACTGAAACCTGGCTGGATCAAGCAAATAGTGCTTCCACCCTTATTGAAGCAGCTCCCCCAAATTTTAATTTTTTGAATGTTACCCGACAAGGGAAAAGTGGAGGGATCGCAAATATATTCAAAGTCTCTTTTCAATGTAAACAATCCTCACTTGGTGATTTTATGTCCTTTGAACACTTATGTGCACTTGTTACATGCTCTCCTAACATATTATTATTAACTATTTATAGGCTTCCGAGACATTCAGCCAAAGTCTTTCTTGAAGAGTTTGGTGAACTGTTATCAGTCATTTGCTTAGAGTTTGATTGTCTTATTATATCTGGGGATTTTAATTTGCATGTTGATAATACTGATAACATTTATGCCAAATAACTACTTGCAATTATTGATAACTTTAACCTAGTACAACATGTACAGGGGCCGGCCCACTCTCGTGGTCATACTCTTGACCTCGTCATCACAAAGGGTCTTACTGTTTCTAATACTGTTGTTGACCTGGCCTTATCTGATCATTTCTGTGTTTTCTATGATGTTTCTATGTCTCCTCACATTCAGAATAGCTCAACGACTATAGGTAGGAGAGTCATAAAAGACAACACATGTGCTCTCTTTGAGCAAGCTCTCTCGCAGAAATCAACCAAAATGTCAGACTCTGTAGATGATTTACTGGAATTTTTTTATTTAAATATGACCCAAATTATGGATGATATTGCTCCATTCAAAATCAAAAGAGTCAATGATAAGCAGAAAGCACCATGGAAGCAGTACCCGGCTGTTAAACTGCTAAAGAGAGAATGTAGAAAGACTGAAAGAAAATGGTGCAAATCTAAACTTCACATCCATTATCAAATCCATAAAGAGATGCTTTGTAATTATAATTATGAAATTCGTAAAGCAAGACAGTCTTTCTTCTCCAACATCATCAGCAGGAATATGAACAATGCCCGTGTGCTATTTTCAACAGTAGAGAAGCTAACTAATCCCCCACCACAATTAGCACCTGAACTTCTCTCAGTTAATAAATGCAATGAGTTTGCATCCTTTTTCAAAGGTAAAATTGATAAAATACGGCAGAATATTTCTCATAATATATCTCAGTTGCAAAAAATTGAAAAACTGCAATCACCAATGACACAGATAGATAACTTCAACACAATGTCAGAATTTTGTTTAATTGATTATGAGACTCTTGAAAAAACTGTACAAAATCTCAGTTCCTCAACATCTGAACTGGACATTCTGCCCACCAACTTTTTTAAGTCTGTTCTTCATCTTATAATTACAGATGTGCTTCAAATTATAAATACATCCTTGGAGACTGGCGTTGTTCCTGTGTCCCTAAAAAAAGCTGTTGTAAAGCCCCTTCTTAAAAAAAAATAATCTGGATCCTTCAGTGTTAAATAACTACAGGCCAATATCAAATCTACCATTCATCGGGAAAATCCTGGAAAAATTGTCTTCAATCAATTAACTGCCTTCTTGATATCAAACAGCCGTTTTGATAATTTTCAGTCAGGATTTCGTGCCAATCATAGCACTGAAACAGCGCTGATTAAAGTTATAAATGACATACGTCTTAATACTGATGCAGGCAAAACATCGGTCCTGGTATTACTGGACCTCAGTGCAGCTTTTGATACTGTTGATCACAACATACTGCTATATCGACTTGAACACTGGGTTGGATTGACTGGTAAAGTTATCAATTGGTTAAAATCATACTTAAAAGATAGAAGCTTCTTTGTTACCCTGGGAAATTGTTCCTCAACGTCAATGTCCTTGACCTGTGGTGTCCCCCAGGGGTCAATTCTTGGACCATTACTTTTCAACCTTTATATGCTCCCACTTGGGCAAATTATCAATAAAAATTCAATTTTGTATCACTGCTATGCAGATGATACCCAAATTTATTTTGCTCTATTACCTAATGATTATGCCCCCCTTGAATGTCTCTACCAGTGTATTGATCAAATCAATAGCTGGATGTCACAAAATTTTCTTCAGCTGAACACAGATAAAACAGAAGTAATTCTATTTGGAAAAAAGATGAAAGACTCAGGATTACCACTATTCTTGACACAAAAGGGATTAAAACTAAAGAAATGGTTAAAAATCTTGGTGTTTTCATTGACAGCGAGCTAAACTTTGACAGTCACATGAAAGCAATCACTAAAACGGCATTTTATCACCTAAAAAACATTTCCAAACTAAGAGGACTTATGTCAAAAAATGATCTGGAAAAACTAATACATGCCTTCATCTCTAGTAGGGTTGATTACTGCAATGGCCTTTTCACAGGCCTGCCAAAAAAGACCATCAAACGACTTCAGCTGGTTCAAAATGCAGCGGCTAGGGTTCTCACACGAACAAAAAGAACAGAGCACATTACTCCAATTCTAAGGTCCCTTCACTGGCTTCCAGTAAGCTACAGAATTGACTTTAAAGCATTGCTGCTGGTGTACAAATCTCTAAATGGTACAGGGCCCAATTACCTCTCTGATATGTTGCAGCGGCCTAACCCAATCAGATCTACCAGATCAAAACAGAAAAATTTACTATTAAAACCAGTTGTTAAAACAAAATATGGTGAAGCAGCTTTTAGCTACTATGCAGTACAGCTATGGAACCAACTGCCAGAGGACTTTCTCAGATTCTCTGCAGCCTCTTCTCTGTACTGGTCCAGGCAATCCCTCATTCGCAGCACGTACTGCACAATTCCTACTTCTGATGAAGCGTCAGGTGATTTCTCCCAGGCTCTCTTCAGCAGGTCCAATGGGCCCTGAACCTGCCAGCCATACACCAACTCAAATGGGGAGAACCCTGTGGATGCCTGAGGCACCTCTCTGTATGCAAACAGGAGGAAGGGTAGCCATCAATCCCAATCTTTGCTGGTATCTGAGACGAACTTCCTCAGCATGTTCTTGAGGGTGTGGTTGAATCTCTCCACGAGCCCATCCATCTGTGGATAGTAGGGACTGGTCCGGAGGGCTTTGATACCCAATTGCCGGTGGAGCTGCTGCATCAGTCTTGATGTGAAGTTTGTCCCCTGGTCAGTAAGGATTTCCTTCGGGAATCCGACCCGGAAGAACAGCTGGACCAGGGCACTGACGACCTTTGGCGTGGTGATTGATCGAAGTGGGAAGGCCTCTGGATAGCGGGTCACGTAATTGCATATGACAAGGATGAACCTGTACCCAGAGCTGCTCTTCTCAAGTGGTCCCACTATATCCATAGCGATCTGTTGGAAGGGGGTGGCGATCATGGGTAGTGGATGCAGAGGGACTCTGTCAGCTCTCCTCACAGCACCTGTTTTCTGACACACAGGACAGGATGCACAATATGCATGCACGTTGGCATACATAGACATACATAGTGTCTACGTTTATTTGTGCATGTGTGTTTTTATGAATTGGTTGGGCTAAATTACCTGATTTTTGGGATATTTCTTCATCAAGAACATTTTTTACATGGGATTACAAAAATCTTGACATTGTGGCGATGGGTAGCCATAAACAGCAACGCAAGTCTAGGCCTACTCAATCATGCAGGTCTGGCTGCATCAACACCTTGAGACTTCCGGTTTACCTGCTGTTTGTGTTTGTGCTAAACACACCGTTTATGGGCGCTTTGGGAGCTGGAATTAGTGATGGATTATGCGCATCCTCCCCTCGGATTGTTTTTCCAAATTCTGGAACTTTGTTGTTCTTCGATACAACCGGATTTACACCCCTGTCTAATAGTTGTTGCGTTGAACCCTTGTGCAAGTACGCACTACTCAAGTGCAGCGGTCTCAAAAGTAGCCGGTCACCGGCGGCAAATCGCCGGCTATGGCTTGTTATGCCGCCGGCTATTGTCAGTCGAGTCACAAAATTTAAAATTAAATATTTCTGACAGCAAAAAAAGTTGTGAACGTAAATTACATCCACTATGTCATGTATGTCCGTTGCCGCGTCAACTGTGTTTACATCCTCAACACGAGTGCAGCCATTACTGCTGCCTGTGTTGCCAGATTGCGCGTTTTCCCACCCAATTTGGGCGGTTTTAAGTGCATTTTGGCGGGTTTTGAACATATTTTGGGATGTAAAACGTCAGCAGTATCTGGCAACATATTTTTTTTTACTTAATACAATAAATTAATGGATGCCAACATTTTTGCCAAAATGGTATTTTATTTTCCATTGTTTAGGCAGCTTCAGCATCATACTGTGAGATTCTGTTCAAATTGTTTTTTTCTTCTATGAAGCCTGAGCCATTTATTTTATTAGTTTATAATTATTGTTTAATTTAGTCTTCAGGAGAGACTGCCTGCACACAGCACTAGTATTAATAGTTTTTTTCTTACATGAAAGCTGAGGCATTTATATTATATTTAAAGGTAACTTCATGTTGTGCTGTGAGGTTCTCTGCACTTTAACTTTTGAACCAACAGGTGCATTTGGATAAGTAAAGCCTATTTTTCCTCATTTTTGTAGTCCTGGTAATCTTTTATATTGGTAAAGTTTTTTATAGGACCATTTCTCAGTATCTGTTTTTTTAATCAATAGTTTTTCAGTAATAACTTAATATTTAACATATCACTCAATTTTAAACAACCCCCGCACCTCCCCCATAGTCTCCAAAATTTCTGTGGGAAACACTGGCGTGCGTAACAACGCTAATCAAGCTTAAGCTAGACGACCCGCCTCAAATACCTGTCCCGGGTAAATGTTATCCCAATTTTAGATGGCCTGTTCCAAACCATCCCACCCCATGAAAAATTCATACTTGCATATCTATCTGTCTGTCTGTCTGTCTGTCTGTCTATCTCCCTGCACGCTTTGCTTGCATTATGTCTGCCGCTGGCAGACATTTTACCATTTTGCACCCTGCTGTAAATTATTTGTACCCTGCTATTCTCCCAAACTTTGAAGCCCCTGCAAGTGGCCCGAAATTGGACAGTTTCGGTCCACCTGTTGTAGGCGTGACAGGGGAGCCACCATCCGCACGGCAAGATCAGCTGGTTTTTGGATAATCCTTCTTCTGTTTCTATCAGGTAATATACACCCCAACCCAGGCCCGCAACTGCCTGAACTTTCGAGCCCCGATGATTTGAAAAACAGCAGTGGTTTGCATTTTATTCATGTTAATGTGCGCAGCCTGATAAATAAAATCGACGCCATTCGTCTCTGGGCTAAAATGACTGATAGTGACATAATCGTCTTGTCTGAGACTTGGCTTAAATCTTCTATTACGAGCAGTATGATTTACATCGATGGGTATACCTTATTTAGGATGGATCGTGCAAATAAAGGAGGGGGAGTAGCTTTATATGTAAAATCCTCCTTGGACTGCTGTGTCGTTGAAGCAATAACTAAGCCGAAGTGTTTTGAACTGTGTGCCATCAAAGTGAATCTCCCTAATGGCACTCCTTTGACGGTAGTAGGATGCTATCGCTCACCATCGGCAGTAGCTGGAGCAACTGCGCTTCTGTCTGACTTTTTGAACAAGCTCTCTAACGAGTATATCGTTCTGGGGGATTTAAACTGGGACTGGCTGTCGTCGTCTTCTGTGTTGAGAGACATATGTGATGCGCTGAATTTGACCCAACTAATACAATCACCTACTCGCCTTAATTTAAAATGTATGGACAAATCTACTTTACTTGATGTCATCCTGACCAATGCGCCACACAAATACTCTGCGGTTGGTGTTTTTTGTAACGATGTCAGTGATCATTGTATGGTTGCTTGCGTCAGGAATTGTAAAATGGTTAAGACCAAACCACGGTTTGTTTTTAAACGAAATCTTAAGTGTTTTAATGAACAAGCATTTCTGCATGACATTTTCCATAGTGATTTAAATTCAGTTTGTTTTATGGATGATGTTGAAATAGCCTGGGATTATTTTAAGAAAACTTTTGTAGCTATAATTGATAAACACGCCCCTTTTAGAAGATATAGAGTAAGGGGCAGGGACAATCCCTGGTTTAATGACTGTATTGTGACCGCCATTAGAGAGCGTAATGAGGCATGGGTAAAAGCAAAAAGATACAATAGTGATGCTTGCTGGTTAAACTACAGGGTATTAAGAAATAAATGCACAAGACTAATAAAAAGTATAAAAAATGAGTATTATCTTAATCTAATAGAGGAAAATTTCAATGACCCTAAGAAATTCTGGAAAGCAATTAAATCATCCTCGGGTAATGTGCCACCTCCTACTATTCCTGAATATTTAGTGACTAGCCAGGGAGAAATTAGGGATAAACAAAACATAGTAGACACTTTTAACATGCATTTTATTAGTGCTGGAATTGCTATTCAGTCGACTCTTCCAACCAATTTTATTAATAGTATAATGACTGTCCCAGATCCAAACTTAAGTTTAAATAGTTTTAATTTCAGCTCTATATCTGCCTATGAAGTTCAGAGGGCTTTGCTTGGATTGGACTGTAAAAAGTCTGCTGGCCCTGACCAGATCGAGCCTTACTTTCTTAAGACTGCTGCTAAGTTGATTGCTGGCCCTATTGCCTCCATTTTTAATCTTAGTTTACTCAGTGGTTCTATACCTAAATCATGGAAGTCTGCATTTGTCCTCCCACTTTTAAAAAAGTGGAGATCCTTTTGTATTAGAGAACTATCGCCCAATCTCCAGATTGTCTGTGCTGGCCAAACTGTTTGAAGCTCCTATAAATGAGCAGCTTAAACATTTTTTAACCGAAAACTCCATTTTAAATCCTATGCAGTCTGGCTTCCGACAAGGCCATGGCACAGTCACAGCCGTAACCTTAGTCACAAATGATATTTTAAATACTTTGGATAATAAGAAGTCATGTGCTGCAATATTTATTGACCTTTCTAAAGCGTTTGATACAGTGAACCATGACCTTCTTCTGAAGCGATTACAAAGCATAGGCTTTAGTGGTACTGTATTAAGGTGGTTTTCAAATTATCTCAGTGGTAGAACACAATGTATTGTTATTGATAACTATACCTCATCATCATTAGAAGTCTTTATGGGTGTCCCACAAGGGTCTGTTTTGGGCCCAATTTTATTTTCTATTTATATAAATGATTTAGGTAAGAACTTGAAGCAAGCAAAGGTGCAGCAAAGGTGCTAACCCTTTATGCAGATGCCACCATTTTGTACACCATAGCTTCATCAGTGAATGATGCATTTGCACAACTGCAGTCTGCTTTTAATCATGTACAAACATTTCTTATTGAGTTAAGGTTGGTACTGAATGCTAAAAAACCAAAAATAATGTCTTTTACACAATCACGCTCTCCAGCTAATATTGGTGTGTCAACATTAGATGGCACTGAAATAGAAAGAGTATCATCATACAAGTATTTAGGGATCTGGTTGGATGATAAGATGTCTTTTGGTGTACATATTGAGAGCATCTGCAAGAAATTGAGACCAAAGTTGGATTTTTTCTTTAGAATGAGGAAGTGCTTTCCTTATCATGCAAGGAGAAGGTTAGTTCAAAGCACGTTCTTGTCAGTGCTTGACTATGGGGACACACTGTATATGCACTCCAGTTTGTTTTTACTTAAAAAACTGGATGTGTTGTACCATTCAGCCCTGCATTTCATCACTGATGTATCAGCCAGGACTCACCATTGCACTCTTTATGAAACTGTACAATGGTCTTCTCTCTCTCTCCAAAGGAGAATCCATGTACTGACTTTTATTGCTAAAGCCCTAATGGGTAAACTACCCCTGTACATTTTTAATTGCTTTCTTTTCATAGTGTTTACCGGACAAGGTCATCAGGAAAAATACTTTTACATGCTCCACAAACAAGATCAGAACTTGGTAAAACTGCCTTTTCTTCCTATGCACCAAAGCTTTGGAATGAACTTCAAGCTACTCTAAATCTTGAAATTCTCCCACCCATTAATTCTTTCAGAGACCTTTTAAAAGCAACATTAATTGAGCATTGCAGTTGTTTTTAATTTCATTATTTGTTTGTCATGTGCTTTTTTAGTTGTCTGTGTATACATAGGCTGTTAGCATTGATTTGTTTTGTCTGTTTAGATGTGGTGTAGTTGTGGTTTGTCTTGGCTTATGTGTTTTATTGTAATGTAACTTTTTAGCCGCCTATCTTGGCCAGGACTCCCTGGAAGAAGAGTTATTGTAACTCAATGGGACCATTTCCTGGTTAAAGAAAGGTTAAATAAATAAAAAAAATAAAATAAAAATAGAGGGCCAGTAGAACCGTGCACCTAATCTAAGGTAGGTTTTTTTGTAGAGCTAAATGACCTGACCAGGGAAGTGTGTGTGCGAGGTGAAGCACTAACGGTCAACATGTTGTTGGTATGACTAGACGTCTGACATTATCCTCCTCAATGTACAAAATACCATTTTCCACCAACACTTTTTCCCCATCTACCCCCTTGTGATCACCCTCTTTCCATTTACTTTGTCAAATAAAGGTTTCAAAGACACATCTGCAGTTTGCAAGGCCCCAATGTTCTCTGGTACCTCCCATAACCCCTCAGCTTCAAGCCCACCTACTTCCAGTTTGACCACCGGTGTACCCAGATGCTTCTCTAGACGCCATTGTCTACGCGTCTTTCTGGGGGCTTTGGACCCGCCCTGGCACAGACTACCACACAAATCTGGTAGGGGCTCCAGTCCTCCCCGAGTTTGGGATCTTGTAAATACTGGACAAGACAGATGCACATCTGCAGTTTTACCCTTAGGGGCAGTCACGAGATCAGACAACACTGGTAAGTCCCTGCCTAACACCATGTCAGTTGGTAAACCCTCCACCACTCCAGCATTAATCAAAACATTTGTGCATTTACAGTTACCGTGACCTCCATTGTCGGGTATTCTTTCTTATCACCATGTACGACCATTTTCTTTTCATAGTTCAGATTATCAGCAGGAATAACACATTTGTTAACAAGAGTCACAGAGCTTCCAGTATCAAGCAGTGCTTGCACAGCTTGACCATTCAAAAAAAAGTTCACATTTCAGTTCATCACCATTAGCATCCTCACTAAGACGGTCCCCCTCCCTTCGTACATAACAGAATCCATTCAGCTTTGGCTTTCTCATAGGACATACAACAGCTTTATGACCCGGTTGCTGACAGTAAAAACAGACTAACTCCTGAAATCTATTCTGCACATTGTCCCATCTTACAGCCCCACCCACAGTACCTCTACTGTCCCACGTAGATGCTTGAGATCGTGCTTGAGGTGGTGGTGTTGCTTGAGATCGTAGTGGTGCTTGAGGTCGCTGATTACCCCTCCGATGCGCGTTCAAGTACTGCATGGCAAGTTTTGCAGCCACTTGCCCATCCTTTGGCTCATGCTCTTTGACCCAGGTTCTGATGTCATACGGTAGGACTTGGATCAGCTGTTCCAGAATAATAATCTCTGTGATGTCCTCCTTGGAATGCTGCTCAGGTCGTATCCAGCAATGATAGAGGCCCTTCAGGTGGTTATAGGTCTCAGTAGGGATCTCTCCAGGTGGTGTCGTGGACGCTCTGAAGCGCTGACGATACGTTTCCAGTGCAATATCAAACTTCTCCAGCAGGGCCTCTCGCAGGTACTTGTATGTGTTGGAACACTCCTCATCCATGGCTGTGTATGCAGCAAGAGCCTTCCCAGTCAGCAGTGGCACCAGGTGACACGCCCAGTCTCGCTCTGGCCAAGCCCAGGTTCTGGCCATACGCTCAAACTACAGCAGGTAATTTTCAATGTCTTCCCTTTGCTGATAAACAGGCATCTTGGGCTCCTTACGCACAACCCTCTCTGGCCGGAATGGCTGAGAAGCAGGACCCTGGGTGAATTGAGGAGCAGGAGCTTGCCATAGCTCATCAAAAGCATCTGCCGATGTCTCTCGGGCTGCTGAACATCGACAGGGGGTTGGTGTGGGGAGGCCCATCCATGGACTCTCAGACGCAGTTGTTGATGCTGCCGCAGCTGTGTGGTGTGGCTGTTGTCCTCCTGCTTGCCCTTGGATGAAGTGTGTAGCTAGGCCACAGAATTCTGCCAAGATGCACTCCTCACATTGCTGCTGGGTGGTCAGGAAATCCCTCAGCAGACCTGCTACTTCTCCCATAGCCCTGTCTGTCTCAGGTGCTGTCGCTGTAGCCGCTGCTTCTGTGTGGAACCGTGCTCGGGCTTTGGCGTGCTGGTCTGCTGGTGTGCTAGCCGTCATCTTTGGCCATACATCTGGTTGCGTCTGCTCCAACTGCTCCTTAGAGGCATCCGCCCATTCATCGCCCTTCTCGCCCTTTACATCTGCCATTTAGGGTTTTTCAGATGCACTTTCTGTGGCTGGCCAATCCCACTTCTGACACCATATGTCACAGAGTAGCACAGCTCAGGTGTAGGTCCACTCATAAACAAACTGGCTCCGCCACAGCAGCACTTTAGTGCAAGGTGTTTATTTTACAAAGTGCTCCCAAATAATCCAACAGTGCAAAGGTGAGAAGTAGCAAAATGTACTAAAAAAAACTAACACTAAAGAAAAAAAATATACTTTCCTAATGAAACAAATCAAATACAAGAATATTCCAAAACAATTTAGTTCAGTTTACATCCAACAACTACAGCCACAATCTGCATTACAATTAGTTACCTGAGCTAGTACTCTGTTGCGTCTCCTTCACTCTCTCTCCCACAGAATGATCAGGGTGAACATTTTATACTCTCAGCCCCTCCCCCAGGTCATACCATTACACAGTTTTAAAAATAAATTGCCACAAGTGAACATTTTTAGACATAAATAACACAGCCATCAAATAGCTTTTCAACAATACCCTGCATAAGCATCCATTTTACAACAGTTTATTCCCCACAAACATTATTATTTTATTAGTTTGCAAAACACCCCTCAAAACTTGGGTTTGCCCGTACCCATGCTGCATTGCGCAGCCCTGACGCTACTGAATTAGCCCTCTGTTATTGCTGCTCGGGTTGGCCTGTCATGGCGGCGCGCAAGCCATTCAAACCCTCCCCAAACAAACGCCGACCGGACTAAAACCCCACGGAAAAGACGAACAAGACAGAAAAAACAAACCAAACACAAGACACAACCAACATTACCTAGACAGCTCAAACAAGTAAGTATATGTTTATTTTAATGAGTTATGATTTTACCGCGGTAGGGAAAAAGACACGAGTTTAATTGTATTTGCGTGTGGTGTGTGTTGCTACTAAAGTCAGGTGTGCACCCCTGCTGTAGTAAATAACTGGGATAGGGAAAACAGACTTGAAGAGGAGCTAGACAGAGCCCTCTGTCACAACAAGATAAGAAGACAAATGTGGGTCCAGGCTGTGTGTAGGCTGATCGCCAACCAAGCACTCGCCTTCTCACTTACGGCCCTTTAATATATCCATTATAAAATTTAATATGGACATTATACAGATCTCATCGGATCAACAAGATATCATATGCTGATAGGCCATTCCAGAAAAAAATTCCCACACCACATGTAACATAGTTAAAAAGATTCAGTTAAATCCTGCTAAATGGGTAAAATGCGCCACTTGCTATCGTAAATGTGCGCCTGCATTGACTGAGTAGGAATAGCAATGGATTATGGGTAATCCTCACAGCAGGAGCATCTGCCACGAGGTAACGTGTGGGTGACTAGCTGTGGACAAAAGAATGTAAAATTGCTCAAAACAGCATATAAATGTTAGCTGGCTGTATTTGGTCATCTGTCACATGTTTTAGGTTCCTCATTATGATTTTATTAAGTTCATGATTTGATTTTTATGTGTTTTGCCACCAGTAAAATTCCTCTTGTATTGTGCTAGCTAACATTAGCACTAGCTAACACTTACACAATGTCTTTTCAGACAAAGCAATGCGCTGCATGCACACAAATGACCATCCTACTCTTATGTCCTGTCATAGATGTGAGAAATAAACTGCTGTCACCACAAGCCTGATGTGGCAGCGGGGGCGTGGTCAAGCATCGGTCTGTGATAGGAGGGCAGAGTCAGGGAAGGTAAGTGGCAGAATCACTACACCTGTCATTAATTAATATGTTTGTGTGTCTTCCCAGTGACCGCGCCCTATTTAAGGAGAGAGAGCGAGAGAAGAGAGATCTCTCCCGAACCAGACGGCTGATGTGTGCGCGTGTGTCTGAGTGTGTGAGAGTGTTTATAGAAGCTGAAAAGCTGAATAAAAGAGAGTTTTGTGAACTCAGTGCTGGCCTGCCGTCCTTCTGTGCTCCACCCACCTACATGAACTGTCACAGTGGTGCTGAAACCCGGGAATGAGCACAGAAGAGAACAGCCCCATGGAGTCCTCCCCCTTCGCGGACCTGAGCCACGCCCTCACCATGGCCCAACAGAGCCAGCACCAGGTGCTGCTCCCCCTCAGAAAGGAGCAAGAACAACGGTTCGAGGCCCTGGTGTTGGCGCAACAGGAAGATCGTTGGGCATTCCGGCACCTCCTTGCGTCGGCGGGGTCTACCAATGCTCCCACCGCGGGCCCGTCCCCTCCCACCCTAACAAAGATGGGCCCACAGGACAACCCCGAGGCATTCATCATGCTCTTTGAGCAAGTCGCGGAGACCTCGGGGTGGCCGATGGATCAGCGCGTGGCGCGCCTCCTCTCCCTGCTAACGGGAGAGGCGCAGGTGGCCGCGCTACAGCTCCCCACCGACCGCCGGCTGGCCTACGCGGACCTTCGCCGGGCTGTCCTCCAGTGTGTGGGGCACATCCCCGAGCAGCAGCGTCAGCACTTCCGTGCTTTGCACTTGGAGGAAGTCGGCCAGCCATTCGCATTTGGCCAGCAACTCCGGGACGCCTGCTGGCAGTGGTTGAGGGCCGACAGCTGCGACGCCGAGGGACTCATTGACCAGGTGGTACTGGAACAGTTCATCGCACGTTTACCAGCAGGAACCGCAGAGTGGGTCCAGTGCCACTGCCCGGCGTCGCTGGATCAGGCAATCGAGCTGGCGGAGGACCATTTGGCGGCTGTCCCGACGGCAGGACAGCAGATGACCTCTTCTCTCTCTCTCTCTCTCTCTCTCTCTCTCTCTCCTCCTCCTGTGTCTCCTCCTCGCCCCATTCCCCAACTGTGGAGGCGGGGGCCGGCACCACCCCAGCCGGCCCACCGCACCCGCGGTGCCCTTCCGTTTCTCCATTCTGTGTCTGTCTCTCCCCCCCCTCAGGTGAGTGAGCCCCAGAGCACTAGTGCAGAGAGGAAGCCTGGGCCGGTTTACTGGGGCTGCGGGGAGCCAGGCCACCTCCAACAGCAGTGCTTGGTAATGGAGGTGGGCGCGGTGGTTCGGATCCCCGACGTGCCAGGAGCTGCCCCTGATCGGGCCGGAGCGTATCGCATACCGGTGAGTGTCCAAGGGGATACATATCAGGCGTTGGTGGATTCTGGCTGTAATCAGACCTCAATCCACCAAAGCCTGGTGCAAGACGAGTCATTGGGGGGAGCACAATTGGTGAAGGTGTTGTGTGTGCACGGGGATGTTCACAACTACCCTTTAGTGTTGGTGCACATTCTTTTCCGAGGGGAAAAATTTATAGTGAAGGTGGCGGTTAATCCTCGCCTTACCCACTCTATAATTTTGGGGACTGATTGGCCGGGATTTCGGGATTTAATGACACACTTAGTGAAGAGTGGGTCCTGCCATTTAACAGGGGGAGGTCCCGGTGTCGCTTTGGTGGGAGCAGCTGTCACAGAGCCGTCTACGTCATCTCCGCGTCAGAGTGAGGAGCCACCGGCCCCTCCTCTCTCTGTTGGGGAATCCCTCGCGGATTTCCCATTAGAGCAGTCGCGAGATGAGACTCTGCGGCATGCATTTGACCAAGTGAGAGTAATCGATGGTCAAACGCTCCAGCCGAACGCCACCCCGTCCTTCCCCTACTTCGCGATTATGAAGGATAGATTATACCGAGTGATGCAGGACACTCAAACTAAAGAGCGAGTCATGCAGCTTTTGATTCCGAAGAGCCGCCGGGAATTGGTATTCCAGGCGGCTCACTTTAATCCCATGGCTGGACACTTAAGGCAGGATAAAACGCTAGCCCGAATAATGGCCCGATTCTATTGGCTTGGGATTCGCAGCGATGTCCGTAGGTGGTGTACGGCATGCCGCGAATGCCAGTTAGTAAATCCAGCGGCCATTCCAAAAGCACCTTTGCGCCCTCTACCATTAATCGAGACCCCATTCGAAAGAATTGGGATGGATCTCATCAGGCCATTAGATCGGTCAACACGAGGGTACCGCTTTATATTAGTTCTAGTGGACTATGCAATGCGATACCCGGAAGCAGTGCCTCTTCGCAATATCTCAGCATGCAGTATTGAGGAGGCACTCTTCCGCGTTATCTCCCGAGTTGGAATCCCCAAAGAGATTCTGACTGACCAAGGCACCTCGTTTATGTCACGTACACTGAACGAACTGTATAGGTTGTTGGGTATTAAGCCGATCCGCACCAGTGTGTATCACCCACAAACGGATGGTTTAGTTGAACGGTTCAACCGCACCCTCAAGAACATAATTAAAAAATTCGTAAGTGAGGACGCACGTAATTGGGATAAATGGCTCAAACCCTTGCTCTTTGCAGTGTGAGAGGTCCCCCAAGCCTCCATGGGGTTCTCCCCATTTGAATTGTTATACGGGCATAAGCCGCACGGCATTCTAGATGTGCTGCGGGAAAATTGGGAGGAGGGACCTTCACCAAGTAAAAACGAAATCCAATACGTTATTGACCTGTGCGCAAAACTCCACACACTCACGCACCTAACTCAGGAGAATTTGCGGCAGGCCCAAGAACGACAGACCCACCTGTACGACAAGGGTATGCACCTTAGGGAGTTCACACCGGGAGATAAAGTACTCATACTGTTGCCCACATCGAGCTCCAAATTGGTCGCCAAGTGGCAAGGACCCTTTGAGGTCACACGGCGAGTCGGGGACGTTGACTATGAGGTGAGGCGAGCGGATAGGGGTGGGGCGCTACAGATTTACCACCTCAACCTGCTCAAACTCTGGAACGAGGAGGTCCCCGTGGCGTTGGTGTCGGTGGTTCTGGAGAAGGCGGAGCTGGGGCCGGAGGTTCAAAAGGGAACATTGGCATCGCGTACCTCTCTGGTCCCCTGTGGAGACCACCTCTCCCCGACCCAACTCGAGGAGGTTGCCCAGTTGCAGACCGAGTTTTTGGACGTGTTCTCGCCCCTGCCCGGCCGCATCACCCTCATAGAGCACCACATTGAGACGTCCCCAGGGGTGGTAGTGCACAGCCACCCTTACAGGTTATCCAAGCACAAGAAAAAGGTGGTTCGGGAAGAACTCAAGGCCATGCTCGAAATGGGCATCGTCGAGGAGTCCCACAGTGACTGGAGCAGCCCAGTGGTCTTGGTACCCAAGGCCGACAGGTCAGTCCGGTTCTGTGTGGGCTATAGAAAAGTCAACGCGGTGTCTAAATTCGATGCGTACCCAATGCCTCGTATTGATGAGTTGCTCGATCGGCTAGGCACAGCTCGTTTTTACTCGACGCTAGATTTAACAAAGGGTTATTGGCAGATCCCCTTGACTCCATTATCCCGGGAAAAAACGGCCTTTTCCACACCGTTCGGCTTACACCAATTCGTCACACTTCCTTTTGGGCTGTTTGGGGTGCCCGCTACGTTTCAGCGGCTGATGGATAGGGTCCTCTGCCCCCACGCCACCTATGCGGCCGCCTATCTCGATGACATTATTATCTATAGCAATGACTGGCCGAGGCACCTCGAACATCTGAGGGCCAGCCTTAGGTTGCTGAGGCGAGCGGGTCTCAAAGCCAACCCGAAGAAGTGTGTGATTGGGCGGGTGGAAGTACGGTATCTGGGCTTCCACTTGGGCAACGGGCAGGTGCCTCCCCAAATTAACAAGACAGCAGCAATTGCGGCCTGCCCAAGGCCCAAGACCAAAAAGGTGGTTAGACAGTTCCTGGGGCTGGCTGGCTATTATCGTAGGTTTATACCTAATTATTTGGACGTCACCAGCCCGCTGACTGATCTGACTAAAACGGGGGCACCAGATCCAGTCCAGTGGACGGAGCAATGCCAGCGGGCTTTTTCTAAGGTAAAGGCTGCACTGTGTGAGGGGCCACTTTTACACTCCCCTGACTTTTCTCTCCCCTTTATGTTGCAGACGGATGCGTCGGACAGAGGGCTGGGGGCCGGTTTGTCCCAGGAGGGGGAGGATCGCCCAGTCTTATACATCAGTCGCAAGCTGTCGGTGCATGAGGGGCGCTACAGCACCATTGAGAAAGAATGCCTGGTGATCAAGTGGGCGCTCCTCGCCCTCCGTTACTACCTGCTGGGATGCCCTTTCACCCTCTGTTCGGACCACGCACCCCTCCAGTGGCTCCACTGCATGAAGGATGTCAATGCGCGGATCACCTGTTGGTACCTGGCACTCCAACCCTTTAACTTCAAGGTGATCCACAGGCCAGGGGCGCAGATGGTCGTGGCGGACTTCCTCTCCCGTCAAGGGGGAGGGGTGAGTCGGCTGCAGGCTGGACAGGTGCCCAGCCTGAGTCGGGTGGTGGGGGTATGTGGCAGCGGGGGCGTGGTCAAGCATCGGTCTGTGACAGGAGGGCGGAGTCAGGGAAGGTAAGTGGCAGAATCACTACACCTGTTGTTAATTAATGTGTTTATGTGTCTTCCCAGTGACCACGCCCTATTTAAGGAGAGAGAGCGAGAGAAGAGAGAGCTCTCTCCCGAACCAGACGGCTGATGTGTGTGCGTGTGTCTGAGTGTGTGAGAGTGTTTATAGAAGCTGAAAAGCTGAATAAAAGAGAGTTTTGTGAACTCAGTGCTGGCCTGCCGTCCTTCTGTGCTCCACCCACCTACATGAACTGTCACACCTGATTAATCCAGAGAGATCCCTTAGAAGACATCACACAGAGGTCACACACACATCAAAACTTGAAGATTTTTTATCTTGGTGAAAGGCGGGTGCACTCTCAGTTCACACATGCAAGCAGCATGTCTCTTGGGCATGCACCCACCAGCCACCCATCAGACTATTTCCTTCAGTTCAGTTGCTATGCTGATAATCTTGTAGTTGTATCATTAAAATGAAAGTAATTTAGCTAGTTTAACACCTTGTGAATCTGAGTGTGACGACTCTGAGCACTACTGCTGCCGTTCTTTCTGTGAGCGCTCATAGGCGTGGCTTTGGCGCTTGTTAAGGCTGCACCTGATTTGCTCCCTTTAAAAGGCCGGACTTGGAGAAGATGTCGGCTGTTGTTGTTGACGCTGCTTGTACTGCTTCTCTGCTCGGCTGCTCGTGTCTCTGGGCACACGTCTGCCGTTTTGCTTGTTTTTCATTATGGTTTTGTTTTGTATTTGATTTCTTTTCATGCATTTAGTTTCACTACACTAACACTGCATGTCTGCAATGTTTAACATTACTGATTTACTGACTAACGTGTTTTGTACATACATGTTGTATATAGTTTTCCTTTTCTTAAGTAAATTCTTTCATTATTTGGTCATCTCATGTCCCGTGTCCTCCTTGGTTTTGTTACGATTCTGAGCCAGATCATAACAAAATGGGGGCTCGTCCGGGAGCACTATTTCAACGAAATCTGTACTTAAAGCCCTGTCTCAGTTTATGTCTATTTTTGGAATTCTCAGATTTGTGCAAAGTGATAAAGGTTCAAATTTTACCTCTTGTATTTTTACTGAGGTTTTGAAACAATTGTATATTGAACATCTGACTTCGACAGCTTATCACGCTCAGTCTCAAGGGTCTCTTGAGCATTTTCATCAAACCATGAAGTCACTTTTGCGTGCTTACAGCGTTCAATTAGATGTGGACTGGGAAGAAGCTCTTCCGTGGTTTATGCTCGCGGCTCGCGAGGTAGTCCAAGAAAGTACGGGCTTTAGCCCAAGTGACTTAGTATTCGGACATAAAGTTCAGGGAATTTTGTCTGTCTTGAGTGAGGTTGGGAATAAAACTGAACCGCCTAAAAGTATTGAGGCCTATCACTCCCTCCATTAAATAAGTGATGCTGGTTCTTTATAGAGATGGATTTATTTATTTATTTATTTTTCTTTCGATTACGTTCATTATGTCTTATATTGAATATTGTTAGTTTTTTTTCTTTTTTATCAGACATCTAATTTTTTAGGTTTGTTTACCTGACATGTTTCGACGTATGACTGTCGTCTTCCTCAGAGTGTCACCGGATGTTATTGGTGATGCATCTTTTATCAGCTGATGTTTCCGAAGGCGTGGCCTTCCTGTCTGGATTGACAGGTCGGTCACGCCTTCTACTGTCAGTTCGTCCCCTGCAAGATGGCACTCCAGGTATGGGAGAGCATGTATGCTCCCTCATCTCGGTTGATGGTCCTCAGGCTTCGCTTACGGATCTCTATGGCCTCCCTGATCCAGCGCTGATGTTTATTATCTTCTGTGCGGATGACTCTGGCATTCCCCCAGTCCATAACATGATTTTCCCTTTTACAATGATCTGTTATGGCTGACTTATAATTTTCCTGTTGTGCCTTTTTCTCTTCATTCCAATTCACCGTCAACAATCCACTGTCGAACTCGCTGGCTGCATACAACACAGGGGGAATGAGTCTTGAACAAAAAAACCCTCAAAATCAAAATAGGAAATACTAGGATCACCTTGAAAACAGAGGATAAACAATTTCTTGAAACTTTCTTGGTGGATTCCCGCAATTAATTGCGTCCTGTGATCCCACTAGATGTGGTGCTTTCCAGCAGAAATTAGCACTGTTTGTCCTCACATGGTTCTCCCTCAACACCTGTTACTCACTACACTGCAGAAGTCTCTTAGTCTAACATCTACATGTAAACCCTGAGACATGTAGAAAGAAGGACTGAGAAGGGTTGGGCTTGAGTTGTACAATACAAATAAATCTTCACAAGAAATAAACCACATAAATAATATATGTAAACATATATGGAAACAAATTATTATTAATTATTGCAAATAATATCCACAGCAGTTACAAGGCCTATGTGAATAGCTTCAAGGATCGATTGTCTCGAGTGCGCGAAATTGCACAGGAAAATCTGCTGTACGAGCAGCGAAAAATGAAGCGTTTATATGACCGCACAGTTGAGCTTCGTTCATTTGAAAAGGGTGATCGTGTCCTTGTGCTTCGCCCATTAGTTGGTTCGCCTTTTGAGTCAAAATTTGATGGTCCATACACGGTCTTGCGCAAAGTCTCTGATGAAAATTACTTGGTTTCTACTCCGTCTCGTAGGAAGAAGTCCACTCTGTTCCATGTTAATATGATGAAGCCCTATTATGATTCGGTTTTTGTTAAACCTTTTTTAACCTTGGCTCCAGTGTTTAATTCTGGCCCATGTAACGAAACCAAGAGCGAGCTTGTTTCGCCCAGTGATGGAATTTTAAGGGGGTGTTTAAAAAATTCTGAATGTTTGGCCCAGCTGGATAATTTGCTTGCATATTTGTCGCCATTTCAGCAGGCCGAGCTGATTCAGCTCATCAATAAGTATCTCACTTTGTTTGGTGATACTCCGTCTAGAACGACGTGGACTGAGCACGATATTGATGTAGGTGACTTTGCACCAATTAAACAACGTTTTTATCGTGTTGTAGGTATCATGCCGCCATCTTGCATCAGAACTACAATTCCCAGGCAACTTCCGTGTGACCTACGTCACACATGGGTGGGATCATCTACGTCAGTCCGCCATGCATGTATAAGTCCAGGCGGAAGCTCCGCCATTTTGTCTCTCACGTCCGGATTTCAAGGAGTCTAGACGCACCAAAGAGATGCTCTCCACCCAAAAAGATGTCTTCTTTCTTGCAAGATCCATCACTCAGCACGATTTTCTTTCTTACCCTTGGCAAAGGTAAACTCTAGAGTCGCGCGATCTTTAAACTCAACCTGAATTACAACCGGTTTACTTGTATTAGAAGTGACATCATGACTGCAGCCCAGGCAGTTAAAAGTTAAGAAGCGAGTGAATCCTTTTTAACTCAAAAGCGCTGTGCATCTTATTCTGATCAGAGACTTTTCCTCACGAACGCTGAGGTTCGGACCAAGAATCCTCTGCTTTCCACAGGAACCACCCAAGTGCTCCGCTGGACCCAAAAGTTTTCTACGCCTCCATCATGAGCGGCTCACGTGCTCCCACGGCGAGGCCCGAAACTACACCGGCGAATGGTTCTTCATATCTTGCTAAAGGCAGGATTAAGTAAGATTTTGGCATTTGGGCATAATTAGGATAGTCTTAGGAATTTGCTTTTATTTGAAATAGTGTGAATTTAAACCCAGGTTTATCTTTTACACTGTTAGACACGCAGCGTGTTGATTTATTTTGGTTCTATGTTCTCTCAATTGTTTAATAGATAGGCTGCGCATGCTCCCCTCTGACTAACACTTTAATTTCCTTATCATACATTTTGACCTTATCAAGGTTTCAGTGAGTTTGGTAATGTTATGAGTGTGGAATCTTTTTGTTACTGAGAAAACACGTGCTCAACAGGCCTGACCAGGCCTGATACACTTTAGATAGCTTCCCTTTGTCTTTAGCAACACGTGCTCAGTAGGCCTCACCAGGCCTAACAAACACACTTTAGCTAGGCCATAGGGCCTTTCACAAACACACACTAGCAACACAAGGCTAATCTAGGCCTCCACCACGTGTAGTTAGCTACACGAGGCTAAACACATGGTCAAGTCCTTCCCCCCCACACACACAAGCACACATTAGCAACAGAGCTAATCCTTTGTTCTATTTAGATAACATTCCTTTGTTTTAGCTAGCAACAAGCTAGGCCATACACACACACACCATATCATATTTGTATATATTGATTTATTATTTTTATCTTTGTATAATAAATTCATTTATTAAACAAACTGTGTTTGTTTGTGTGAACGATATATGAAGTCCCCAATCTCTCGAAGAATTAAAAAAGGTGCATATAAGTTATGTAATATGGTAAGTGATTGTAATAATTTGGAAATATACCATAATCTAGCTGTTTGGTAATTTATCCAGGATTAATGGTATGATTCACTGAATGGTTCACTGAATGATTCACTGAATGATTCACTTCAAATGAGACTGATTCTATGGTATGATTCAATTCAAAGTAAACGATTCAATGGGATTGATTCATTTTAATTATTAACCTTTAAAATTTAATGAGACTGATTTAATGAGATTGATCACTTAATTCAATAATTAACTGATTGCACCCACAGTTAAATTGGTGCCCCATGTGAGGCAGATTGGTTTGTTGACTTCTGGAATATTGTTCAACAACAAATAAACTATCAGTTGATTCAGCAACTGCTAAGGTATATCCCCAGGTGTGTTAAAACGGTTAACAGTAGTGTGATAACCATATCACAAATACTCATAACCTATTTAACTTAGGATAAGAGAGCATTTCCAAATAAACCTTATTAATTAATTACATAGTTAATGTTAATAATGATTAAATTAATTAACTCATTGATTAATTATCTAGTATCCAGCCTAAGTAAAATGGCATCCCCTCGTGTCTCAAAAATGGAAGACAACACTCAAGACATGTCTCTCCTTGAGGTCATCGCAGACCTCATTCACTGCTCTGCCTCCGAAACGGCAAACATTAAGTACACAAGTGAGAGTGAATGCCAAAACAACTTAGATAACTCAAACAAACATATGAGAGATTCAAAAAGAACAACTATTAGTGTCCAAGCGGCACTAGGTAAGCTATTCCTATCATACTTCCAAGATGCTGATTCAGAAATCAGACGCCTCCGTGGAGAGGTTGAAAGGCTGACTACCAGCAACGCTGAGCTGACAGCCGATAATAATGATTTACATAGGGAGCATGAGCTCTTGAAGACCTCCCTTGATGATTGCACCGAATGGCTAGAGAAAGCCGAAATGGTTGCTAAGAAGGCTGCCCAGGAGCAGACCCCCCCAAGAGCAGTGTGAGGGGCGTGAAAGACCCCCAACAATGCGCCAAAGCTCAGAGCGGAAAGAGGCGTCCGAACTGGACACCGTAAATGATCTGGTCGAGAACCAGACATCCCGCCAAACTCCATCAACTCGCTACATGACCCTGTTGTCGTCTAGCCAGGATGGAGCCGCCCTGCGCTCATCCCGAGCCCAGGCCTGTAGCACACCTAGGTCAGTGCGCTTCAGTTTCCCTGATCCATCTTCAGATGAATCAGACCACGCATTTCGTGCGAAGCGGGAGCGGTTCCAGAGTAGCTCAGACAGTGAGTACTCAGGAGAGCAAAAGAAGTCGCGTAAGGACGCGCACCAAGCCCTCCACCTACGGCAAATTGACCTACTTGCCCAAGATATCAAGCAATTCAATCCCGACAATCAAAGAACTAATGTAAATAACTATTTACGAGAAATTGATCGATGCCTGATGGACCTGCCAAATGCCACAACACGTGAAAAACTTAGACTAATCTGGAAGACCTCCAGTAGTAGCGTTCGTGCCTTTTTAGAGACACTACCCCCAAACATTCGTGATAGTTATTCGAAACTTCGCAATTACATGAGGGAAGAATATGCGCCATACATGGACAAAACATCCGCGACATTGTATGCATTACAAATCAAACAAAAATGGTCTGAGGCGCCTCATGAATATTACAGACAGCTACGTGCTGCCTATTTCCAAGGTAGTAGCGCACCGGGGTTGGAAGAAGATAGAGGTTTCATATCTCTCTTCTTACATAACCTCCACCCAAGCGTGCGGACCCATGTCACACTGACGTGTCGACGAGGTCGCTATTCGATGAGGGAAATTAGGCGACTAGCCCAAATGACCTGGGAGACCATCGTCAAAACCGCAAACGGAAACGATGATGACCCCAGAGTCCTTAGGCTCCAGGATGCAAATGGGCCCCTGCTAACCTTAGAAGGAGGCGAAGCTCCAAAAGGGGGACCCACCTGGAAAAATTCCGGTCCAGCCCGATCCTTGCCGAGCCATCACAAGGGTGAGTGGAAAAATCGACAAGGTAAGGCCAGGAGGGACCGAGGGCGAGTCCACAATGACTATGGCAATCGCCCATCACATGAAAAGGGTCGTAGGGAACAAAACGGTTGGCAGCAAAACCGTCATCCCCGCTCTGACCAGAAACGGCAGAAGCGTTCCGACCGTAGCTCTAAACGTAAGGGTAGAGACGACCAACACAGTGACTCAGACCAACCTGGTGAGTTCCCCTCAGAGCTGGACTCTTTAAAAGCCCAGTTGGCTGAGATTAAAGAACTGTTACAGGAGACGTCAGACCTCTCAACAGATAAAACAAAAGAGCCCAAGAAAAATGACAAAAAGCTATTCGCTGGCATGACTAGGCCAGGAACCACGGGTATATCTCGTGAAAGGGGGAGGAGATCCCTCTGAAACAGCAGGCGAGGGTCAGGATGTAGGGCCCCCCCCCGGTGGCGAAGGCAAACACACAAAACGCGCTTCTCACGTGCGCTAAAGTCTTCACCACCATTTCTCAGACACACGGCTCTCACAAGGCGACCCAATCCCAACCAAGCCCTGCGACATAAACTTAGTCAACTTCACACAAAACAAAACCCCACAGTCGTTGGATCCCACAAAATATGCACAAAACCGTTGCGACGAGATTAGTGCGAATACTGATCAACCAAGCGCCATGCGAGATCAAATTTCTGATGAACTTCAGTTCATGTCTTTGAACACCGAGTCCGATGTCGAAACACCCGACATTGCGATTCCCCCTAGTGGCCACAATTCTTTGGAAAACCTCCCTCTACCCATCGACTCAGACACAGACACCCATTTCACTGCTGGTGTAATGGCTGCGCTGTGGAACGTTAGGCGTCGAGGCGAAATTCCATATCGCGTACCACCCTCAATTCTTTGGTCAGGCTGAACGAGCCATTCAAACCATTGTGAGCATGCTGCGAGAGTATATCACAAACCATGGTAAAATTTGGGACGTGAAACTTCCCTTGGTGCTAAGGGCCATTCGGTCCACCCCTCATTGCGCCACTGAAGTCACACCCTTTGGGATGATGACTGGGCGAGAGTCGGTTCTTCCCCCGCATCTCCGATACAAATCAGAGGCTATGAGCGTCGCGATTGCATACACTGCACATCAACATGTCGCCGACCTATGACGCCACCTACAGTCAATCTTTACAGGTGCCCAAAAGAATCTCAATTCGAGAGTAGAAGGACACAAAGCCTATTACGCCCGAATCTCAGAGAAGTTCCTACCACCCTGGTCGAGACCTTTCGATTGTGGGAAAACCGTTCCCTGTCGCGTATCACATTAGGACATCTAGGCCTAATCAAACGCTTTCATATCGATTTCCATGATAATCGAATCAAACCTTTTGAACAGTCCTCACTCCAAAAGGGGGGGGATGACAGCTAGGCCCATCATGTCTACCTAGCTTGTACCCATCACTCAACCATAAGCGTACACTAACATTCCCAGTCAGACTTACCAACCCAATGAAGTAATAACCCTTCGGTATAACATGGTAGATAAATACTAAAATCCGCTATTATTACTAGTGTGTATTCATCGCAAATACACCTGGCATATAGTCTTGGCAGTGCTATCCTCATTTTTTTTGTGAATCCACAAAACTTAGAGATGTGCACCTTCACTAAAGACATCCACTGGGTCTGCCCAGGCAACCCATACATAATACATGCCAAGCTAGATAAGATGGTCTGTGTCCCTGACAGCTGACAGTAGCGCACGCTCTCTGGCCAGACCACCCACTGCTATTACCAAACACAGAAGATTTCTAGAAGTTTAGGTTTGCCAACCCAAACACTAATACTTCTTTCCTTCCTTCATTTCTTCTCTTTTCTTGTTTTTTTATGCATAAGAAATTGAACACTACATGTTTCATGTTCAATGTTTAATGTTTTTTTTGATGTGGTTTTGATCTAGTTAGTTAGTTAGTGATTATATGCCCAAAATGCCCATAGTGATTGTATGCCCCAAATGCCTCTGTCTCCAACTGTCTTACTGGAACTCACAAGTTTACACAGTCTTCACAGGACACCATGGACTGTGCAGAGCAAGGCTACCTCAAGGACTATGGACACGGCAATGATACGATACGGTGCTCTCAGTGGTACGACTCCGTCATACCCCTGAGACCAAAAGGGGGACTGTAGGTATCATGCCGCCATCTTGCGTCAGAACTACAATTCCCAGGCAACTTCCGTGTGACCTACGTCACACGTGGGCGGGATCATCTACGTCAGTCCGCCATGCACGTATAAGTCCAGGCGGAAGCTCCGCCATTTTGTCTCTCGCGTCCGGATTTCAAGGAGTCTAGACGCACCAAAGAGATGATCTCCACCCAAAAAGACGTCTTCTTTCTTGCAAGATCCATCACTCAACGCGATTTTCTTTCTTACCCTTGGCAAAGGTAAACTCTAGAGTCGCGCGATCTTTAAACTCAACCTGAATTACAACCGGTTTACTTGTATTAGAAGTGATGTCACGACTGCAGCCCAGGCAGTTAAAAGTTAAGAAGCGAGTGAATCCTTTTTAACTCAAAAGCGCTGTGCATCTTATTCTGATCAGAGACTTTTCCTCACGAACGCTGAGGTTCGGACCAAGAATCCTCTGCTTTCCACGGGAACCACCCAAATGCTCCGCTGGACCCAAAAGTTTTCTACGCCTCCATCACGAGCGGCTCACGTGCTCCCATGGCGAGGCCCGAAACTACACCGGCGAATAGTTCTTCATATCTTGCTAAAGGCAGGATTAAGTAAGATTTTGGCATTTGGGCATAATTAGGATAGTCTTAGGAATTTGCTTTTATTTGAAATAGTGTGAATTTAAACCCAGGTTTATCTGTTACACTGTTAGACACGCAGCGTGTTGATTTATTTTGGTTCTCAATTGTTTAATAGGTAGGCTGCGCATGCTCCCCTCTGACTAACACTTTAATTTCCTTATCATACATTTTGACCTTATCAAGGTTTCAGTGAGTTTGGTAATGTTATGAGTGTGGAATCTTTTTGTTACTTAGAAAACACGTGCTCAACAGGCCTGACCAGGCCTGATACACTTTAGACAGCTTCCCTTTGTCTTTAGCAACACGTGCTCAGTAGGCCTCACCAGGCCTAACAAACACACTTTAGCTAGGCCATAGGGCCTTTCACAAACACACACTAGCAACACAAGGCTAATCTAGGCCTCCACCACGTGTAGTTAGCTACACAAGGCTAAACACATGGTCAAGTCCTTCCCCCCCCACACACACACAAGCACACATTAGCAACAGAGCTAATCCTTTGTTCTATTTAGATAACATTCCTTTGTTTTAGCTAGCAACAAGCTAGGCCATACACACACACACACACCATATCATATTTGTATATATTGATTTATTATTTTTATCTTTGTATAATAAATTCATTTATTAAACAAACTGTGTTTGTTTGTGTGAACGATATATGAAGTCCCCAATCTCTCGAAGAATTCAAAAAGGTGCATATAAGTTATGTAATATGGTAAGTGATTGTAATAATTTGGAAATATACCATAATCTAGCTGTTTGGTAATTTATCCAGGATTAATGGTATGATTCACTGAATGATTCACTGAATGATTCACTGAATGATTCACTTCAAATGAGACTGATTCTATGGTATGATTCAATTCAAATGAGTCAAAGTAAACGATTTAATGGGATTGATTCATTTTAATTATTAACTTTTAAAATTTAATGAGACTGATTTAACGAGATTGATCACTTAATTCAATAATTAACTGATTGCACCCACAGTGTGTCTCCAGAAAAATGAAAACTGATGGAGGCTGAAATTCAATACATGCTTGGTAATAAAATCGCTGTGCTGTCCTTTTCTGAATGGGCCTCTCCATGTATTCTTGTCGACAAATCGGACAAAACTGTTTGTTTTTGTGCAGATTTTCACAGGGTTAACAGTGTCACTAAAAGTGATAGTTTCCCGTTACCCAGAATTGAGGATTGCATTGATGAAGTTGGATCAGCCAAATTTGTAACTAAATTGGACCTTTTAAAAGGTTATTGGCAAGTGCTGCTTACTGCAAGGGCACGGGATATTTCGTCTTTCATAACACCGTTTGGGCTGTATTCTTATACAGTAATGAGTTTCGGGTTACATAATGCACCAGCCAGTTTTCAGAGGCTTATGAATCGTGTAATATCTGGTTTAGATGGATGTGCTGTATATCTTGATGATCTGGTTCTTTTTAGTGACACTTGGGTTTCTCATTTGCAGAGGCTCGAGTCAGTGTTCGATCACTTGACCGAGGCGCAGCTTACCGTGAATCTGGCAGTGTGAGTTTGCCAGGGCCACGGTGACGTACCTCAGGAAAGTTGTTGGGAATGGTGAAGTGCGTCCTTTTCATGCAAAAAATTGTGGCCATTCAACAATATCCACCTCCCACTACAAAAAAAGATCTGCGCCGATTTTTGGGTTTGGTTGGGTTTTATTGGTGTTTTTGCCGAAACTTCTCAACTGTTGTGGCTCCTTTGACCACTCTTTTAAGGGATGGACAGCGTTTGTGTCCATCTTAGTTAAAAACAGCGTTTGTGTCCATCTTAGATTCAGTCGGGATTAAGCAGAATGTCATAGGACCGACCCATAATGGTGGTCACACCCTTGATCTAATACTAACATTCAGATTAAACGTAGACAATATAGTCATACTTCCATAGTCTGAAGTTATCTCAGATCATTGTCTCATCTCATTCAAAATATGTCTGAGTAATAATATATGCACCTCACCACGCTACTGTATTAAACGTACTTTCACGTCAACTACTGCACAGAGCTTTATAAATGATCTCCCAGAGTTATCAACTTTGATTGGGTCACTGTCAGCCCCTGCAGAACTTGATCAGGCAACTGAATGCTTAGAGTCAACATTCCGCCATACTTTAGATAATGTAGCTCCTCTAAAAAGGAAAATGGTCAGAGACAAAAAATTAGCACCCTGGTATAATGATGACACTCGCACATTAAAACAGACCACTCAAAAATTGGAACGTAAATGGCGTCAAACAAAATTGGTAGTGTTCAAATTAGCTTGGAAGGAGAGCTTCCTGAAGTATAGAAAAGCTCTTAGTGCTGCGAGATCAACATATTTCTCCTCCCTAATAGAAGATAACAAAAATAATCCTAGATTCCTATTTAATACTGTAGCAAAATTAACCAGGAATAAGTCCACTATCAACACATGCACACCTGCAGTATGTAGTAGCAACGACTTCATGAATTTTTTTAATGACAAAATTGAGAATATCCGACAAAAAATTCAAACTACTAATTTAAGGTTAGACAATGAAAGTGACCTTGTAGTTAACAATATAACTGTATCAAATCAAATCAAGTTTATTTGTACAGCGCTTTTAACAATAAACATTGTCGCAAAGCAGCTTTACAGAATTTGAACGACTTAAAACATGAGCTAATTTTATCCCTAACCTATCCCCAATGAGCAAGCCTGTGGCGACGGTGGCAAGGAAAAACTCCCTCAGACGACATGAGGAAGAAACCTCGAGAGGAACCAGACTCAAAAGGGAACCCATCCTCATTTGGGCAACAACAGACAGCCTGACTATAATATTAACAGTTTTAACAGGTATAATCCTCAACTGTCCTCATGGGGCCATCCTTCACAGGAGTGGGGCGATAAAACTCCGACCAGACACAGGGCACCAGGATGGATCAAGCAGGTCCGAGGGGCAGAAGAGGCCAGCATCTCAATACCAGGATCAACATGTAACTCAGAGGGACAGATGGGGGGGGGGGGAGAGAAAGAAAACACGTTGTTAGGTATGCCCTAAAAATGACAAGTATTAAATCTGTGTGGTAGGCTCGCAGAGACGAGAGTCTTTACATCAGGCATGACGCACAATGGCATGTTAATATGGTAAAAAATATATCATGACCTGCTCTGGCTGGATGCTTGATTGGGTGATGGGAGCACACTCCTCAGCAATGATGAGATGCAGATGGGACCCTTAGGCCTGGCCAAGACAATTCAGTTACATTTCACCGGGTCTGGGACATGCGACAGAATGTCTGACGGCCGATTCCCTGCAGGCTACGATAGCCAGTCGAGGTCCCCACCGTCTCCACCAAAAGATTTCCTGTTGACTCCATGTAACTCAGAGGGACAGATTTGGGGTGGGGGGGGGAGAGAGAAAGAAAACACAGGTGGTTAGGTATGCCCAATGTCACCTGAATAAGTAGGAACAGTATACATATTGCACCGAGTACAAGCAGGGACTCCGGCAACTAACTATGACAGCATAACTAAAAGGAGAGAGCCAGAAGGTAACACAGGCATGAGGGAGCCCCGGGACATAAAGCAGCCAGCCACTGCACCGTCAACAAACTCGAGTGAGCAAGCGAGTGGGGACTGACAGCATCCATACATCCCAGTTTACCAAAACACTCTATGTCTGAGGACCCTCCAGATCTACTCCTTTACCTCATAAACACCATTAACAAAAGGCTTGATTAAACAGATATGTTTTCAGCCTAGACTTAAATGCTGAGACTGTGTCTGATTCCCGAACATTACTTGGAAGGCTGTTCCATAACAGTGGGGCTTTGTAAGAAAAGGCTCTGCCCCCTGATGTAGCCTTCACTATACGAGGTACCAGCAGATAGCCTGCACCTTTTGATCTAAGTAGGCGTGGCGGGTCATAGAGGAGCAGAAGTTCACTCAGGTACTGTGGTGCGAGACCATTTAGTGCTTTAAAGGTCAATAGTAGTATTTTATAATCTGTATCAGATCATCAGTTAGAATGTTTTACTCCCCTAAAAGAAACTGAATTACTTTCATTAATCTCTACATCAAAAGCCTCAACTTGCGTACTAGATCCTTTACCGACACATCTATTCAAACAGATAATGCCTGGAGTAATTGAACCGCTTCTTAAAATAATAAATTCTTCTCTTATGATTGGCTATGTACCCAAATCCTTTAAACTAGCAGTTATCAAACCCCTGATTAAAAAACCTGACCTTGATCCCTGTCAGCTGTCCAATTATCGGCCAATATCAAACCTCCCCTTTATCTCCAAGATCCTTGAAAAAGCTGTGGCACAGCAGTTATGCTCATATTTACACAGGAATAACATCCATGAAATGCATCAGTCAGGATTTAGACCTCATCATAGCACAGAGACAGCACTGGTTAACGTAGTAAACGACCTACTGTTGGCGTCTGATCAGGGCTGTGTCTCGCTACTTGTGTTGCTTGACCTTAGTGCAGCATTTGATACCATTGATCATTCCATTCTTCTGGATAGACTAGAAAATGTTGTGGGAGTTAAGGGAATGGCCCTCTCCTGGCTCAGGTCTTATCTAACTGATCGTTATCAGTATGTTGATATAAATGGTGATATTTCTAGACGTACCGAGGTAAAGTTTGGTGTTCCACAAGGTTCTGTCTTGGGTCCACTGCTTTTTTCTCTATATATGTTACCTCTGGGCGATATTATTCGTAAACATTGTATTAGTTTCCACTGTTATGCTGATGACACACAGTTGTATGTCTCTGCAAAACCTGATGAGAGACACCAGCTTAATAGAATTGAGGAATGTGTGAAGGACATTAGACACTGGATGCTTATTAATTTCCTTCTGCTTAACTCTGACAAGACTGAAGTACTTGTGCTAGGACCACATGCAGCTAGAAGTAAGTTTTCTGATTACACAGTAACTCTGGATGGCCTTTCTGTTTCTTCACGTGCAGCAGTAAAAGACCTCAGAGTGATTATTGACCCCAGTCTTTCATTCGAAACTCACATTGATAACATCACCCGGATAGCTTTCTTTCATCTCAGAAATATTGCAAAGATAAGAAATTTAATGTCATTGCATGATGCAGAAAAACTAGTCCATGCTTTCGTTACCTCCAGGTTGGATTATTGTAATGCCTTACTGTCTGGATGTTCCAATAAGTGCATAAACAAGCTCCAGTTAGTTCAAAATGCAGCAGCAAGAGTCCTTACTAGAACTAGAAAATATGACCACATCACGCCTGTCTTATCCACACTGCATTGGCTCCCAATCAAATTTCGTATTGATTATAAAATACTACTATTGACCTTTAAAGCACTAAATGGTCTCGCACCACAGTACCTGAGTGAACTTCTGCTCCTCTATGACCCGCCATGCCTACTTAGATCAAAAGGTGCAGGCTATCTGCTGGTACCTCGTATAGTGAAGGCTACATCAGGGGGCAGAGCCTTTTCTTACAAAGCCCCACAGTTATGGAACAGCCTTCCAAGTAATGTTCGGGAATCAGACACAGTCTCAGCATTTAAGTCTAGGCTGAAAACATATCTGTTTAGTCAAGCCTTTTGTTAATGGTGTTTATGAGGTAAAGGAGTAGATCTGGAGGGTTCTCAGACATAGAGTGTTTTGGTAAACTGGGATGTATGGATGCTGTCAGTCCCCACTCGCTTGCTCACTCGAGTTTGTTGATGGTGTAGTGGCTGGCTGCTTTATGTCCCGGGGCTCCCTCATGCCTGTGTTACCTTCTGGCTCTCTCCTTTTAGTTATGCTGTCATAGTTAGTTGCCGGAGTCCCTGCTTGTACTCGGTGCAATATGTATACTGTTCCTACTTATTCAGGTGACATTGGGCATACCTAACCACCTGTGTTTTCTTTCCCTCCCCCCCACCCCAAATCTGTCCCTCTGAGTTACATGGAGTCAACAGGAAATCTTTTGGTGGAGACGGTGGAGACCTCGACTGGCTATCGTAGCCTACAGGGAATCGGCTGTCAGACATTCTGTCGCATGTCCCAGACCCGGTGAAATGTAACTGAATTGTCTTGGCCAGCCCTAAGGGTCCCATCTGCATCTCATCATTGCTGAGGAGTGTGCTCCCATCACCCAATCAAGCATCCAGCCAGAGCAGGTCATCATATATTTTACCATATTAACATGCCATTGTGTGTTATGCCTGATGTAAAGACTCTCGTCTCTGCGAGCCTACCACACAGATTTAATACTTGTCATTTTTAGGGCATACCTAACAACGTGTTTTCTTTCTCTCTCTCTCTCTCTCCCCCCCCCATCTGTCCCTCTGGGTTGCATGTTGGTCCTGGGATTGAGATGGTGGCCTCTTCTGCCCCTCGGACCTGCTTGGTCCATCCTGGTGCCCTGTGTCTGGTCGGGGTTTTGTCGCCCCACTCCTGTGAAGGACGGCCTCATGAGGACAGTTGAGGGTTATACCTGTTAAAACTGTTAATATTATAGTCAGGCTGTCTGTTGTTGCCCAAATGAGGATGGGTTCCCTTTTGAGTCTGGTTCCTCTCGAGGTTTCTTCCTCATGTCGTCTTAGGGAGTTTTTCCTTGCCACTGTCACCACAGGCTTGCTCATTGGGGATAGATTAGGGATAAAATTAGCTCATGTTTTAAGTCGCTCAAATTCTGTAAAGCTGCTTTGCGACAATGTTTATTGTTAAAAGCGCTGTACAAATAAACTTGATTTGATTTGATTTGATTTGATGGACAGAAGTATGTGTGGACATTAAATTGTCAACGAGCGTTTGAAAATGTGAAGTCCATTCTTTGTTCTGCTCCTGTTTTGGCCGCTCCGCGGTTTGATAAATGTTTTTCATTACAGGTGGATGCCAGTAACATCGGGGCTGGCGGTGTTCTAATCCAAGCTGATGATCAGGGAGTCTTTCGTCCCATTTGTTTTTTTTCGAAGAAATTTTGTTCTTATCAGCTGCATTATTCAGTGGTGGAAAAGGAAGCACTAGCTTTAATTTGGGCTTTACAACATTTTGCAGTATACATAAATTCTGGTGTAGCATTGACAATTTTCACAGATCATAATCCTTTGACCTTTTTGAATTCCTTGAAGTGTCCAAATCAGTGTTTAGTTCACTGGTCGTTGTTTTTACAGTCATACTGCTTAGACATTAGGCATATTAAAGGGTCTGATAATGTCGTGGCCGATGCTCTGTCCCGTGCTTAACTGTCATGCTCTGCTTGTCCTTTCTCTTTGGCTCTTGTCTTTCTCCATCCTTAATTTGCTCCTAGGCGCTATGGTTGCTGGGTGGTCGGGGAAATGGACAGTTGCGGAGAGGGAATGCATGCTGTGGATGACCTGGTTTTGCACAGGATTGGCCCGTTATTGATCTATGTGTTGGATGGGTGTGGATTGTTCTTGCTTTGAAAACTACGAGCCCATGAGGCTCTTCGTTTTCTTTTGGGGGGGGGCATATGACGACTCTGAGCGCTGCTGCTGACGCGCTTTCTGTGAGCGCTCATAGGCGTGGCTTTGGCGCTTGTTTGGCCGCACCTGATTTGCTCCCTTTAAAAGGCCAGACTTGGAGAAGATGTCGGCTGTTGTTGTTGACGCTGCTTGTGCTGCTTCTCTGCTCGGCTGCTCGTGTCTCTGGGCGCACGTCTGCCGTTTTGCTTTGTTTTTCGTTATGGTTGTGTTTTGTATTTGATTTCATGCATTTAGTTTCACTACACTAACACTGCATGTCTGCAATGTTTAACATTACTGATTTACTGACTAACGTGTTTTGTACATACATGTTGTATATAGTTTTCCTTTTCTTAAGTAAATTCTTTCATTATTTGGTCATCTTGTGTCCCGTGTCCTCCTTGGTTTTGTTACGATTCTGAGCCAGATCATAACACTGAGTAATATTATTTTTCAAAAAAAAAAAGTTAGTCGATGGATTATACAGTCCCCCCGGGATTTTGCAGGCCTTTTTTGTGATTGTTGCGGGCTAAAATGTTTGATGTTGCGGGGGGGGGGGGGGGGGGGGGGGGGTGTTCCAAAAAATTGCGATGAAAGTTATGGTGTTTTTTAGGTTTTTGTTGCGATTACATTGCGGGAGGAAGTGAAAGTTGCGAGAAATTGTTGTGATTTTCTCTTTTTGTGATTAAAATTGAGTGATATATTAAATATTAAGTTATTACTGAAAAACTATTGATTAAAAAAACAAAGACACTGAGAAATGGTCCTATAAACAACTTTACCAATATAAAAGATTACCAGGACTACAAAAATGCAGAAAAATAGGCTTTACTTATCCAAATGCTCCTGTTGGTTCAAAAGTTAAAGTGCATAGAACCTCACAGCACAACATGAAGTTACCTTAAAATATAATATAAATGCCCCAGCTTTCATGTAAGAAAAAAAAAACTATTAATACTAGTACTGTGTGCAGGCAGTCTCTCCTGAAGACTAAATTAAATAATAATTATAAACTAATAAAATAAATGGCTCAGGCTTCATAGAAGAAAAAAAAACAATTTGAACAGAATCTCACAGTATGATGCTGAAGCTGCCTAAACAATGGAAAATAAAATACCATTTTGGCAAAAATGTTGGCATCCATTAATTTCTTGTATTAAGTAAAAAAATTATGTAAAGTGCGCACAGTCCTTCACTGTAAACATAACACACTTTCAGTAACAGAATTTATGCCGATATAAACACTGACTTGCACACAGTGTTGCCAGATACTGCTGACGTTTTCCAGCCCAAAATATGTTCAAAACCCGCCAAAATGCACTTAAAACTGTTTAAAATAATACAAAAGAAAAAAAAGACAGATAAAAAAGCTGTGTGGTTTATACATTCATCTCTCATTGCATCTAGGAAGCAACAATCACAGGCTTACTGGCTGGATGGCTGTAGTGCATTCTGGGAAATGTAGTTGAAAATCTCTGAGTGCTTTATCCTTTTATATTGCGTTATTGAAGAGAAACTGTGTTTCCTATAACTCTCAGCTCAGCAGTGGCATCGAAGAAGTGGTGATGTTGATCCAACCTTGCAAAGTCAAGTTTATTTGTATAGTGCTTTTAGCAATAAACATTGTCGCAAAGCAGCTTTACACAATTTGAACAACTTAAAACATGAGCTAATTTTATCCCTACTCTATCCCCAATGATGAAGCCTGTGGCGATAGTGGCAAGGAAAAACTCCCTCAAATGACATGAGGAAGAAACCTCGAGAGGAACCAGACTCAAAAGGGAACCCATCCTCATTTGGGCAACAACGACAACATGACTATAATATTAACAGTTTTAACATGAAGTCAGTTTCGTTGATGTTATAAACTCTTCATTGATGGAAACTTGAGTGCAAAACTGTTCATGACAACTGCAGTCCTAAAGTTAGCAAGTCAACTGTAGTCCTCAGCCATAAAAGCATGACTGTAAGTGTCCAGAGCGTCCTCAAAGTGTGACTTTCAACTGTCCTCATGGGGCCGTCCTCCACAGGAGCGATGTGATGAGACTCCAACCAGACACAGGGCACCAGGATGGATCAGGCAGGTCCGAGGAGCAGAAGAGGTTCAGCATCTCGATCCCAGGATTGACATGTAACTCAGAGGGACAGATTTGGGGGGGGGGGGGGGGAGAAAAAACAAAAACACAGGTTGTTAGGTATGGTCACCTATGGTCACCAATGGTCACCTGAATAAGTAGGAACAGTATACATATTGCAATGAATACAAGCAGGGACTCCGGCAACTAACTATGACAGCATAATTAGTTCAAGTTTCAAATTTATTATCTTTTTAAAAAAGGAAATTTGGTGTGCAGCAGGTATTCAGAGAACATAAGACATAGACCACACAGACACATTCCTAAATAGATTTACACACAAACATTACTCAAATGGATATGCCTACCAGTCCACCCCCCCACCCAACCCATGACTGTCACTGTAAGTTCTCATCTCATTATCTCTAGCCGCTTTATCCTTCTACAGGGTCGCAGGCAAGCTGGAGCCTATCCCAGCTGACTACGGGCGAAAGGCGGGGTACACCCTGGACAAGTCGCCAGGTCATCACAGGGCTGACACATAGACACAGACAACCATTCACACTCACATTCACACCTACGCTCAATTTAGAGTCACCAGTTAACCTAACCTGCATGTCTTTGGACTGTGGGGGAAACCGGAGCACCCGGAGGAAACCCACGCGGACACGGGGAGAACATGCAAACTCCACACAGAAAGGCCCTCGCCGGCCCCGGGGCTCGAACCCAGGACCTTCTTGCTGTGAGGCGACAGCGCTAACCACTACACCACCGTGCCGCCCGTCACTGTAAGTTATTGCCACTAAACAATGACAATAACCGTAACCACAGACGAAATAAGAAAAAAATTAGGTGTCCCTTAATGAATTAAGGGTCCTAATAGCCACTAAAATAAAAGAATCTTTGGCACGCCTTGTCCTTACAGCAGGAATTCTAAAATGGCAGCCTGAGGGGAGCAGACTAAATTCCTCAAAAAGTGGGTGGTTGGGGTATTTTAGAATTTGTTGTGCCTTACTCATGACCCGTTTTACATACACATCTTGCAGCTGGGTAAAATGAACCCCAACCACCTTTGCTGCCATATTAACTAGCTTTGATAACCTGCCCTTACTGGTCAGTGGCAAACCACCATACCACACAACAATACAAAAGGACAAAACAGATTCAATAAAACTTTGATAAAATCAAGTCATCAAGGTCCTACACACATTAACAGACTTAATCTTCCTTAAAAATAAAAGCCGCTGTTGGGCCTTTTTATACATAGCATACTATGTATACTATGTATAAAACACTATGTATGTTATACATAACATACTGTGTTACTCTCAAATGACAATTTGTTGTCAATAATGGTTCCCAAGTGTCTGTATTCTGTGACATCAATATTTTCGTTTTGAATAACAGTGTGTAAAAGATTTCTGAGACCTGCGAAAATCAATCATATTGTAGAAAGTCCCTTAGGTGTGGGTGGAGCACAGAGGATGGCAGGACAGAGATTCAGGTGATTAGAAGGCTTTATTGCCACACTTTTCAGTCTAACAATAACCACTGGAGAGAAACACACACACACACACACTCTGTGTTCTCGTCCGGGGAAGAGCGTCCCCTCTGCTCTCCCTCTGTCTCCTTAAATAGGGCGCAGTTACTGGGAAGACACACAAACACAGGTTAATTACCGTCAGGTGTAGTGATTCTGCCACTCACCTTCCCTGGCTCCACCCTCCTGTCACAGACCGGCGCTTGACCACGCCCCCGCTGCCACATACCCCCACCGCCTGACTCAGGCCGGGCGGCCGTCCAGCCCGCAGCCGACTCCCCCCCCCTTGGCAGGAGAGGAAGTCCGCCATGACCATCTGCGCCCCCGGCCTGTGGACCACCTTGAAATTGAAGGGTTGGAGTGACAGATACCAACGGGTGATCCGTGCGTTGGCATCTTTCATGCAGTGGAGCCACTGGAGGGGTGCGTGGTCTGAACAGAGGGTGAAAGGGCGCCCCAGCAGGTAGTAATGGAGGGCGAGGACCACCCACTTGATCGCTAGACATTCTTTTTCGATAGTGCTGTAGCACCCCTCATGCACCAACAGCTTCCTGCTAATGTACAGGATGGGGCGGTCCTCACCCTCCACCTCCTGGGACAACACCACCCCCAGCCCTCTGTCCGACGCATCGGTCTGCAACACAAAAGGGAGAGAAAAGTCAGGGGAGTGTAATAGTGGCCCCCCACACAGTGCAGCCTTTACCTCAGAGAAAGCCCGCTGGCACTGCTCTGTCCACTGGACCGGATCTGGTGCCCCCTTTTTAGTGAGGTCAGTCAGCGGGCTGGTGATGTCCGAATAATTAGGTATAAACCTACGATAGTAGCCAGCCAGCCCCAGGAACTGTCTCACCCCCTTTTTGGTCTTGGGCCTCGGGCAGGCCGCAATCGCTGCTGTCTTATTAATTTGGGGACGCACCTGCCCGTTGCCCAAGTGGAAGCCCAGATACCGTACTTCCACCCGCCCAATCGCACACTTCTTCGGGTTGGCAGTGAGACCCGCCCGCCTCAGCGACCTAAGGACGGCCCTCAGGTGTTGCAAGTGCCGCTGCCAGTCGTTACTATAAACGATTATATCGTCCAGATATGCGGCCGCGTAGGTGGCGTGGGGTCAGAGGACCCTGTCCATCAGCTGCTGAAACGTAGCAGGCACCCCAAACAGCCCAAAAGGAAGTGTGACGAATTGTTGTAAGCCAAACGGAGTGGAAAAGGCCGTTTTTTCCCGGGATAGTGGAGTCAAGGGGATCTGCCAATATCCCTTCGTCAAATCCAGTGTTGAATAAAAGCGAGCCGTGCCTAGTCGATCGAGCAGCTCGTCAATACGAGGCATTGGGTACGCGCCGAATTTAGACACCGCATTGACTTTTCTATAGTCCACACAGAACCGGACCGACCCGTCGGCCTTGGGGACCAAGACCACCGGGCTGCTCCAGTCACTGTGGGACTCCTCAACGATGCCCATTTCAAGCATGGTCTGAAGTTCTTCCCGAACCACCTTTTTTTTGTGTTTGGGTAGCCTGTAAGGGCGGCTACGCACTACCACCCCCGGGGGCGTCTCTATGTGGTGCTCTATGAGGTTAGTGCGACCAGGCAGGGGCGAGAACACATCCGGAAACTCGGCCTGCAACTGGGCGACCTCTGTGAGTTGGGTCAGGGAGAGGTGGTCTCCACAGGGGACCGGAGAGGTATGTGATGCCAATGTCCCTTTTTGAACCTCCGGCCCCAGCTCCGCCTTCTCCGGAACTACCGACACCAACGCCACGGGGACCTCCTCGTTCCAGAGTTTAAGCAGATTGAGGTGGTAAATCTGTAGCGCCCCACCCCTGTCCGTTTGCCTCACCTCATAGTCGACGTCCCCGACTCGCCGTGTGACCTCAAAGGGTCCTTGCCACTTGGCGATCAATTTGGAGCTCGATGTGGGCAACAGTATGAGTACCTTATCTCCCGGAGTGAACTCTCTAAGGCACGTACCCTTGTTGTACAGGCAGGCTTGCCGTTCCTGGGCCTGCCGCAAATTCTCCTGAGTTAGGTGGGTGAGAGTGTGGAGTTTTGCGTGCAGGTCCATAATGTATTGGATTTCGTTTTTGCTTTGTGAAGGTCCCTCCTCCCAATTTTCCCGCAGCATGTCTAGGATGCCGCACGACTTATGCCCATATAACAATTCGAACGGGGAGAACCCCGTGGAGGCTTGGGGGACCTCTCGCACTGAGAACAGCAAGGGTTCGAGCCACTTATCCCAATTACGTGCGTCCTCACTTATGAATTTTTTAATAATATTCTTGAGGGTGCGGTTGAACCGTTCTACTAAACCGTCCGTTTGTGGGTGATACACACTGGTGCGGATCGGCTTAATCCCCAATAACCCATACAGTTCGCGCAGTGTCCGTGACATAAATGTAGTGCCTTGATCAGTCAGAATGTCTTTCGGGATTCCAACTCGGGAGATGACGTGGAAGAGTGCCTCCGCAATACTGCGTGTGGAGATATTGCGCAGAGGCACTGCTTCCGGGTATCGTGTTGCATAGTCCACCAGGACTAATATAAAGCGGTACTCTCGTGCTGACCGATCTAATGGCCCGACGAGATCTATCCCAATTCTTTCGAACGGGGTCTCGATTAGAGGTAGAGGGCGCAAAGGCGCTTTTCGAATGGCCGCTGGATTTACTAATTGGCATTCGCGGCACGCCATACACCACCTACGGACATCGCCGCGAATCCCCGGCCAATAGAATCGGGCCATTATTCGGGCTAGTGTCTTATCCTGCCCTAGGTGTCCAGCCATGGGATTAAAGTGAGCCGCCTGGAATACCAATTCCCGGCGGCTCTTTGGAATTAAAAGCTGTGTGACTCGCTCTTTCGTCTGAGTGTCCTGCATCACTCGGTATAATCTATCCTTCATAATAGAGAAATAGGGGAAGGATGGGGTGGCGTTCGGCTGGAGCGTTTGACCATCGATTACTCTCACTTGGTCAAACGCATGCCGCAGAGTCGAGTCTCGCGATTGTTCTAATGGGAAATCCGCGAGGGATTCCCCAACAGAAAGAGGAGGAGCCGGCGGCTCCTCACTCTGTCGCAGAGATGACATAGACGGCTCTGCGACAGCAGCTCCAGCCAAAGTGACATCGGGACCTCCCCCTGTCAAATGGCAGGACCCACTCTTTACTAGGCACGTCATTAAACCCCGAAATCCCGGCCAATCAGTCCCCAAAATTAAAGAGTGGGTAAGGTGAGGATTAACCGCCGCCTTCACTATAGATTTTTCCCCTCTGAAAAATATGTGGACCGACACCAAAGGGTAGCTGTGAACATCCCCATGCACACACAACACCTTCACCCCCTGTGCTCCCCCCAATGCCTCGTCTTGCACCAGGCTTTGGTGGATCGAGTTCTGATTGCAACCAGAATCCACCAACGCCTGATATGTAGCCCCTTGGACACTCACAGGTATGCGATACGCTCCGGCCCGATCGAGGGCGGCCTCTGGCGCGTCGGGGATCCGTACCACCGCGCCCACCTCCATTGCTGTGCACTGTTGTTGCAGGTGGCCCGGCTCCCTGCAGTGCCAGCAAACCGGCCCAGGCTTTCCCTCTGCACCGGTGCTCTGGGGCTCACCCACCTGAGGGGGGGAGAGACAGACACAGAAGGGAGAAACGGGAGGGCACCACAGGTGCGGCGGGCCGGCTGGGGTGAAGCCGGCCCCCATCTCCGTGGTGGGGGAATGGGGCGAGGACGGGACACAGAAGGGAGGGGAGAAAGAGAGAGAGAAGAGGAGAGAAGAGAAGAGAAGACGTTGTCGGCTGTCCTGCCGCTGGAACAGCTGCCAAATGATCCTCCGCCAGTCCGATTGCCTGATCCAGCGACGCCGGGCGGTGGCACTGGACCCACTCCGTGGTTCCTGCTGGTAAGCGGGTGATGAACTGTTCCAGCACCTCCTGATCGACGATTCCCTCGGCATCGCGATCGTCGGCCCTCAGCCACCACCAGCAGGCGTCCCGGAGCTGCTGGCCGAACGCGAATGGCCGGCCGACTTCCTCCAATTGCAGCGCGCGGAAGCGCTGGCGCTGTTGTTCTGGTGTGTGATTCTGGAGGATGGCCCGGCGGAGGTCCGCGTAGGCCAGCCGGCGGGGAGCTGTAGCGCGGCCAGCTGCGCCTCTCCCGTCAGGAGGGGGAGGAGGCGCGCCGCGCGCTGCTCCATCGGCCACCCCAAGGCTTCGGTGACCTGTTCAAACAATGTGAGGAACGCCTCAGGGTCGTCCTGCGGGCCCATCTTGGTGACAGTGAGGGGAGACGGGCCTGCGGCCGGGGCTCTGGTGGACCCCGCTGACGCAAGGAGATGCCGGAACGCCTTGCGATCTTCCTGCTGGGCCAGCATCAGGGCTTCGAAGCACCGCTCTTGTTCCTTTCGGAGCGTGACGAGCGCCTGGTGCTGGCTTTGCTGAGCCGTGGCGAGGGCATGGACCAGGTCGGCGAACGGTGAGGATTCCATGGGGCTGCTGGGTTGGTGCTCCACCTTTCTCCCGGGTTTCGGCACCACTGTAGAAAGTCCCTTAGGTGTGGGTGGAGCACAGAGGACGGCAGGACAGAGATTCAGGTGATTAGAAGGCTTTATTGCCACACTTTTCAGTCTAACAATAACCACTGGAGAGAAACACACACACACACTCTGTGTTCTCGTCCGGGGAAGAGCATCCCCTCTGCTCTCCCTCTGTCTCCTTAAATAGGGCGCGGTTACTGGGAAGACACACAAACACAGGTTAATTACCGTCAGGTGTAGTGATTCTGCCACTCACCTTCCCTGGCTCCGCCCTCCTGTCACAGACCGGTGCTTGACCACGCCCCCACTGCCACACATATCTTTGGTCTTGGCAACATTAATAGATAAAACTTTACACCAAGCAATAAAATCATCAACAACAGAACTGTGTCCCTTCTCATCATTGTTTAAAAGGCTAACTATGACTGTCATCAGCAAACTTCAAAAAATGTATTCACATAATTACTCCTGCAAACATCTGTATATAGCAGGAAGAGAAGGGGGGAGAGCACACAGCCCTGAGGTGAGCTGGTACATGAAACTTGTATGGAGGAGAGGGCACCATTAACTTTTACACACTGTGTCCACTCTGCCAAAAAAATCAACTATCCAACCTATGAGATTAGACTCAAGGTTAAAGTGAGTTTGAAGTTTTTCAGCCAGCAAATAAGCTTGGATGGTGTTGAATGCTGATGAAAAGTCAATAAAAAGAAGCCTAACATGGAAGCCTTCTCTGAGTTACATGTCAGTCCTGGGAATGAGATGCTGAACCTTTTCTGCTCCTCGGACCTGCCTGATCCATCCTGGTGCCCTGTGTCTGGTTGGAGTCTCATCACATCGCTCCTGTGGAGGACGGCCCCATGAGGACAGTTGAAAGTCACACTTGGAGGACGCTCTGGACTCTTACAGTAATGTTTTTATGGCTGAGGACTACCATTGGCTTGCTAACTTTAGGACTGCAGTTGTCTTGAACAGTTTTGCACTCAAGTTTCCATCAATGAAGAGTTTATAACATCAACAAAACTGACTTCATGTTAAAACTGTTATAGTCATGTTGTCTGTTGTTGCCCAAATGAGGATGGGTTCCCTTTTGAGTCTGGTTCCTCTCGAGGTTTCTTCCTCATGTTGTCTGAAGGAGTTTTTCCTTGCCACCGTCGCCACAGGCTTGCTCATTGGGGATAGATTAGGGATAAAATTAGCTCATGTTTTAAGTCGTTCAAATTGTGTAAAGCTGCTTTGCGACAATGTTTATTGTTAAACGTCCTATACAAATAAACTTGACTTGACTTTGCAAGGTTGGATCAACATCACCACATCTTCGATGCCACTGCTGAGCTGAGAGTTATAGGAAATACAGTTTCTCTTCAATAACGCAATATAAAAGGATAAAGCACTAAGAGATTTTCAACCACATTTCCCAGAATACACTACAGCCATCCAGCCAGTAAGCCTGTGATTGTTGCTTCCTAGATGCAATGAGAGATAAATGTATAAACCACACAGCTTTGTTTATCTGTCTTTTTTTGTCTCTTATTATTTTACTGATGGTTAGAAACATCACTGCATCATATGTAGTCATGGGTGTGAAGCTAATTTTGTCCATGGGGGGGGGAATCAGGAGTGGAGGTAACCCAGCGCAAGCAAGCAGCCATCCATTCCTGCAGCCATGACGGCACTGGTCGTGCACCTGCTTGTCACACTGGGGGTAAAAAGCGGTGACCGTGGGAAGTGGGGGAAGGAATGCAAGAGTGTCTCACTGCAGTGATCTTCAGGGGGAGTTGTTGTTCCAGCAATGACCTTGACCGAGGCCAGTGCTGTCTGAGGGGGCCGAAAGCAGATAAAATTGGAATTGTTTGTTCTTGGGGCGAGTAGACGCATTCTTTTACACGACTATTCCATTTGTCCATTCTGGTCTCCGAATCGATCCATTTTCCTTTGCAAAGCCAAAAGCTTCTCCATGATGTTATCCATGTTGCGGTTCAAGTTCTGAATAGCCACAGTCTGAGTGCCGACAGCTCTGTCCACTGCTTCAATCATGTCGCACAGCTTTATGGGGCTTTGGACAGCTGTCACCATTTTCTGATTTCCTCGATAAACCAGGGCAATGCCTAATCCAATCAGCAAAAGACCTGTAATCATGGTTCCGAATAGGTAGATGTCTTCAATGTCCTCCACAGAAAGAACTGCCAGGCACACAACCCGCCACTTCTCCCACGCATTCATTGTGTAGCCAGCTGTGAACGTTCCGGCAGGACAGGCCGGTTCCCCGAACCCAGGCTTCCCGTCGAGAAAGTTGTGTCAATTTCATTGAAAGACCAATTTATCAATTCCATGATTTTTAGTTTGGAGAGCAGTGCGGAGAGAGTCTCTCAAAAGTATAGACAGTAGACAGACAATATGAGAGGAGCAAAGCAGGGAAGATAAGGGAGAGGAGAGGGAGAGAAATGCGACCGCCTTCCATGAGAGCATGGAGAGAAAGCCTAATTTTGTACATTTCCTGACTTGAATTTCTGAATTTTGATTCTTTTTTTTCCTTTTTGTAATTTTACTGATTGATTTGAATTTTGCATATGGACACTTATTGCTTGATCCATCTTTTTCAAGCCTGACATTAAATTATATTGTCCATTCTCACACTGACTGATTTTTGTGGCCAAATCCACTCCCACTCAGTGTCCGCTCAGCTACCTTCACACTCCTCCTCTTGGTTGGGGAAGAGTGGTGGTTGGTAACCTAGGGAGGACTGGAAGGGTGAGAGACCTGTGGCAGATGAAGGAAGAGTGTTATGAGCATACTCAATCCAGGGTAGGTACTTACTCCAAGAACTGGCATCCCTGGATGCTATGCACCTAAGTGCAACCTCCAAAGCCTGGTTCGCCCATTCTGCCTGGCCATTGGTCTGTGGGTGGAAGCCTGAGGAGAGACTACAGGTGGCCCCGATGAGTTTGCAGAAAGCCCTCCAGAATTGCGCAGTGAACTGAGGACCCGGTCAGAAACGATGTCTGTGGGCAGTCCATGTAGATGGAAAATGTGCTGGATGAGTAGTTCAGCAGTTTATTTGGCTGAGGGGAGCTTGGGCAGAGGGATGAAATGAACAGCCTTGGAGAAACAGTCAATGACAGTGAGAATGCATGTGTTGCCACTGGAGTTGGGGAGTCCTGTGACGAAGTCCAGGGTGATGTGAGACCAAGGTCAATGTGGAGTTTGGAGGGGTCTTAGCAAGCCGGCAAGGGGTCGATTGGCTGTCTTGTTCTGGGAGCATGTGTCGCAGGCTGCCACAAACTCCTGGGCATCCTCCTTGATGGATGGCCACCAAAAGCACTGCTGGATGAGTGCCATGGTTCAGGTGGCTCCTGGATCACAGGCCAGCTTGGAGCCATGATGTCAGTCTGAGGTTACTAAGAGTAACTTTGTAGAGGTGTTTAAATTAGCAAAGGCGATATCCGATGCTGTAGTATGCTTTGGCCCCAATCCCAATGCGGCGTAGCGATATAGTTTACAGCAGGTTATGGTCACTGAACTGCTGGCTGTCCAGGTGGTGCTCTGAAAACAGTGTGGGCTTTATAGATAATTGGACTAATTTTGAGGGCACTGCTGGCCTGTTAGGGCAGGACGGTATCCATCCCACTCAGGAAACTGCTGCTCTCATTTCCTGCAGCATAGGTCATAGTCTCAGAACAGGCCTAGTTAATTTCTGACAATCCAGAGCCAAGGCCAGGGAGAAGACGAACAGGGTAAACTGACTGTCTGCTAGCTGCACAGAGTCGTCACTCAGGGTCCACTACATCGAGACTGTGTCTGTTCCCCAAGCTCAACAAAAGGTAGAAATATTCAGAGAGTTTGTTCCAGTAACCTAATCAATATAAAATTAGATCATACTGACTGTACAGCTGCTGCCAGCACCTTTGATCTAAAGGTAGGGCTATTAAATATTAGATCTCTTACATCTAAAGCGCTAATGGTTAATGAACTCATTACTGATCAGGAGTTTAATGTACTTTGTTGAACTGAAACATGGATTAAGCCAAATGAATATATAACATTAAATGAAGTGAGTCCTCCTGGATACAGTTATATACACCAGCCTCGTCTAACTGGCAGAGGAGGAGGCGTCGCGGTTATTTATAATGATCATCTAGGTGTAACACACAAACCTGGTTATAAATTTAATAAATTTGAAGTTCTTCATACTCATATAATGTATGTAGCCTCGAAAAATAAGTCTACCCAGTTAATTCCATTACTTATTATTTACAGGCCCCCGGGGCCATATTCTGAGTTTCTTTCTGATTTTGCAGATTTTATCTCAGATCTGGTTATTTCCTTAAACAAAGCTTTAGTTGTCAGAGATTTTAATATTCACTTCGATAACCCAGAAGACCCTTTAAAAACAGCATTTGTCCATTTTAGATTCAGTAGGGATTAATCAGAATGTCATAGGACCGACCCATAATGGTGGTCACACCCTCAATCTAATAGTAACATTCAGGTTAAACGTAGAAAATATAGTCATACTTCCACAGTCTGAAGTTCTCAGATCATTATCTCAGCTCATTCAAAATATGTCTGAGTAATAATATATGCACCTCACCATGCTACTGTATTAAACGTACATTCACATCAACTACTGCACAGAGCTTTATAAATGATCTCCCAGAGTTATCAACTTTGATTGGGTCACTGTCAGCCCCTGCAGAACTTGATCAGGCAACTGAATGCTTAGAGTCAACATTCTGCCATACCTTAGATAATGTAACTCCTTTTAAAAGGAAAATGGTCAGAGACAAAAAAATTAGCACCCTGGTATAATGATGACACTCGCACTTTAAAACAGAACACTCAAAAATTGGAATGTAAATGGCGTCAAACAAAATTGGTAGTGTTCAAATTAGTGTGGAAGGAGAGCTTCCTGAAGTATAGAAAAGCTCTTAGTGCTGTGGGATCAACATATCTCTCCTCCCTAATAGAAGATAACAAAAATAATCCTAGATTCCTATTTAATACTGTCGCAAAATTAACCAGTGTTACGACTGGGGACTGTTTTGGCCTCTAGAGGCTGCTGTTATTTCTTTATCTTGTCATGTTTGTTTTGGCCTCTAGAGGCCGCCACTGTTTTCTGTGTTTTGTGTTTGTTTTGACAGCCTTTGTTTTCATGTGCTTTTTGCCTCACCTGTTCCTTATTTCCTGCCCCGCCTAGTTCTAATTACCCTGTGTATAAATACTTCCTCAGTTTGGTCCCTAGTCACGGAGTCTTTGTGCTGTTATGTTATCACCTGAGATCTCTGTTCCGTGTCCTTGCCTTTGTCTTTGTGGTCTTTTGTACTTTGTTTTCTTGTGGATATTTTGGACTTTGTGTTTACCATTTTGGGATCTTCTGAGCATTTGGATTTTTGCCTTTTCTTTTCTTATCTTTGGCTTTTTGTTTTGACTTTGAACTTTTGGATTTTTTATTTTTTCTCGTATATCTTCTGAGCGTTGGGATTATACTTTTGTTTTTTTGCCCTTTTGCATTGTAAATAAACTGTTTTTTCTACTCTCCTTTTGCCTCACTCCTCTGCACTTGAGTCATTCCCCTGGTGGCCTAGTGGGGGTTTGCTGGATTACTACACCAGCGGCCCGGGTTCGATTCCCAGCAAAACCCTAACAGAAAGACTCCGTCATGACCGACTCAGCAGAGGCTGCTTCAACTGTCTACCTGGCCAACCTTCAGGGAATTATGGCAGCTTTAACACGCTTTGGAGCGACCATGGACACTCATGGACGAACACTCGCAAGCCAAAGTGAGGCCCTTGCAGCAAATTGGGAAAGCCCTGGCACAGCTGACTCCTACACCCGCATCTCCCCCTCTTGATCTTGCTCCTGCTCCCGCTCCAGTGCCTCCGGCCACGCTGCCTCCGTCACCTCGCGAACCCTGCCTTCCTGCACCACAGAGGTATGGCGGCAAGCACGGTGAGTGCCGGGAGTTCCTTACCCAGTGCCAACTCACCTTTGAGCTCCAGCCTTCCACCTACACTACGGATCGCCGCACGATTGCATATGTGATAACCTTGTTAGCTGATAAGGCACGAGCTTGGGCAACAGCCGTCTGGCAAAGACAGGGACCCGAGTGTTCTGACTTCAAGCTGTTTACGGAGGAGATGCTTCGGGTCTTTGATCAGGCAGACATCAGTAAAGATGCAGCCAGGAAGCTCATGTCCGTCTGACAGGAGGGAAGCATTGCAGATTACGCCATCTCGTTCCGGATGCTCGCAGCAGTCAGTGGGTGGAATGAGACGGCCCTGGTTTCAGCCTTCCACCATGGTCTGTCTGACCCCATCAAAGACGGTCTGGCCTCTATCGGATGCCCACGTGACCTCCAAACCCTGATCTCACATGCCATTCATCTTGACAACAGGATTAGAGAGCGCCACCGAGTCCTGAGCTTCCCCGGCCTCACTGCCTCGACCTGGAGCCCGTCTACCTCCTCCAGTGACTCTCCGGAGCCCATGCAAGTGGGCCGTACCTGTCTCTCCGCATCTGAGAGGGAGTGCAGAAGGAGGGACAAGTGCTGCATCTTCTGTGGCAAGCCTGGCCACTTCCGAGCATCATGTCCCGAGCTTTCAGGAAAAGGACCGCCCTGTCCAGCCGAGGGAGGGTTGTGACGGGGCCTACCCTCTCTCTTGAACTTCCTGGCCAAGGAGTCTACATCCCGGTCTCCATCTCCTGGGGTGAGTCTGTCCACTCTTGCCAGGCCTTGCTAGACTCTGGGGCAGCTGGAAACTTTATGGACGTCCACTTTGCCCGAACTATCAATGTCCCAACTGCACCTCTTGAAGTCCCGCTGTCTGTGTCTGCTCTGGATGGCCAAGCTTTAGGTGATGGAAGAGTCACCCAAGTAACTTCTCCAGTCTTTCTCCAGTCTCAAGGTCACAAAGAAGAAATATCCCTGCACCTGATTCATTCACCAGAGTTCCCAGTTATTCTAGGCCTTCCTTGGCTTACCCGCCACAGCCCTCGTATAGACTGGGTAACAAGCCAGGTTGTGGAATGGGGTCCTGCATGCTATGCTTCTTGTCTGCTCTCTAGCTCTCTTGTGTCTCCTGCCAAGCCTCCTGATCTCACCGAGTTATCTCAAGTTCCCACAGAGTACTGGGATTTGAAAGAAGTGTTCAGCAAGAGTAGGGCCACCGTTCTTCCTCCACACTGTGCCTACGACTGTGCCATCGTTTTGCTCCCTGGGACTACCCCTCCTCGGGGCAGACTGTTTTCCCTCTTTCAGCCAGAACGCAAGGCCATGGAGGAATACATTAAGGATGCCCTGGTCTCTGGGTTCATTCGACCCTCCACCTAACCTGCTGGCGCCGGCTTCTTCTTTGTCAGTAAAAAAGATGGAGAGCTCCGACCGTGTATTGACTACAGGGGCCTTAACAAAATCACAGTGCGCAACCGCTATCCCCTTCCGCTGATGTCCACAGCGTTTGACCTGCTCCAAGGCGCCACTGTCTTCACCAAGTTGGACTTACGGAACTCATACCACCTCATCCGTATCCGGCAGGGAGACGAGTGGAAGACTGCCTTTAACACCCCGTCAGGGCACTATGAGTATCGAGTTATGCCCTTCGGACTCACCAATGCACCGGCAGTTTTTCAGGCCCTAATCAACGACGTCTTGAGGGACATGATTAACCAGTACGTTTTCGTCTATCTCTACGACATCTTGATATTTTCCAAGACCTTACAGGAGCACCACCACCATGTCCACCAAGTCCTCCAGAGACTTCTACAGAACAATCTGTTTGCTAAAGCCCAGAAATGTGAGTTTCATGTCCCCGAGGTCTCCTTCCTGGGTTTTATTGTACGGACGGGACAACTCCAAATGGACCCAGCCAAGACCCTGGCCATCCGGGACTGGCCTACTCCCAAGCCCATTAGAGAAGTTCAGCGGTTCTTAGGATTCACTAACTTCTACCGCAAGTTCGTCAGGAACTTCAGTTCCGTAGCAGCACCCATATCGGATCTCATCAAAAAGACTGGTGGATCTTATGTCTGGTCTCCTCGGGCGGAAAAGGCATTCAAGGACCTCAAGCACCGCTTTTGCATGGCACCCATTCTGGTCCTCCCGGACACTTCCCAACCGTTCATCGTGGAGGTGGATGCCTCGGACAGTGGTGTTGGCACGGTGCTCTCTCAACGCTCAGAAGGAAAGTTGCACCCCTGCGCTTACTTCTCCCACCACCTGAGCCCTGCGGAGTCCCGGTATGATGTGGAGGATCAAGAACTGCTAGCAGTTAAACTGGCCCTTGAGGAGTGGAGGCACTGGTTGGAGGGAGCGCAACATCCATTCCTGGTTTGGACGAACCACAAGAACCTGGAGTACCTCCAGCAAGCCAAGAGACTGAACCCACGACAGGCTAGGTGGGCCTTGTTTTTCAGTCGATTCAATTTCACCCTATCGTACCACCCTGGCGCTAAGAACACCAAACCGGATGCACTCTCCAGGATATTCTCGCCTAACAACAGGGAGAGTGAAGTTGGGCCTATTATCCCGGTGTCCCGGATTGTGGCCCCTGTCCGCTGGGGTGTTGAGGAGGCTGTCCGATAAGCTCAACGCCAGGACCCCGGTCCTGGGACGGGGCCACTGGGCCTCCTGTATGTCCCTCGTCAAGCCCGGGCCAAGGTTCTCCAGTGGGGTCACTCTTCCCCTCTCACCGCCCACCTGGGAGCTCGGAGGACCCTGGACTTCCTGAAAAGATGCTTCTGGTGGCCTAACATGGAGAAGGAAGTAAGGTCATTTGTCCTGTCCTGTGAGGTCTGCACCAGAACCAAGAACCCACGACAGTGTCCCCAGGATCTCCTGCATCCTCTGCCCATTCCCCGGCATCCCTGGTCCCACGTGGCGGTCGACTTCATCACGGGTGTTCCTGACTCACAAGGTAACACTGTCATATTGGTCATTGTCAACAGATTCTCGAAGGCCTGCCACTTCATACCACTGTGCAAACTCCCTTCTGCTCTTGAAACAGCCAAACTTATTTTTAATCATGTCTTCCGAGTCTTTGGTCTCCCACAGGACATCGTCTCTGACCGGGGGCCCCAGTTCTCCTCCTGAGTGTGGCACGGGTTCTGCAAGCTCATCGGGGCCACTGCCAGCCTCTCCTCTGGGTTCCACCCCCAGTCCAATGGCCAGACGGAGAGGCTCAACCAGGACCTGGAAACCACCCTGTGAGGCCTGCTGATGGATAACCCGACATCATGGAGCACGTGGCTGCCATGGGCGGAGTACGCCCACAACACCCTGCAGTCATCGGCCACCAGGTTGTCACCATTCCAGTGCCAATTCGGGTTCCAGCCACCTCTGTTTCCTGACCAGGAGGAGGATGCTGGGGTGCCCTCGGTCAACCAGTACGTGAGACATTGTTGCAAGACCTGGAACAAGGTCAGGAGGACCCTCATCCAGATTTCCAGGTCCAACCAGACTCAGGCCAACCGCCATAGAAGGCCTGCCCACGTTTTCTGCCCTGGGCAGCGGGTTTGGCTGTCCGCCAAGGACCTTCCACTGTGGGTGGAGAACTGCAAGCTTGCTCCTCGCTACATTGGCCCATTCAAGGTTGTGTGCAGGGTGAACCCTGTCACCTACTGGCTCCAGTTGCCCCGGACTCTAAGGATCAACCCCACATTCCATGTTTCCCTGTTGCGGCCCGTACTGTCGTCCACATATGCCCCTGCCCCTAGGAATCCCCCGCCCCCTGCATCTTCAAGGGTCAGACTGTGTTCACCGTGCGCCGCCTGCTTGACTCCTGCCGGGTCCGCGGTGGGCTCCAATATCTAGTGGACTGGGAGGGCTATGGCCCTGAGGAGTGCTGTTGGGTCCCCGCTCGGGACATATTAGACAAAGAACTTTGTCAGGACTTCCATTCGGTCCATCCGGATCACCCTGGGAATGTCAGGAGACGCTCCTTGAGGGGGTGGTCCTGTTAGGACTGGGGACTGTTTTGGCCTCTAGAGGCCGCTGTTATTTCTTTATCTTGTCATGTTTGTTTTGGCCTCTAGAGGCCACCACTGTTTTCTGTGTTTTGTGTTTGTTTTGACAGCCTTTGTTTTCATGTGCTTTTTACCTCACCTGTTCCTTATTTCCTGCCCCGCCTAGTTCTAATTACCCTGTGTATAAATACTTCCTCAGTTTGGTCCCTAGTCACGGAGTCTTTGTGCTGTTATGTTATCACCTGAGATCTCTGTTCTGTGTTCCTTGCCTTTGTCTTTGTGGTCTTTTGTACTTTGTTTTCTTGTGGATATTTTGGACTTTGTGTTTACCATTTTGGGATCTTCTGAGCGTTTGGATTTTTGCCTTTTCTTATCTTTGGCTTTTTGTTTTGACTTCGAACTTTTGGATTTTTTATTTTTTCTCGTATATCTTCTGAGCGTTGGGATTATACTTTTGTTTTTTTGCCCTTTTGCATTGTAAATAAACTGTTTTTTTCTACTCTCCTTTTGCCTCACTCCTCTGCACTTGAGTCATTCCCCTGGTGGCCTAGTGGGGGTTTGCTGGATTACTACACCAGCGGCCCGGGTTCGATTCCCAGCAAAACCCTAACAGAAAGACTCCGTCATGACCGACTCAGCAGAGGCTGCTTCAACTGTCTACCTGGCCAACCTTCAGGGAATTATGGCAGCTTTAACACGCTTTGGAGCGACCATGGACACTCATGGACGAACACTCGCAAGCCAAAGTGAGGCCCTTGCAGCAAATTGGGAAAGCCCTGGCACAGCTGACTCCTACACCCGCATCTCCCCCTCTTGATCTTGCTCCTGCTCCCACTCCAGTGCCTCCGGCCACGCTGCCTCCGTCCCTCGCGAACCCTGCCTTCCTGCACCACAGAGGTATGGCGGCAAGCACGGTGAGTGCCGGGAGTTCCTTACCCAGTGCCAACTCACCTTTGAGCTCCAGCCTTCCACCTACACTACGGATCGCCGCAAGATTGCATATGTGATAACCTTGTTAGCTGATAAGGCACGAGTTTGGGCAACAGCCGTCTGGCAAAGACAGGGACCCGAGTGTTCTGACTTCAAGCTGTTTACGGAGGAGATGCTTCGGGTCTTCGATCAGGCAGACATCAGTAAAGATGCAGCCAGGAAGCTTTATCTTCTGAGCGTTGGGATTATACTTTTGTTTTTTTGCCCTTTTGCATTGTAAATAAACTGTTTTTTTCTACTCTCCTTTCACCTCACTCCTTTGCACTTGAGTCATTCTCCTGGTGGCCTAGTGGGGGTTTGCTGGATTACTACACCAGTAACCTGGGTTCGATTCCCAGCAAAACCCTAACAACCAGGAATAAGTCCACTATAAACACATGCACGTATGTAGTAGCAATGATTTCATGAATTTTTTTAATGACAAAATTGAGAATATCCTACAAAAAATTCAAACTACTAATTTAAGGTCAGACAGTGTAAGTGACCCTGTAGTTAACAATATAACTGTATCAGATCAGCAATTAGAATGTTTTACTCCCCTATAAGAAACTGAATTACTTTCATTAATCTCGGCATCAAAAGCCTCAACTTGCATACTAGATCCCTTACCTACACGTCTATTCAAACAGATAATACCTGAAGTAATTGAACCACTTCTAAAAATAATAAATTCTTCTCTTATGACTGGCTATGTACCCAAATCCTTTAAACTAGCAGTTATCAAACCCCTGATTAAAAAACCTGACCTTGATCCCTGTCAGCTGTCCAATTATCGACCAATATCAAACCTCCCCTTTATCTCCAAGATCCTTGAAAAAGCTGTGGCACAGCAGTTATGCTTATATTTACATAGGAATAACATCCATGAAATGTATCAGTCAGGATTTAGACCTCATCATAGCACAGAGACAGCACTGGTTAAAGTAGTAAATGACCTACTGTTGGCATCTGATCAGGGCTGTGTCTCGCTGCTTGTGTTGCTTGACCTTAGTGCAGCATTTGATACCATTGATCATTCCATTCTTCTGGATAGACTAGAAAATGTTGTGGGAGTTAAGGGAACGGCCCTCTCCTGGCTCAGCTCTTATTTAACTGATCGCTATCAGTATGTTGATATAAATGGTGATATTTCTAGACATACTGAGGTAAAGTTTGGTGTTCCACAAGGTTCTGTCTTGTGTCCACTGCTTTTTTTCTTTATATAATGTTCCCTCTGGGTGATATTATTCGTAAACATTGTATTAGTTTCCACTGTTATGCTGATGACACACAGTTGTATGTTTCTGCAAAACCTGATGAGAGACACCAGCTTAATAGAATTGAGGAATGTGTGAAGGACATTAGACACTGGATGCTTATTAATTTCCTTCTGCTTAACTCTGACAAGACTGAAGTACTTGTATTCGGACCACATGCAGCTAGAAGTAAGTTTTCTGATTCCACAGTAAATCTGGATGGCCTTTCTGTTTCTTCACGTGCAGCAGTAAAAGACCTCGGAGTGATTATTGACCCCAGTTTTTCATCCAAAACTCACATTGATAATATTACCTGGATAGCTTTCTTTCATCTCAGAAATATTGTTAAGATAAGAAATTTAATGTCACTACATGATGCAGAAAAACTAGTTCATGCTTTTGTTCCCTCCAGGTTGGATTATTGTAATGCCTTACTGTCTGGATGTTCCAATAAGTGAATAAACAAGCTCCAGTTAGTTCAAAATGCAGCAGCAAGAGTCCTTACTAGAACTAGAAAATATGACCACATCACCCCTGTCTTATCCACACTGCATTGACTCCCAATCAAATTTCGTATTGATTATAAAATACTATTATTTACCTTTAAAGCACTAAATGGTCTCGCACCACAGTACCGGAGTGAACTTCTGCTCCTCTATGACCTGCCACGCCTACTTAGATCAAAAAGTGCAGGCTATCTGCTGGTACCTTGCATAGTGAAGTCTACATCAGGGGGCAGAGCCTTTTCTTACAAAGCCCCACAGTTACGGCTTTTCTTACAAAGCCCCACAGTTATGGAACAGCCTTCCAAGTAGTGTCCGGGAATCAGACACAGTCTCAGTGTTTAAGTCTAGGCTGAAAACATATCTGTTTAGTCAAGCCTTTTGTTAATGGTGTTTATGAGGTAAAGGTGTAGATCTGGAGGGTCCTCAGACAGAGTGTTTTGGTAAACTGGGATGTATGGATGCTGTCAGTCCCCACTCGCTTGCTCACTCGAGTTTGTTGATGGTGTAGTGGCTGGCTGCTTTATGTCCCGGGGCTCCCTCATGCCTGTGTTATCTTCTGGCTCTCCCCTTTTAGTTATGCTGTCATAGTTAGTTGCTGGAGTCCTTGCTTGTACTCAGTGCAATATGTATACTGTTCCTACTTATTCAGGTGACATTGGGCATGCCTAACAACCTGTATTTTCTCTCCCACTCTCTTTCCCCCCTCCCCCCGAATCTGTCCCTCTGAATTACATGTCAATCCTGGGATCAAGATGCTGACCTCTTCTGCTCCTCAGACCTGCCTGATCCATCCTGGTGCCCTGTGTCTGGTTGGAGTCTCATCGCATTGCTCCTGTGGAGGATGGCCCCATGAGCACAGTTGAAAGTCACACCTTGGAGGACACTCTGGACACTTACAGTAATGCTTTTATGGCTGAGGACTACAGTTGACTTGCTAACTTTAGGACTGCGGTTGTCATGAACAGTTTTGCACTCAAGTTTCCATCAATGAAGAGTTTATAACATCACTGAAACTGACTTCATGTTAAAACTGTTAATATTATAGTCATGCTGTCTGTTGTTGCCCAAATGAGGATGGGTTCCCTTTTGAGTCTGGTTCCTCTCAAGGTTTCTTCCTCATGTCATCTGAGGGAGTTTTTCCTTGCCACTGTCGCCATAGGCTTGCTCATTGGGGATAGATTAGGGATAAAATTAGCTCATGTTTTAAGTCGTTCAAATTGTGTAAAGCTGCTTTGTGACAATGTTTATTGTTAAAAGCACTATACAAATAAACTTGATTTGACCCTACTGCAGCACCCAGGTTTGCACAGGGCCGGGAAAAACAGATGGTTAGGAGGAATGTTGTTGGGGTTACCTTCTCCAGGGTCCTGCTCCAGGGCCTTCTGCATGAGTGTCTCAACCTCTAGAATAGCAGCTCCCACCAGGCATCGTGGAGGAAGGATGGTCTCAGGAAGCTTGGACTCCTCTTGGTGGGAGAAGAACATCCTGGACAGAAAAGAAAGAAAGAAAGAAAGAAAGAAAGCACAACTTTATTCATCACACACTTGTGAAATTTCCTCTCTGCATTTAACCCATCTGAAGCAGTGAACACACATGAGCAATGAGCACACACACATACCCAAAGCAGTGGGCAGCCATGCTAACAGCTCCCAGGAAGCAGTTGGGAGTTAGGTGCCTTGCTCAAGGGCACCTCAGCCCAAGGCCATCCCATATTAATCTAACCGCATGTCTTTTGACTGTGGGGGAAACGGGAGCACCCGGAGGAAACCCACGCAGACACGGGGAGAACATGCAAACTCCACGCAGAAAGACCCTCACTGGCCGCTGGGTTCAAACCCAGAACTTTCTTGCTGTGAGGTGACCATGCTAACCACTACACCACCATGCCACCCAGGATGTCAGGTTTGCTGTTCTTGGAGCCTGGGCAGTAGGAAAGCGTGAAGTTGAACCAGGAGAAGAAGAGAGACCAATGGGCTTGACGGGAATTAAGGTGTTTGGCAGACTTGAGGTACTCCAGATTCTTATGGTCGGTCCAGACTAGGAAGGGGAACTCAGACCCCTCAAGCCAGTGCTTCCACTCCTCCAAGGCTAGTTTAACAGCCAGTAGTTCTTGGTCGCCATTGTCGTAATTCCGTTCGGCTGGGGATAGCCGGCAGGAGAAGGAGCATGGGTGGACCTTATCATCACTGGCCCTCTGGGAAAGTATAGCTCTGACCCCTGACTCAGAAGTGTCGACCTCGACAAGAAACTGCTTGGTTGGATCGGGTATGGTGAGAATGGGTGCTGTGGTAAACCTGTGCTTGAGCATGGAAAAGGCTTTCTCTGCTTCCTCCCCCCACTTGAATTGGGTCTTGGTTGAGGTCAGGGCTGAGAGAGGTCCGGCCACTGTGCTGAAGTTGCAAATGAAGTGCCTGTAGAAGTTGGTGAATCCTAGGAAGCGCTGGAGCTCTCATCTTGAAGATGGGGTGGGCCAATTGGCAACTGTCTCGAGCTTGAGGGGGTCCATCTGGATCCTTGCTGGGGAAATGATGAATCCCAGAAAAGAGACAGAGCTCTGGTGAAATTCATTCTTTTCTGCGTTAACGAACAACTTGTTTTCTAGCAGACGCTAGAGGAGGTGCTGGACATGACCCCGATGTTCCTCCAGGGAGTGGGAGAAGATCAGGATGTCATCCAGGTAAATGAAAATGAAGATGTTTAGGAAGTCCCTTAAGACATCGTTAACGAGTGCCTGGAAGACTGCGGGTGTGTTGGTCAGGCTGAAAGGGACCACGAGTTACTCATAGTGACCAGTGGTGGTGTTAAAGGCTGTCTTCCACTCATCCTCCTCCCTGATCCTGACGAGATGGTATGCATTGCTTAGATATAGTTTGGTGAATACCTTGGGTCCCTGGAGTAGTTCAAAGGCCTTGGTCATGAGCGGTAATGGGTAGCAGTTCTTGACCATGATGGCATTGAGACCCCAATAGTCAATGCAGGGGCGGAGTGACTTGTCCTTTTCAACAAAGAACCCCTCCCACCCCTGCTGGGGAGGAGGAAGGGCGGATGATCCCAGCTGCCAGCGATTCGGTGATGTACTTTTCCATGGCTTGTCTTTTGGCAGGAGAAAGAGAGTAGAGGCATCCCTTGGGTGGCTCTGTCCCAAGCAGGAGGTCAATACCACAATTGTAGGGTCTGTGAGGAGGGAGGGACACTGCTCAGGTCTTACTGAAAACTATCTTAAGGTCCAGATATTCCGGAGGCACATGAGAGAGGTTGGGAAACTCGCTGGCTGAGGGCTGTGGTGGTTTGGTGGGAGGCAGAGTGGAGTTCAGACAGGAGGCCAGGCAGGAAGAACTCCAGCCGAGGATGGTGTTATTAGTCCAGTTAAGGTGGGGATTGTGCTGCATAATAATAATAATAATAATAATAATAATAATAATAATAATAATAATAATAATAATAATAGTTTATTACTTATATTGCGCATTTTAACATTTGGTAATATGATCAAATGCGCATTACACTAAAAATGCTGCACTAACCATGGTAATCCTAGGACGATGGGTACATGGGGGTTGTTCATGACATGAAGCTGGATGGTTTCTGAGTGGTTACTGGAAATCCTTAGGGTGAGTGGGGCGGTAAGGTGGGTGAAGCTGGTCAAGCAGGTGCCATTGAGTGTCAGGACAGTGAGAGGGATGTCAAGAGCAAGTAGCGGGATTCCCAGATGCTTGGCAGTGGCGGAGCAAATCAGGTTCCTGTCCGCCCCTGAGTCAACGAGGGCCTGGAGGTGATGATGCTGGTTGTCATGGATAATGATGACAGGAAGTAACGGATGATTAGCAAGGGACTGGTTCTGAGCATTGCCCACCAGGGCCCCTTGATTCACTGGTGGGCTCATCCTTTTAGCAGGCAGGCTCGGCAGATGTGTCCCAGCTGACCACAGTAGAAGCAGGCCCCCATGCTCCGCCGGCGATGTCGTTCCTCCGCTGACACCCGAACCCAGTCTACCTGCATGGGTTAAATGGACGTGGCGGGAGGTGGAGAGGAGATGAGTCTGGGGCGGTTCTTCTCTCTCCTCCATTGCTGGATCCGAGCATCGATGTAGTTGGCGAGGTCCATGAGGCTGTAGAGGTCTGACAGCAGTTCCCACCATATCAATTCCTCCTTGATGGTGTCAGACAAGCCATGCAGGAACGCGTCGATCTGGGTGTTCTCATTCCTACCGCATGAAGCCGCCAACGTCCGGAACTTGATGGCGTAATCCGAGGTAGACCGGGACCCCTGCCGCAGCTTCATGAGCTCTCTGGCCGCCTCCCGGCCGGACAGAGAACAATCGAAAGTTCGCCTCATCTCCTCAGAGAAATCCTTGAAACTGGAACAAAAGAGGGTGTATTGGCATCCCAGACCACTGTTCCCCACTCTCTGGCCTCACCAGTGAGGAGCGTTATTGTATATGCTACCTGGGAGCGTTCTGTGGGGAAGGCCAGAGGTTGCAGGTCTAGGGTCAACGAACATTGAGACAAAAACAATCTGCAAGTACCTGGTTCTCGATTGTAGGGCTGAGGTGCTGGAAGTCTCAGTTTGTGGAGAAAGGTGGTGGCAGGCGCTGAAGTAGGAGATGGCTGAGCAGGGGTAGACATGGCTTGACAGTGCTGCATCTGCATGGTGAGAAGGTTGAGTGCATTGGATAGGGTGGCGAGGTTCTGGGTAATTTGTTTTAGGTCTTGTTGGTGGGTCCCGAGGAGAGTCCCCTGCTGCTGGATGGCCATTCTCAGATGGGCAAGTTCTGCTGGATCCATGTTGGCCAGAACGTACTGTTAAGTTGGGTGGAGGTATGGTGAAGTTAGGATCCACAAGCAGAATACAGACAGTAATCCAATAAATAATATGATTTAATTCAGGGGGAAAAAAGGGCATGGCAAAAAGGTAAACAAACAGGACAAAAAACAAATGGCAAAAATAGTCCAGACAAAATAAGACAAACAACTTGACAAAAACATGAGACAGGCAAAGGCAAAAACACTGGTGCAAAAAAACATGAACAAGAAAAGACCCTTAGTGCAAGAAACCATGAATCTGAAATAACCCTTAGTGCAAAAAACACCATAAACCAGAAGAATGCTAGTGCAAAAACCATGAACAAGAAAAAGTCACTAGAGAGAATAACCATGAACAGTAAGAGAGGCACAGAAACGGCTAAAGAGGCAAACGAGACTTCTGGCAAAGTCTGAGTCTGAGAACTGCTTATTTATACACAGCAGTGAAAACCAGGACGTGAATACGGGTGAGAAGGGATTCCTGTCCCGGATCCGGATCGGCACTAGCGTGAGAGATCCGTAATCTCCGGAGTGGATGTCCGGGGCGGAGCATGACAGCGCTGTTTTGAGCAATTTCACATTCTTTTTCCACAGCTAGTCACACACACGTTACCTTGTGGCAGATGTTCCTCAGTTAGTCAGACAGAACTGAAGAAGCCTTTCAGATGAGAGGTGAAACATCTTCAAGAATCTTCAAGCAAGTCCAGTTGCTCACTTTTACCACCCACAGTTTACTGAGGTAAAGTTTGGTGTTCCACAAGGTTCTGTTTCAGGCCCACTGCTTTTTTCTTTATATATGTTCCCTCTGGGTGATATTATTCATAAGCATGGTATCAGTTTCCACTGTTATGCTGATGACACACAGTTGTATGTTTCTGCAAAACCAGATGAGAGACACCAGCTTAATAGAATTGAGGAATGTGTGAAGGACATTAGACACTGGATGCCTATTAACTTCCTTCTGCTTAACTCTGACAAGACTGAAGTACTTGTACTCAGACCACATGCAGCTAGAAGTAAGTTTTCTGATTACACAGTAACTCTGGATGCCCTTTCTGTTTCTTCACATGCAGCAGTAAAAGACCTCAGGGTGATTATTGACCTCAGTCTTTCATATGAAACTCATATTGATAACATTATCTGGATGGCTTTCTTTCATCTCAGAAATATTGCTAAGATAACAAATTTAATGTCACTACATGATGCAGAAAAACTAGTTCATGCTTTTGTTACCTCTAGGTTGGATTATTGCAATGCCTTACTGTCTGGATGTTGTACAACCCCAAAATGAAAAAAGTTGGGACTGTATGGAAAATGCAAATAAAAATGAAAGCAGTGATTTTCTAAAATTAATTTGACTTGCATTGCACTGCAGACTGAATTAACCCAAGATATTTCATGTTTTGTCTCATCACCGCAATTTAATTTGTTAAGACACATCCATTCCTGCGTTTCAGACCTGCAACACATTCCAAAAAGTTGGAGGTAATACAGTAAAATAATGATGTGATTTGAAACAGGTGATGTCAATAGGTGATTGTAATCATGATTTGGTACAAAATCAGTATCCAGGAAAGACCTAGTCTTTGAGGAGCAACCTTTGGGAATTACATTACATTAATGGCATTTAGCAGACACTCATCCAGAGTGACGCACAACCTACTCAGAGCAGCCTGTGTAGCAGCTGGAGGTTAGGTGCCTTGCTCAAGGGCACTTCAGCCATTCCTGCTGGTCCAGGGAATGGAACCAGTGACTTTTTGGTCTTAAAGCTGCTTCTCTAACCATTAGGCCATGATTTCCCTGCAAATCTTTATCAAACTCTACAATATGGAGTTACATCCACAAACACCAGTTAAAACTTTACTGGGCAAAAAGGAAGCCTTATGTTAAAGGGCTGATGTAGACCCCGAAGCCGTTTGTTTTCAGGATAATGGCTGGCTGATGAAATTATTGGCTGGCTAGCTGACTCAGCCAAAACCTTAATGGCTGCTGCAGCCACCAAAATGTTTATGGCTACAAATGGCTGATACTGGACGTCACTGTGTGGCATATATCCGGGCGAACGGATCAAACAAATGGGGGGAATAAATAGCAAATTACCACAGGTCCCCTGGTCTCTTACTTCATTGTAAATATAAATCTAGCAAGATTGTAGTTCACTGCTAATAATAAGCTAATCTGGATTGTTCGAGGAAGGCATCTAGCTATCTACTCTCACTAGCAATGACCAGTGAAGGACTGGCAGCTATCTTACTATGATGAAAGTAGAGTGGTGGAGTACTTTTTTTATCAATCTCGAAGTATGTGAAACAAACAAACAAACAAAAAAAAATACCTTTACACTTTCCCTCAGCAGCGGCAAAGAATGCAGCCATCTCGTCGATATCGGAGTCGATTGATGCTCTGGGTGGGTTCCCGGGTTCCCCAGTGTATCGTGGTAATGGTGTGAGGGGCGGGAAGCCAGACAGGTAGTCACAACGGCAAGCTTGTGGTGGCTCTCTGTGCTGTGATATCAGTTCTAAATCTCTACAGTGTATGCCTATACATCTCTATTGTGTTACTACTAGTGTGTACAGTTGATCATGTTTGTGTCACTTTTCTTGTAGCTCATGATGTGGATAAACCCATTATTTGATGTACACAATTCTTAGTGGCTCAGCCAAATTTTATTAGATAGCGCTCAAATTGGCTTACAAAATTATTGGCTGGCAGCGGCTCAAATTCTAAATGGCGGTTTTAGCGGCGCCTGGCGGCGGCTTCGGGGTCTAGGCTGATGACACGAACATGACTCTATGCAATTTCTTAAATAAACTATACAACATGGCAAACATGTTAGATTTCTGTTATAATTATGTGAAAAGAAGCTGTTGTTATGCAAATATCCAACTTTTAATTGCACAGCACAAGAAAACTGGGTCCGTGGCTCGCGGCCATGTTGTGACGTCAGCGGGAGAACACGCTGCGGTTCACTGGCTGTTCTACTCTGGTTCTACTCAATGGAAATGGCGCATGAAAACGCCGGTGAACTCTCTAGTGCTAGCTCTTCCTCTTCTGGGAGTCTAGAATTGTGTTGATCTCTTCCGAATAGAATCTATGATAGCCTACCCTCTTTACCCTTTGCCTCTCGTTGCTAGGCGGCAGTTACATGAAAGCCGCAAGCTTTCACAAGCAAATACATGACTGATATCACGCCGACTTTATGATTACATTTATGATTATCATGTAGAATCTATAGCTCTACGTACCTTTATCTTATGTCATTTCACAACACATGTTCTGACAGGAGGACTGTCTTTGGATCCGGCATAGCTACTAGTAGACCCCCTCCAGAATACTGGCAGTGTTGCCAGATTGGGAGGAATCCCGCCCAGAATGGGCGGTTTCAAGTGCATTTTGGTGGGTTTTGAACGCATTTTGGGCTGGAAAACTTCAGATACTGCTGACGTTTTCCAGCCCAAAATATGTTCAAAACCCACCAAAATGCACTTGAAACCGCTCAACTGGGTGGGAAACCTCCCAATCTGGCAACACTGTGTAGGCACTGCTGATGGTAGTAACACACGTTTGTGCTGAACTGAACACCCAAGAGATTCTTTTAAGCTGGGAAGGGTGTCAAAACAATCCAAATCGAAGTGTTCAGAGCACAGGACGGATGTTGGTGAGGGCTCCCACTTGTCACAAGTGCGCCTGACTTGCTTCACCCACTTCGCATGCAGCTCGGGATCTCTGGGAAACTTGAATAAACTTACCATCCTTGTAGGTTTTGGAGCAAAAGCTGGCAACACAACGCGAAGGCATAATAACTAAAATATATATATATATATATATATATATATATATATAAAATAATGTATAATAATAAGACTAATAATGACAAACTGAACACCTGTCGCATCAACAACAAACTGGTAAGTTAGGAGGAAGGTTCTTTCGCTGACGTCATATAGCTCCTCCTCCTCTTTCGTTTCCTGGGTGCTGCAGCCCTGTCAAATTTGCCCAAATAGCCGCGTTTATCATAACTTGTAAAATAGGCGCCTTCGTGAATTAATATATGGATCATCGGGAATTACTTTTTATGTTATAAAACATCGCCAAAGATGTCAAAAACGTGTCATCAGCACTTTAACTGTGTCCAGAAGTGCCATCAACTTCTCTGGGCTCGGAGGCATCTGGGATGGACCATCACACAGTGGAAACATGTACTGTGGTCAGATGAATTAGTATTCCAAGACTTTTTTTGGAAGAAATGGATGTCGTGTGCTCCAGACCAAAGACGAAAAGGACCATCCAGACTGTTACCAGCAACAAGTCCAAAAGCCAGGGTGTGTCATGGTATGGGGTTGTGTCAGTGCCCTTGGCAAAGGTAACTTATACTTCTGTGATGGAGCATTAATGCAGAAAAGCACACAGAGATTTTGGAGCAACATCTGCTGTTAGGGTTTTGCTGGGATTCAAACCTGGTTCGCTGGTGTGATAATCCAGCAAACCCCCACTAGGCCACCGGGGGGATGACTCAAATGCAGAGGCGTGAGGCGGAAGTAGAAAAGTATCAAAAGGTTTATTTACAATATATACAGTCCAACGAAAATAAACCAAAACGCTCAGAAGATGAAGGGAAAAATAAGAAATATCCAAAGTACAAAACAAAAGCCAAAAAAACAGAAAAGAAAAGGCAAAAATACCAACGCTCAGAAGATCCAAAAAACAGTAAATACTAGGTAAAAAAAGTCCAAAAAGCAAAGCAAAGTGCAAAACCAAAAAGACAAGGAACACGGTACAGAGAAAACTGGAGCTAAACATAACAGCACAAAGGACTCCGTGACAAGAGGACTGAACTCAGGGGTATAAATACACAAACTAATTAAGGACAGGGTGGGGCAGGAAACAGGCAATAAGACAAAAACAAAACACAGTGGTGACCTCTAGAGGCCAAAACAAACATGACCAGAAAAGGAAATAACAGCAGCCTCTAGAGGCCAAAACAGTCCCAGTCCTAACAGGACCCCCCCCCCCCCCCCCCCCAGGAGCATCTCCTGACGTTCCCAGGACGATCAAGATGGGCCGAATGGAAGTCCCAACAAAGTTCTTTGTCAAGTATGTCCCGAGCTGGGACCCAGCAGCGCTCCTCAGGGCCATAGCCCTCCCAGTCCACAAGATATTGGAGACCCCCGCGAACCCGGCGGGAGTCCAGCAGGTGGCGCACGGTGAAAACAGTCTGACCCTGGAAGATGCGGGGGGGCGGGGGGTTCCTAGGGGCAGGGGCATACGTGGACGTCAGTATGGGCCGCAACAGGGAAACATGGAATGTGGGGTTAATCCTTAGCGTACATGGTAACTGGAGCCAGTAGGAGACAGGGTTAACTCTGCGCACAACCTTGAAGGGGCCAATGTAGCGAGGAGCAAGCTTGCGGTTCTCCACCCGCAGCGGAAGGTCCTTGGTGGATAGCCAAACCCGCTGCCCAGGGTGGAAAGTGTGGGCAGGTCTCCTATGGCGGTTGGCCTGAGTCTGGTTGGTACTGGAGGTCTGGATGAGTGTCCTCCTGACCTTGCTCCAGGTCTTGTGACACCGTCTCACATATTGGTTGACCAAGGGCACCCCAGCATCCTCCTCCTGGTCTGGGAACAGAGGTGGCTGGAACCCGAATTGGCACTGGAACGGCGACAGCTTGGTGGCCGATGACTGCAGGGTGTTGTGGGCATACTCAGCCCATGGCAGCCAGGTGCTCCACGATGTCGGGTTATCCATAGCCAGGCCTCGCAGGGTGGTTTCCAGGTCTTGGTTGAGCCTCTCCGTCTGGCCATTGGACTGGGGGTGGAACCCAGAGGAGAAGCTGGCAGTGGCCCCGATGAGCTTGCAGAAGCCATGCCACACTCGGGAGGAGAACTGGGGCCCCCAGTCAGAGACGATGTCCTGTGGAAGACCAAAGACTCGGAAGACGTGATTAAATAGCAATTTAGCAGTGTCAAGGGCAGAAGGGAGTTTGCACAGTGGTATAAAGTGGCAGGCCTTGGAGAATCTGTCCACAATGACCAAAATGACAGTGTTACCTTACCATGTTACATTTAACATGGTGGTGAGCGATATGAACCAAACTTTCGATCAAGCTTTGTCTTGCACAAACGGCAGTAATCGTTCGGTGCCATTGTTTTCCTATTTTTGTTTTGCCTTCTCTTTCTCTTTCCTTCTCTTCTTCGCCTCTTCGCCTTCTTCGTCGCTCTAACTACGTCACCGGGTACAACTGCCATGATTGGCCATGGGCTACGTATACGCCAAATGATAGACATTTGCAACGTCCAATAAACGGCCGTTGACAATCGTAAACCACATTTCCCCTACGAGAAATTCAATAGGCGGATTCCAGACCATATTTCACTTGTGATATGGTCTGGTGTTAACCAGACTACGTAAAGACCACAAGCGGAGGCCATCCACATCGGATCTGCTTTAATATCAACAGATCTTCGATTAAGGTATGTGAATCCTTTCATCATGGCACACCTTCAGCCTGTTCAGTGTGCTGAGTGCAGGACACGGGCGATTGCTCTAAGACAGCGAGGGAGGCTCAGCCTCCTCTAAAAATGACAAACATCATGTAGGATGAATTGCGCTAGGCTTATGTTATAGCCGACCTTATAACATTGCTATTTCAGATCCAGAATCATAGAAATATATGTGCTCAACCCAACTACAGTGCAAAATCATTCCGTTATAACTTTCCCCAGTTCGCCTAATGTGTGCGTGAGTTTTTCCCCCTCGTGACAGCGCGATGCAGCCCAGCCTCAGTGGATTGGGAGCTATGTGCTTGTCAATCTCAAAATGCAAGACGATTATTGGACAAATACTGCGAAAATGCCCGCCCACGGAGTCTCATGGACTCCCAGCCTCAGTGGACTTCAACGGCATTTGGGAGCTATGCGCTTTTCAATATCAAAATGCAAAACGGTTATTGGAGAAATACTGCGAAAACGCCCGCCCACGGACTCCAAGCCTCACATGGGAGGGACATGGCAGTTTCCGCGAGGAGACTGGTGATTGGTGAAAGCGGTCGGATATTTTCTTTGATTGACAGCTCGTTTCAACTATAGACAGGCAGCGGTACAGTGTTGCCAGATTGGGCGGTTTTAAGTGCATTTTGGCGGGTTTTGAACATATTTTGGGCTGGATAACGTCAGCAGTATCTGGCAACATCAGTTCAGTCCCATGCAGATTCGCTAGTGCTGTGGTGTATTGTAAGAGATCAGCTTACATTTCGATTTCATTCATTACATACGGTTTCTACCAGCTTTTATAGTTTGTATATATTTTCATTGTAAATAAAGTGTAAATATAGTGTTGTCAAGTTTGCTTTCTTAGTTCCAGAAATTTCGTTTATTTGAGTGACTGAACTTGAACTTGAGAGGGCTAGTCAGCTAGCAAGAAAGCTGCGCACGGATGCCAAGCATTGCTGATTTAATTTTGGCGAAGCCATTTGCCAGTCTTCCTTTCGAGGAAAAAATTAAAATTAAAGAGCAGTGTAGACCAACGCCTCAAAATGACTTGGTGAAAAAGGTAGGGAATAATACTCGTTCCTTTCAGCTCTCCTGGTACAAGAAAGTGAATTGGCTAACAGCAAGTGACCCACATCAACAACAGTAAATAGGCTACTTTAGTAATATGTCATGGATGGACCAAAAATATAAAATCTATTTAAAATGTTTATGCTGAGTATATTATATTGGAATATATGTTTTTCTGGATATGAATTAAACACAGCTACAATTTGGAAAACATTATTAAACAAAAACACAGCCAAGGTCAATTTTTAAACAACATGATGCCACAATTTTAAAATATAAAATGTTAAAATATAACACCCCCCCCCCCCCCCCCCAACACCACCATCATGTATATTGGACAGTAGGCTAATGGGCCAAAAGAACCTGTTATTTCACAGTTTGTGACCCTGCCAACAATCAGCCAGATCAGAGGCAAGAGTATGGGCAAAACTGACGTGTTTTTTCTTTTAAAATCTGGAAATATCGTAACCGACCAGCCTCCCCTGTTTGATTGTACTGTCACTTTCATTTTTGTACTTTTCACTTTCGCTTTCCTTTTTCCGTTTTTTTCCCCCGTTTTTTTCTCTTTCTTTTTTTGGAAGAACGCCGAGACCGTAAGCTTTCTTTTTCTCTCCTCCTGTGTAAAGACCACAAGCAGAGGCCATCCACATCTGATCTGCTTTAATATCAACAGATCTTCAATTAAGGTACGTGAATCTTTTCATCATGGCACACCTTCAGCCTGTTCAGTGTGCTGAGTGCAGGATGTTTAGTCATTCTTCCTCCGTCCCTAGCAATAGCTTTATTAGCTTTACTTGTGATAAGTGCAGATTAGTTAGCTCTCTGATGGAGAAGATTACAGTGCTAGAAGCGCGTGTCCAGGCTTTAGAGCAGGTTAGTGAGCATGAGAACAGTGTAGTTTCTGTTAGGGAAAGTCTGGATGCCCTAGGTGGAGTTAGCAATCCCCCAACTCCGGCATTAGAGCCCTTACAGCGGGGCGAATGGGTGACGGCTCGGCGGCATAAGCGTAGAGCCAAAGCTACCGCTGAGGCTTGCCCACGGGAGCATCACTCCTCTCTGCGTCACGTGTCGAACAGGTTTGCTCTCCTTAGTGATGCACCCACTGAGAAACCTGAAAGAGCTCTGGTTATAGGGGACTCTATCATACGGCACATGAAATTAGCTCAGCCTTTAGGGGCACCAGCAGCTTGAGTCAGGTGTATACCGGGAGCCAGGGCGCCGGACATAGCAGGTAATCTTAGGGTCCTAGGCAAGCACAGGTTCTCAAAGATAGTTATCCATGCAGGAGCTAATGATATATGCCTTCGTCAGTCTGAGGTTACTAAGAGTAACTTTGTAGAGGTGTTTAAATTAGCGAAGGCGATGTCTGATGCTGTAGTATGCTCTGGCCCCATCCCAATGCGGCGTGGCGATGTAGCTTACAGCAGGTTATGGTCGCTGAACTGCTGGCTGTCCAGGTGGTGCTCTGAAAACAGTGTGGGCTTTATAGATAATTGGACTAATTTTGAGGGCACTGCTGGCCTGTTAGGGCGGGACGGTATCCATCCCACTCGGGAAGGTGCTGCTCTCATTTCCTGCAGCATAGGTCATAGTCTCAGAACAGGCCTAGTTAATTTATGACAATCCAGAGCCAAGGCCAGGGAGCAGACGAACAGGCTAAACCGACTGTCTGCTAGCTGCACAGAGTCGTCACTCAGGGTCCACTACATCGAGACTGTCTCTGTTCCCCGAGCTCAACAAAAAGGTAGACATTTTCAGAGAGTTTGTTCCAGTAACCTAATCAATATAAAATTAGATCATACTGACTGTACAGCTGCTGCCAGCACCTTTGATCTAAAGGTGGGGCTATTAAATATTAGATCTCTTACATCTAAAGCACTAATGGTTAATGAACTCATTACTGATCAGGAGTTTAATGTACTGTGTTTAACAGAAACATGGATTAAGCCAAATGAATATATAGCATTAAATGAAGCGAGTCCTCCTGGATACAGTTATATACACCAGCCTCGTCTAACTGGCAGAGGAGGAGGCGTCGCGGTTATTTATAACGATTATCTAGGTGTAACACACAAACCTGGTTATAAATTTAATACATTTGAAGTTCTTCATACTCATATAATGTATGTAGCCTCAAAAAATAAGTCTACCCAGTTAATTCCATTGCTTATTATTTACAGGCCCCCGGGGCCATATTCTGAGTTTCTTTCTGAATTTGCAGATTTTATCTCAAATCTGGTTATTTCCTTAAAACAAAGCTTTAGTTGTCGGAGATTTTAATATTCACTTCGATAACCCAGAAGCCCCTTTAAAAACAGTGTTTGTGTCCATCTTAGATTCAGTCGGGATTAATCAGAATGTCATAGGACCGACCCATAATGGTGGTCACACCCTTGATCTAATACTAACATTCAGATTAAACGTAGACAATATAGTCATACTTCCACAGAAGTTATCTCAGATAATTGTCTCATCTCATTCAAAATATGTCTGAGTAATAATATATGCACCTCACCACGCTACTGTATTAAACGTACTTTCACGTCAACTACTGCACAGAGCTTTATAAATGATCTCCCAGAGTTATCAACTTTGATTGGGTCACTGTCAGCCCCTGCAGAACTTGATCAGGCAACTGAATGCTTAGAGTCAACATTCCGCCATACTTTAGATAATGTAGCTCCTCTAAAAAGGAAAATGGTCAGAGACAAAAAATTAGCACCCTGGTATAATGATGACACTCGCACATTAAAACAGACCACTCGAAAATTGGAACGTAAATGGCTTCAAACAAAATTGGTAGTGTTCAAATTAGCGTGGAAGGAGAGCTTCCTGAAGTATAGAAAAGCTCTTAGTGCTGCGAGATCAACATATTTCTCCTCCCTAATAGAAGATAACAAAAATAATCCTAGATTCCTATTTAATACTCTAGCAAAATTAACCAGGAATAAGTCCACTATAGACACATGCACACCTGCAGTATGGAGTAGCAACGACTTCATGAATTTTTTTAATGACAAAATTGAGAATATCTGACAAAAAATTCAAACTACTAATTTAAGGTTAGACAATGAAAGTGACCTTGTAGTTAACAATATAACTGTATCAGATCAGCAATTAGAATGTTTTACTCTCCTAAAAGAAACTGAATTACTTTCATTAATCTCTACATCAAAAGCCTCAAATTGCGTACTAGATCCCTTACTGACACGTCTATTCAAACAGATAATGCCTGGAGTAATTGAACCGCTTCTAAAAATAATAAATTCTTCTCTTATGATTGGCTATGTACCCAAATCCTTTAAACTAGCAGTTATCAAACCCCTGATTAAAAAACCTGACCTTGATCCCTGTCAGCTGTCCAATTATCGACCAATATCAAACCTCCCCTTTATCTCCAAGATCCTTGAAAAAGCTGTGGCACAGCAGTTATGCTCATATTTACATAGGAATAACATCCATGAAATGTATCAGTCAGGATTTAGACCTCATCATAGCACAGAGACAGCACTGGTTAAAGTAGTAAACGACCTACTGTGTGCGTCTGATCAGGGCTGTGTCTCGCTGCTTGTGTTGCTTGACCTTAGTGCAGCATTTGATACCATTAATCATTCCATTCTTCTGGATAGACTAGAAAATGTTGTGGGAGTTAAGGGAAAAGCCCTCTCCTGGCTCAGGTCTTATCTAACTGATCGTTATCAGTATGTTGATATAAATGGTGATATTTCTAGACATACTGAGGTAAAGTTTGGTGTTCCACAAGGTTCTGTCTTGGGTCCACTGCTTTTTTCTCTATACATGTTCCCTCTGGGTGATATTATTCGTAAACATTGTATTAGTTTCCACTGTTATGCTGATGACACACAGTTGTATGTCTCTGCAAAACCTGATGAGAGACACCAGCTTAATAGAATTGAGGAATGTGTTAAGGACATTAGACACTGGATGCTTATTAATTTCCTTCTGCTTAACTCTGACAAGACTGAAGTACTTGTGCTAGGACCACATACAGCTAGAAGTAAGTTTTCTGATTACACAGTGACTCTGGATGGCCTTTCTGTTTCTTCACGTGCAGCAGTAAAAGACCTCGGAGTGATTATTGACCCCAGTCTTTCATTCGAAACTCACATTGATAACATCACCCGGATAGCTTTCTTTCATCTCAGAAATATTGCAAAGATAAGAAATTTAATGTCATTGCATGATGCAGAAATACTAGTCCATGCTTTCGTTCCCTCCAGGTTGGATTATTGTAATGCCTTACTGTCTGGATGTTCCAATAAGTGCATAAACAAGCTCCAGTTAGTTCAAAATGCAGCAGCAGGAGTCCTTACTAGAACTAGAAAATATGACCACATCACGCCTGTCTTATCCACACTGCATTGGCTCCCAATCAAATTTCGTATTGATTATAAAATACTACTATTGAACTTTAAAGCACTAAATGGTCTCGCACCACAGTACCTGAGTGAACTTCTGCTCCTCTATGACCCGCCACGCCTACTTAGATCAAAAGGTGCAGGCTATCTGCTGGTACCTCGTAAAGTGAAGGCTACATCAGGGGGCAGAGCCTTTTCTTACAAAGCCCCACAGTTATGGAACAGCCTTCCAAGTAATATTCGGGAATCAGACACAGTCTCAGTATTTAAGTCTAGGCTGAAAACATATCTGTTTAGTCAAGCCTTTTGTTAATGGTGTTTATGAGGTAAAGGAGTAGATCTGGAGGGTCCTCAGACAGAGTGTTTTGGTAAACTGGGATGTATGGATGCTGTCAGTCCCCACTCGCTTGCTCACTCGAGCTTGTTGATGGTGTAGTGGCTGGCTGCTTTATGTCCCGGGGCTCCCTCATGCCTGTGTTACCTTCTGGCTCTCTCCTTTTAGTTATGCTGTCATAGTTAGTTGCCGGAGTCCCTGCTTGTACTTGGTGCAATATGTATACTGCTCCTACTTATTCAGGTGACATTGGGCATACCTAACAACCTGTGTTTTCTTTCCCTCCCCCTCACCCCAAATCTGTCCCTCTGAGTTACATGGAGTCAACAGGAAATCTTTTGGTGGAGAGGGTGGAGACCTCGACTGGCTATCGTAGCCTGCAGGGAATCGGCCGTCAGACATTCTGTCGCATGTCCCAGACCCAGTGAAATGTAACTGAATTGTCTTGGCCAGCCCTAAGGGTCCCATCTGCATCTCATCATTGCTGAGGAGTGTGCTCCCATCACCCAATCAAGCATCCAGCCAGAGCAGGTCATGATATTTTTTTACCATATTAACATGCCATTGTTGTGTGTTATGCCTGATGTAAAGACTCTCATCTCTGCGAGCCTACCACACAGATTTAATACTTGTCATTTTTAGGGCATACCTAACAACCTGTGTTTTCTTTCTCTCTCTCTCCCCCCCCCCCCCATCTGTCCCTCTGAGTTACATGTTGATCCTGGGATTGAGATGCTGGCCTCTTCTGCCCCTCGGACCTGTTTGATCCATCCTGGTGCCCTGTGTCTGGTCGGAGTTTTATCGCACCGCTCCTGTGAAGGACGGCCCCATGAGGACAGTTGAGGGTTATACCTGTTAAAACTGTTAATATTATAGTCAGGCTGTCTGTTGTTGCCCAAATGAGGATGGGTTCCCTTTTGAATCTGGTTCCTCTCGAGGTTTCTTCCTCATGTTGTCTGAGGGAGTTTTTCCTTGCCACCGTCGCCACAGGCTTGCTCATTGGGGATAGATTAGGGATAAAATTAGCTCATGTTTTAAGTCGTTCAAATTCTGTAAAGCTGCTTTGCGACAATGTTTATTGTTAAAAGCGCTATACAAATAAACTTGATTTGATTTGCTTTGATTTGAAAGACTACCAGCCGCCACTGGTGCAGGATGTTTAGTCATTCTTCCTCTGTCGCTAGCGATAGCTTTATTTGTGATAAGTGCAGATTAGTTAGCTCTCTGACGGAGAAGATTACAGTGCTAGAAGCGTGTGTCCAGGCTTTAGAGAAGGCCAGTGAGAATGAGAACAGTGTAGTTTCTGTAGGGGAAAGTCTGGATGCTCTAGGTGGAGTTAGTAATCCCCCAACTCCGGCATTAGAGCCCTCACAGCAGGGCGAATGGGTGACAACCCGGCGGCATAAACATAGAGCCAAAGCTACCGCTGAGGCTCACCCACAGGAGCACCACTCCTCTCCACGTCACGTGTCGAACAGGTTTGCTCTCCTTAGTGATGCACCCACTGAGAAACTTGAAAGAGCTCTGGTTATAGGGGACTCTATCATATGGCACGTGAAATTAGCTCAGCCTTTGGGGCACCAGCAGCTTTAGTCAGGTGTATACCGGGAGCCAGGGTGCCGGACATAGCAGGTAATCTTAGGATCCTAGGCAAGCACAGGTTCTCAAAGATAGTGATCCATGCAGGAGCTAATGATATACAGTATACCTTCATCAGTCTGAGGTTACTAAGAGTAACTTTGTAGAGGTGTTTAAATTAGCGAAGGCGATGTCCGATGCTGTAGTATGCTCTGGCCCCATGCCAATGCGGTGTGGTGATATAGCTTACAGCAGGTTATGGTCGCTGAAAAACTGGCTGTCCAGGTGGTGCTCTGAAAACAGTGTGGGCTTTATAGATAATTGGACTAATTTTGAGGGCACTGCTGGCCTGTTCGGGCAGGACAGTATCCATCCCACTCGGGAAGGTGCTGCTCTCATTTCCTGCAGCATAGGTCATAGTCTCAGAACAGGCCTAGTTAATTTCTGACAATCCAGAGCCAAGGCCAGGGAGCAGACAAACAGGCTAAACTGACTGTCTGCTAGCTGCACAGAGTCGCCACTCAGGGTCCACTACATCGAGACTGTGTCTGTTCCCCGAGCTCAACAAAAAGGTAGAAATATTCAGAGAGTTTGTTCCAGTAACCTAATCAATATAAAATTAGATCATACTGACTGTACAGCTGCTGCCAGCACCTTTGATCTAAAGGTGGGGCTATTAAATATTAGATCTCTTAGATCTAAAGCGCTAATGGTTAATGAACTCATTACTAATCAGGAGTTTAATGTACTTTGTTTGACTGAAACATGGATTAAGCCAAATGAATATATAGCATTAAAAGAAGCGAGTCCTCCTGGATACAGTTATATACACCAGCCTCGTCTAACTGGCAGAGGAGGAGGCATTGCGTTTATTTATAATGATTATCTAGGTGTAACACACAAACCTGGTTATAAATTTAATACATTTGAAGTTCTTCATACTAATAGAATGTATGTAGCCTCGAAAAATAAGTCTACCCAGTTAATTCCATTACTTATTATTTACAGGCCCCCGGGGCCATATTCTGAGTTTCTTTCTGAATTTGCAGATTTTATCTCAGATCTGGTTATTTCCTTAGACAAAGCTTTAGTTGTTGGAGATTTTAATATTCCCTTCAATAACCCAGAAGACCCTTTGAAAACAGCGTTTGTGTCCATTTTAGATTCAGTAGGGATTAATCAGAATGTCATAGGACCGACCCATAATGGTGGTCACACCCTCGATCTAATACTAACATTCGGGTTAAACATTGAAAATATAGTCATACTTCCACAGTCTGAAGTTATCTCCGATCATTATCTCATCTCATTCAAACTATGTCTGAGTAATAATATATGCACCTCACCATGCTACTGTACTAAACGTACATTTACGTCAACTACTGCACAGAGTTTTATAGAATAGAATAGAATAGAATAGAATAGAATAGAATGCCCTTTATCATTTTACAATCAATTGTAAAATGAGATTGGAGAGCTTCTCCCACATCTGCCGAGCCTGCCTGCTAAAAGGACGAGCCCACCAGTGAATCAAGGGGCCCTGGTGGGCAACGCTCGGAACCAGTCCCCCGCTAATCATCTGTTACTTCCTGTCATCATTATCTGTGACTACCAGCATCACCACCTCCAGGCCCTCATCGACTCAGGGGCGGACAGGAACCTGATCTGCTCCACCACTGCCAAGCATCTGGGAATCCTGCTACTTGCTCTCGATGTCCCTCTCACTGTCCTGACACTCAGTGGCACTGGCTTGTCCAGCATCACCCACCTTACCGCTCCGCTCACCCTAAGGATTTCCGGTAACCACTCAGAAACCATCCAGCTTCACGTCATGAACAACTCCCACGTACCCATCATCCTAGGATTACCATGGTTAATGCAGCACAACCCCCACCTTAACTGGGCTGACAACGCCATCCTAGGCTGGAGCCAGTCCTGCCTAGCTTCCTGCCTGAACCCCGCTCTGCCTCCCGCCAAACCAACGCAGCCCTCAGCCAGTGAGTTCCCCGACCTCTCTCACATGCCTTTGGAATATCTGGATCTCAAACTTGTTTTCAGTAAGACCTGAGCAGTGTCCCTCCCCCCTCACAGACCCTATGACTGTGGAATTGACCTTCTACCTGGGACAGCGCCACCCAAAGGATGACTCTACTCTCTCTCTTCCATCAAAAAGGCAAGCCATGGAGAAGTACATCTCCGAATCTTTGGGAGCTGGGATCATCCACCCTTCCTCCTCCCCAGCAGGGGCGGGATTCTTCTTCATGGAAAAGGACAAGTCGCTCACCCCTGCATTAACTTTCAGGGTCTCAACACCATCACGTTCAAGAACCGCTACCCACTACCACTCATGACCAAGGCCTTTGAACTACTCCAGGGACCCAAGGTATTCACCAAGCTAGATCTACACAATGCATACCATCTCGTCAGGATCAGGGAGGGGGACGAGTGGAAGATGGCCTATAACACCACCACTGGTCACTACGAGTACCTCGCGGTCCCTTTTGGCCTGACCAACGCACCTGCAGTCTTCCAGGCACTCATTAACGACGTCTTAAGGGGCTTCCTAAACATCTTCATTTTTGTGTACCTGGATGACATCCTGATTTTCTCCTGCTCCCTGGAGGAACATCAGGGTCACATCCGGCAGGTCCTCCAGCACCTGCTAGAGAACAAGTTGTTCATCAAGGCAGAAAAGAGCAAGTTCCACCAAGGCTCTGTCTCGTTCCTGGGGTTCATCATCTCTCCAGCAAAGATCCAGATGGACCCCCTCAAGTTGGAGGCAGTCGCTGACTGGTCCACCCCATCTTCGAGACAAGAGCTCCAGCGCTTCCTGGGGTTCGCCAACTTCTACAGGTGCTTCATCTGCGACTTCAGCACAGTGACCGGACCTCTCTCAGCCCTGACCTCGACCAAGACCAAATTCAAGTGGGAGGAGGAATCAGATAAAGCCTTTTCCAGTCTCAAGCACAGGTTTACCACAGCACCCATTCTCAGCATACCCAATTCAACCAAGCAGTTTATCATCAAGGTTGATGCCTCCAAGTCAGGGGCCAGAGCCATCCTATCCCAGAGGGCCAACGACAACAAGGTCCACCCATGCTCCTTCTCCCACTGGCTATCCCCAGCTGAACAGAACTACAACATCGGTGACTGAGAACTACTGGCCATGAAACTAGCCTTGGAGGAGTGGAGGCACTGGCTCAAGGGGTCTGATCTCCCTTTCCTAGTCTGAACCGATGCTTGTCCTAAAGTGCCTGTAGGCGCTCATTGAAGAGGGGGGTACTGTCATGCTCCGTCCCGGACATCCACTCCGGAGATTACGGATCTCTCACACCAGTGCCAATCTGGATCCGGGACAGGAATTCCTTCTCACCTGGATTCACTTCTTGGTTTTCACCGCTGCTTATAAATATGCCGTTCTCAGACTCAGACTTTACCAGAACATCTCGTTTTGCTTCTCTAACTGTTTCTGTGCCTTTCTTACTTCTCATGGTTTTTCTGTCTAGCAATTTTCTCTTGTTCATGGTTTTTGCACGAGCGTTTTTCTGGTTCATGGTTTTTTGCACTAAGGGTTATTTCTGGTTCATTGTTTCTTGCACTAAGGGTCTTTTCTTGTTCAGGGTTTTTTGCGCTAGCGTTTTTGTCTTTGCTTGTCTCATGTTTTTGTCAAGTTGTTTGTTCTCATTTTGCCTGGACTGTTTTTACCATTTGTTTTTGTCCTGTTTGTTTACCTTTTGCCACGCCCTTTCTTCCCTGTATTAAATCATCTTATTTATTGGATTACTGTCTGTGTTCTGCTTTTGGATCTGAACTTCACCATACCTCCACCCTCCCTAACAATTTGGCTCCAGAGCAGCTTCAATGCAGGGGTCAGTGGTCACTGCAGGGTTCAAAGGTCACCATCCAGGCATAAAAGCCCAGGGGGCAGTGAGTCCTCGCAAAACAAAGACACATTCCTGCACACTGACAATAAGACACTCGCTTTCCCAGACTGCCCTGCATACTTAATACACCGAACTGAACACAGCAGGACTGTTGCTTTAACGTTTCGCATGAGTTTATTTAACAGTGCAGTATTCTCAAATTAAATCTACAATTTTACTGATTTATACTCATTTAATTTTTACACTTTTTAATGTGTGAAGTTAAAATGAGAATTACTTTATTGACCAGGTACACTTGTTTGTGTAAATGGACAACATATAACAGTACAAGTTACACAAACTAGGCAGATTACACAATAAACACAAGGCAATTTCAGAGCAGTCACAGGAGGTGTAAAAATAAGACTGTCTCAGTTTAATGTACATATATTTGTGTGGAAATGTGAGAGCACACAGTGCAGGTACACAGAGTCACAGGATGGATGAATTCAGGGCTTGTTTAAAGGGCATATTGCATGTGGGAATAAACTTTCTGAGTGATGTGTTGTTTCAGTTTTATCAGCTCACACAGATGATGGCCATTACACTAAGGGTCTGAGATAATGTACTCTGAACACTTCCATAATCTGTACTCTGGACTGGCAGGGTACACCCAAATATTCTTCTCTGAAGAGCAGTTGATGTGCTACAGTGTTTTCTTGGCCTGAACACCAAACCAGATGGTTATGTCAAGCTTTTCACTTTCTGAATATGATAATAATGTTGACTTATTTTTCTGAGCATGTACTTTTGGATCCGTTACAATATCCTGCTGATCATAACTGGCGTGGTTTGTTGTTTAGTTGCAGGATGGAAAAATTACCTGTTTTCTGGGTTTTTTCTTTACAGTATACCGTTACTTCTTCTTTAAAAAAAAGCATCTTTTCCATGCAAACCGGGGACACAAACTTCTGTACGTTTGCAACTGTATGAATAAAGCAATAAAACATGTCATTGTATTATTATTATTAGTAGTATGGATGGTGTGTGTGTGTGTGTGTGTGTGTGTGTGTAAAAAATACATCCAGACTCATTAAAGTGGTTTTTAACCGGAAGCACACGCAATAAAAACACAGACTTCAATATGTCAGTGAGGTTGTTTTGTTTGTAACTCTGTGATGGTCTGTGACAGAAAGTGAGGAGAGCGCCCAGCGCTGGGGGAACACACACACACACGCACACACACACACACACGCGCGCGCGCGCGCACACACACACACACACACACAAAAGCGTGAACGCGCGTGCGCGTGTTTGACTGTGGCACTGTTTGTTGTCGCACGTGCGCGAGTGTTGGGATGAACCCATGCGGAAGTGAATTTTTTTATATTTCCGTTTGTTGATTTGATTTTCTTTTGTGATGACGCGTGTGAGCAGTTTCGCGCTCGTGCTCCTCCTCCTCCCCCCTGTGCGGGGGCGCGCGCGCGGCGCGGAGCATGCTGGGGTTTGTCCCAACCTTCTGAACCCGCACCTGTGGGTGGACGCGCAGAGCACGTGCGAGAGGGAGTGCAGCTCTGACCAGGTGAGCCGCAGTTCATTAATGACGTGTGAATACATTTACATATATTATGTCTAAATTAATTATTAGGATGCGCTGATTGGATGAATTACTGATGATTATAATAAACTTAGCACAGTGTGATTACTGCAGCTCTGCCTGCTCATCACTGATTAATGACGTCATGTTTACAGAAATCTATTCAATTAATTACCTTATTAATGATTCACACGCTGACCTTCTCTGACAAGTCATTCAGTGTGTGTGTGTGTGTGTGTGTGTGTGAGAGAGAGAGAGAGAGTGTGTGTGTGTGAGTGAGTGTGTGTGTGTGTGAGAGAGAGAGAGTGTGAGTGTGTGTGTGTGAGAGAGTGTGTGAGTGTGTGTGTGTGAGAGAGAGAGTGTGAGTGTGTGAGAGTGTGTGTGTGTTCACGAATGTAATGCAGTAATACACTGTAGTTCACTGGAGGGCGCTAATCAATCACAAACCGTTATTTGAGTTTTAACCTTTTTCACTAAAACTACTCGTGTGTGTGTGTGTGTGTGTGTGTGTCTGTATCTGACAGGATAGGATAGGGTCCTCCACTGAGAGGGTCCTTCCACCAAGAGGGTTCTTCACTGATTAAGTTCTTTACTGATTGAGTTTTTCCACCAACTGCTGGGTTTCAGTCACGTGACTTTTCTCAGCAGTTTTACCGGAAGTGAAATAGCTGGTGGTCTAAACGGCCGCTGTAGTGCAAACAACTTGCGATAACTTATCAGCGTACGCTCATAATCTAGAAGCCACTGCTGGCTTTAGATCTATTCAGAAGATCGCTATGTGCAATGGAATCGACCCCTACAGTCTGGGAAAGAAGGATTTGTCATACGATCTCAAAAACTACCCTTCAGTCGAGTTCCCCGACATCTCCAACTATCTGGTGTTGCAGACGTCCTTCTACACCGCGAAACAGATGAAAGCGTGGAAGAGTATGGAGGCTTACAACTGTTCTGTATGTGGCTGGGTAAAGGACCTCGGGATCAAGTCGCTGCCCAGTGAATCCTGGATTGTTTTTGCCCGTATAAGGATGTGTGTGGGTTTTTTTTAAGCTTTTCGTTCACATCTTTACAACGATGCGCTGCAAGTTGAAGTGTAAACAAACAACAGTTGGCTTGATTCTCACTGGTGTTGGCTCTTATCTCTCAGCTAAATCATTCACAAAGATCATCAGAAACCCCTTTAAAGACCTGGATCTTAGTTAAACAAGATGGAGAAGTGATCACGGCGCATTGTAACTGTACGGCTGGGGAAGAATTTTGTCATGACCTTCATGCATATGGACTTTGTGAGGAGTAAACAAAGAAACAGCTGGAGACTTTAGTGCTTTTCCATGTTCTTTGTGTTTACAAATCTCAGGAGCAACACAATGCACACACTGCTCCTTGTGTCAAAAAAAACCTAAAGATGTGTCCTTTTACCGATGTACACTTCCATCATCTCTGAAAAACAAAATCTTTAATTTCCTCTTTGTGTGATGTGTTCTTGTCCTATTTACTATCAGCCAATCAGAACCAAGATTTGTCTGTGTGATCAGCAAGAAGCACATCCTCATTTTCCTTCCTGTTTCATCTCTCTCTCTCTCTCTCTCTCTCTCTCTCTTTCACACTCTGTGGGCGTGTGTGTGCATGTATTTTGTAATCACCCTTCCTGTTTTGTGTAACTTAACTTATCTCTAAAAAACACACACGCGCGCGCACGCACACACGGTTCTTTACTATTTGCAGCATATAGAATATTGAAAAATGCTAACCTCTGTGCGTGTGTGTTACAGGACTGTGCTGTCTTTGAAAAATGTTGCACAAATGTGTGTGGTCTGCTCAGCTGCGTGGCAGGTCGTTTCTCAGATGATTCGTCCCCATCCCTTGCTGCTCCTGATGGCCAACCAGGTACAAATGTGTCCTTTGTGGGTGGGGCCAGCTGCGATGGCTTCCTGTGCAGTCAGCAGGGAGCGGAGTGTGTGATGTGGGCAGGTCAGCCGGTGTGTAAGTGTCAGGATCGCTGTGAGAGTGAGCCCAGCTTCACCTGTGCCTCTGATGGCCTGACGTACTTCAACCGGTGTTACATGGATGCTGAAGCGTGTGTTCAGGGTGTGACACTCACTGTGGTCACATGCCGATATCACCTGTACGCAAGCCCCACCCCATCAGATACCACAGTCCCACCCACACCCACTTCCTCTGCCCCTTTCCCTCCTACTCTCTACTCCAACCCCCAGCACCGGATTGTTTACCTGGGTGGAACCATCAGCTTCCACTGCGATGTGATTGGACATCCGAAGCCTGACATCACCTGGGAAAAGCAATCAGAGCGTCAGATCATGCGGCCAGATCAGATGTATGGTAATGTCGTAATCACAAACATTGGGCAGCTCGTTGTGTACAACGCACAGGTGTTTGACACGGGAATTTACACCTGTGTTGCTCGCAACTCTGTTGGTGTTCTACGTGCTGATTACCCTCTGTCAGTCGTTCGGCGTGATGAACGTGACATCTTTGAGGACTCTGAAGTGGGACTGGACCTTCCCGAGCGGCCGTTTTCTCTGTCTGACTGCTTACAGAGTGTAGAACGAGGAGAGTGTGGTGAGAGCCATGTGGACTGGCATTACGATGCGGTGCTTGGCTCCTGCAAGCCCTTTACACACGGAGGGTGTCTGCGTGGGAGGAATAGATTTGAGACGTATGAGGAGTGTCGGACATCCTGTGAGCGTGAGGAGTTGGTCGTGTGCAACCTTCCAGCTGTACAAGGCCCCTGCAGGAACTGGGAGCCCCGTTGGGCTTACAACGTCGTCACCAAGTTATGCCAGGCTTTTGTCTATGGAGGTTGTCGTGGGAACAGCAACAACTTCCGCTCGAGGGCAGAGTGCGAGGCGAGCTGCCCACATCAGCGGTCACAAGCATGCAGGAGCTGCAGGCCAAAGGGCAGGCTGGTGCCGAGTCTGTGCCGCAGTGACTTTGTCATCGTAGGTCGTCTCACAGAGCTGATTGAGGACCTGAACTCGGGAATTGCTCGCTTTAGCCTGGAGCAGGTACTGTGGGATGAGAAGATGGGCCTGAAGCAGTTCAAGGCACGATATCTGGAGGTCACGCTGGTCCGCATGGACTGGAGCTGCCCGTGTCCCAACATCACCATGCAGGAAGAGAGCCCCCTGCTGGTGATGGGGGAAGTACAGGAAGGCATGGCCATGGTGCTGCCTGACAGTTATGTGAGACCCATGTCTGACCGCAGGGTGAAGAAAATCCAGGATGTTTTGGCCAAGAAGACTTGTGAGATGCTGCAGAGGTTTCAGGACTGAGTTTGTGTATTCTTAACTTTGTACACCCTTCACTGGACCTTTACAGGTGCTGATATTACATCTCTAAAACATCACAGTAATACTTATGGAGTAATGATGATGTAATTTAAACATTATTCCAACTGATCTGCCTCTCCTGTTGTTCAGGTGTTCATGTTCATCATTTATGAGCAGAATTATTGCCTTTCTTTTTGTGTGGACAATATGGAGGAAAACATGGAGGACGTCTAGCGTAAAAAAGTGGACAGATTTTTATCTTGACATAAACATGTAGGCAGCTAACTACAAGTGATTTGAACCTCTCTCTCTGTGCATGTGTGTGTGCTAAGTCCAGAGGTAATTCTGAATTAGAATGTACATCGTGTTTCTCTGAGTTTCTCAGTGTGTTTAAGCTACTGAAATTCTTCATGACAATAAAAACAGTAACTACAGCAGGTGACTGGGGAGCCACACACTCAATAACGGTGATGTACAGGAGTAACGTACTGCGAATATTACAGATATGTTTTGTGTTTTCAATCTTTACTTTGAAATGCAGTGTATAGCCCTGTGTTTCCACAAGTGCGTGTGAACGGTTGTGATCAGGAAACAAGCTACAAGCAACACTCCACTGTGCTCATGTGAATGTAGAGTTTTATAGTCTGTATGGAATGTGATATAAAGTAAACTTTTCCAGTCTGGGATTGAAACTTTTACATTTTTCTTTACCTGACACGCTACCACGATTTATTTTTACTGTGTGTGATTGTCACATGGTGCCGTTATGTGTGTAAACTCACACAGAGCAGTGTTACAGATCACTGAAACACAAAGATCGACTTGTGAAAATTCTGCAGTCCACATTCCATATGTTGGTTCGAGTGTGAGTTGCAGTGAGGCGTGTTTGGGCAATGTCTCTGTAAGGTTTCAGTATGAAAACACGCTTCAGAAATAAATGCATGAAGCTGCTGTGTAAAGAAACAGAGGGCGAAGATGTGACGGAAATTGCTTCATGGGAACGTTTCTGTAGCTCTTTTTTACTGAATGTGTGTGCATTAGTGTCTACGCAGGTCTGTGTGTTTCTGAAGGTGTGTGATCGGGGGAGGGGTGTAACGGAAATTATGCAGCATGTCTGCAAATGTGTGAATGTGCAAATGTTTTAAAATGTGTTTGCACTTGCCTATCTGTATGTGTAATGGAAATTATGCAGCATATACAGTGTGTGAGTGTAAATTATCAGTGTCCCTCCATGACTGTCCTTAGTTTGGGATGCTGTACAAAATATAAATAAAAACAGAATGCAAAATCATAGAAACTCTATATTTCATTGAAAATAGTACAAAGACAACATATCAAATGTTGAAGCTGAGAATTTAAAAAAAAAAAAATATATATATATATATATATATATATATATATATATATATATATATATATATATATATATGCTCATTTTTATTTTAGTGTCTGCAACACATTTCAGAAAAGTTGGGACAGAGGCAACAAAAGACTGAAAAAGTTTTGTAATCAGACCCTCCAGGATTTCGCGATGTTGCGATTTGCAACTTCAATGCAAATTCAACCAATCCCCGCGAATTCAGGGAAGTGTTGCAATTATATCCAATCACCGCAACTTTCCCGCAAATTTGACCAATCGTTGGCGTCGTCTTGAGGTGACGTCGACAAACTACCTTCCGCCTTACTTCCAGTGTTGCCAGATTGGGCGGTTTCAAGTGCATTTTGGCAGGTTTTGAACATATTTTGGGCTGGAAAACGTCAGCAGTATCTGGCAACACTGCTTACTTCCGTGTATACATTCAAGAGAAGCAGCATGTGCGAGTCAGTGTTTATATAGGCTTAAATTCCGTTACTGAAAGTGTGTTATGTTTACAGTGAAGCACTGTGCGCACTTTACATTATTTTTTACTTAATACAAGAAATTAATGGATGCCAACATTTTTGCCAAAATGGTATTTTATTTTCCATTGTTTAGGCAGCTTCAGCATCATACTGTGAGATTCTGTTCAAATTGTTTTTTTTTTCTTCTATGAAGCCTGAGCCATTTATTTTATTAGTTTATAATTATTGTTTAATTTAGTCTTCAGGAGAGACTGCCTGCACACAGTACTAGTATTAATATTTTTTTTTCTTACATGAAAGCTGAGGCATTTATATTATATTTTAAGGTAACTTCATGTTGTGCTGTGAGGTTCTCTGCACTTTAACTTCTGAACCAACAGGTGCATTTGGATAAGTAAAGCCTATTTTTCTGCATTTTTGTAGTCCTGGTAATCTTTTATATTGGTAAAGTTGTTTATAGGACCATTTCTCAGTGTCTTTGTTTTTTTAATCAATAGTTTTTCAGTAATAACTTAATATTTAACATATCACTCAATTTTAATCACAAAAAGAGAAAATCGCAACAATTTCTTGCAACTTTCACTTCCTCCCGCAATGTGATCGCAACAAAAACCTAAAAAACACCGCAACTTTCACTTCCTCCCGCAATGTAATCGCAACAAAAACCTAAAAAACACCGCAACTTTCATCGCAATTTTTTGGAAAACCCCCCGCAACATCAGACATTTTAGCCCACAACAATCATAAAAAAGGCCCGCGAAATCCTGGGGGGGACTGTGTAATGGTAAAAAAAACAACAGCAACAAGTAATTAGGTTAATTGTCAGCAGGTCAGTAAGATGATTGGGTATAAAAAGACCCTCCCAGAGAGGCGGAGTCTCTCAGAAGTAAAGATGGGGCGGGGTTCACCGCTCTGTGAAAGACTGTGTGGGCAAACAGTGCATCAATTTAAGAATAACGTTCCTCAATGTAAAACTGCACAGAATTTGTGGATCACATCATCTATGGTCCATAATATCATTAAAAGATTCAGAGAATCTGGAGAAATCTCTGTCTGCGAGAGACAAGGCTGAAAACTGACATTGGATGCCTGTGACCTTCAGGCCCTCAGGAGACACTGCATTAAAAGCAGACACGTGTCTGTAGTGGAAATCACTGTATGGGCTCAGGAACACTTCAGAAAACCATCGTCTGTGAAAACACTTCATTACCGCATCCACAAATGCAAGTTAAAACCAGATATACACAATATCCAGAAACCCCGCCCCTTCTCTGGGCCCGAGCTCTTTTACGATGGACTGATGCGAAGTGGAAAACCGTCCTGAGGTCTGACGGATCAAAAGTAGAAATTATTTTTAGAAATCATGGACCCCACGTCCTCCAGGCTAAAGAGGAGAGGGACCATCCGGCTTGTTATCAGTGCGCAGCTCAAAAGCATTCAGCGTCTGTGATGGTATGAGGGGGCGTTAGTGCACATGACATGGGTAGCTTGTACATCTGGGAAGGCATCATTAATGCTGAATGATATAAACACGTTTCAGAGCAATATGCTGCCATCCAGACAAAATCTTTTTCAGGGAAGGCCTTCCTTCTTTCAGCAAGACAACACCAAACCGCTTTCTGCACATATTACAACTGCATGGCTCTGTAGTAAAAGAGTCCGGGTGCTAAACTGGCCTGCTGCAGTCCAGCTCTGTTTCCCATTTAAAACATTTGGTGCATTATGAAGCACAAAATACGCCAAAGGAGACCCCGAACTGTTGAGCAACTGAAATTGTATATCAGACAAGAATGGGACAACATTTCTCTTTCAAAACTACAGCAATCTGTCTCCTCAGTTCCCAAACATTTACAGAGTGTTGTTAAAAGTAGACGTGATGCAACATCAAATGATGTTGCTGACATCAAATTCAAAATAAGCATATATATATATATATATATATATATATATATATATATATATATATATATATATATAAACAGTAAAATTTCTCAGTTTCAAAATGAGATGTTGTTTTTGTTTTATTTTCAATTAAATATAGGGTTTCCATGATTTCATCATATTCTCTTTTTATTCATGTTTTATACAGCATCCCAACTTTTCTAGAAATGAGGCTGTATGTGTGTATCGACACAGTGCCCTGCATAATTATTGGCACCCATTGTAAAGATCAGTAAAAAGGGTTAGAAAAATCCACCTTTTGGTGAAGTTGCATCATCTCACACTGAAACAAGTGTTGTCAGGCAAAACAAACCTCGCCCGGTAGCACTTATGATGAATATGAAGGAAGATATCTCGAAAAAAATCGGTCCCCTATGGGTCCATGTGGCTCCTGCTTATAAATAAAATAGTTTTCTGATCCCATGTCCATACAGTAAATACAGCATATATATTTACTCTATGAGGCAGCAGCCCCAAAAATGAAGCGTAATCCAAAAATGAACAATTTAAAAATCACAGAAGTAAAATATACCAAGTGTCTGTACTTTATATTATTCTACTCTTCCCTCTTACAATTTTCGAAACTGAAACCTTGGAACCGAGGCTGACACACACACGCTGTCGTCATGACCCAAACTCTTATTTCCCGGAAATGGCCCGGCGCTAGAGCTCAGTGGAATGCACTTTCCCTCTGTAATAAGCATAAACATGTCTGAAACCCATTTCTTTAGTCCATTTATTTCGAACAGTAAACTGAATTGTATACACTCACCAGTCATTTTAATAGGAACATGTGTATGCACAGTGCGCGACTGTTACACTCTTACATTCTTACAGCACGATGATGTAGTGACCACAACAAAAACGATTTTGACCTTTTTGGTGACCTTGACTGGATGACATCCAAAATGTTGGAGGTTCTATTTGAGACCGATGCCCATCTATCCTGAAAGTTTCATGAAGATTGAGTCAGCCGTTTTCCCGTAATTTTGTTAACAAAAAATCAAAGAAACCTGACCGAAAACAATAGCTCGCCCCCTGGTGGACTCTGTCCCGGGCGAGGTAAAAATGAGAAAGCTCCAACCTCATCTCATTATCTGTAGCCACTTTATCCTGTTCTACAGGGTCGCACGCAAGCTGGAGCCTATCCCAGCTGACTATGGGCAAAAGGCGGGGTACACCCTGGACAAGTCGCCAGGTCATAGCTCCAACCTTTAATTGAAATAAATTTATTCAGAGAAAAACAAACCCCTCATCAAGAAATAATTATTTTCAACAAAAACACATTGGCACCCCTGGATTTTACACTCTGTCCAACCCTGTTTGTCAGTAAAAGAGTCTCCTATAACATTTTATAAGGTTGGAGATCCAGAGCAGGGCATTGAACCCATTCCTCTTTACACAATCTTTCCAGATCATCCAGGGTCTTTGACCCTCTCTTGTGCTCTCTCCTCCTCAGCTCAGCCCACAGGTTTTCACTGGGGTTCAGCTCAGGGGACTGAGATGTTCAAGGCAGAAGCTCAATTCTGTGCTCAGTGAACCATTTTAGTGTTGATTTGGACAGATGCTTCGGATCATTGTCCTGCTAGAAGATCCAATGACAATCTGGTTTTACTTTCCTGTCAGAGGAGCCAGATTCTGATTTAAAGTGTCCTGGTGTTTCATGGAGTCCCTGATGCCATGGACCCTAACAAGGTTTCAGGGCGTTTGGAGGAAAAACAGCCCCAGAACATCACAGAACAACTTCTTCTTTTGGCTGTTCCTGACTAGGGGTCGCCACAGCGGATCTTTCGTCTCCATTGCTCCCTGTCTTCTGCATCCTTCTCTACCACACCTGCCACTTTCATGTCCTCTCTCACCACATCCATGTATCTCCTCTTTGGCCTTCCTCATTTTCGTTTGCCCGGCAGCTCCATCCTCAACATTCTCCTTCCAACATGCTCTGCATCTCTTCTCAGGATGTGCCCATACTATCACAGTCTCATCTCTCTTAGCTTCATTCCCAACATGTGCTGTCCCTCTGATGTGCTCATTCCTTATCCTGTCCAACCTAGTCACTCCCATCGCAAACCTTAACATCCTCAACTCCACCACCTCCAACTTTGCCTCCTGTCTCTTCGTTAAGGGTACGGTCTCCAATCCATACATCACAGCTGGTCTCACTACTGTCTTATACATCTTACCTTTCACTTCTGCTGGGACTTTCCGATCACAAATGGCTCCTGAAATCCTTCTCCAACTGCTCCACCCTGCCTGCACTCTCTTTCTCACCTACCTATTGCAGCCCCCATTTTCCTGCACAGTTGACCCCAGGTACTTGAATTCACCAACTTTCTTTACGTCTACTCCTTGCATCTTCACTACAGTCTCATCCCCATTCTCATTGATGCACATGTATTCTGTTTTGCTCCTGCTCACCTTCATTCCTCTTCATTCCAATGCATCCCTCCATCTCTCCAAACCCAACTCAACCTCCTTTCTACTTTCACCACATATCACAATATCATCCACAAACATCATGTTCCATGGTGACTCTCGCCTCACTTCGTCCATCAAGCTATCCATCACTATGGCAAACAAAAAAGGACTCAAAGCAGATCCTTGATGGAGTCCCACCTTCACCTTGAACCATTCAAGTCATTCCAACTGCACACCTCACTGCTGTTTCACTGTTCTCATACATGTCCTGCACCACTCTAATATACTTCTCATTCACTCCACACTTTCTCATACAATACCATAACTCTTCTCTCAGCACTCTATCGTATGCCTTCTCCAGGTCTACAAACACACAATGTAGCTTTCTCTGGCCTTCCCTGTACTTCTCCATTAACATTCTTAAAGCAAAAATTGCATCCGACGTGCTCTTCCTTGGCATAAACCCGTACTGCTGTTCACAGATTGCTACCTCTCTTCTCAATCTCGCCTCCAATACCCTTTCCCATAGCTTCATGGTGTGGCTCATCAATTTTATCCCTCTGTAATTAATGCAGCTCTGTACATCTCCCTTATTCTTGTATATTGGGACAAGCACACTCTTTCTTCATTCATTTGGCATTTTCTCATCCTGTAGGATCTTATTAAACAATCTCGTTAGGAACTCCACAGCCATCTCACCCAAACATCTCCAAGCCTCAATCGGGATACCATCTGGTCTGACTGCTTTCCCAGTCTTCATTCTTTTTATGGCTGCCCTCACTTCATCCTTACTAACCAACTCTGCTTCCTGATTTGCTGTCTCCAACGAATCTGACCTTTTCTCTCTTGGATTCTCCTCATTTAATAAATCCTCAAAGTACTCTTTCCACCTTCTTAATACACTCTCTTGGTTTGTCAGCACATTTCCATTTACATCTTTCATCACTCTTATCTGCTGTACATCCCTCGCTTCCCTGTTTCTCTGCCTAGCTAGTCTGTACAGGTCTTTCTCTCCTTCTTTGGTCTCCAGTCTTTCGTACAACTCCTGGTATGCATCTGCTTTTGCCTTCGCTACTGCTCTATTTGCCTTCTGTCTCGTCTCTCTGTACAACCACCTGCTTTCCTCATCTCTCTAATCGTCCCAATTCTTCTTTGCTAGCCTCTTCTCTTTTATAATTTCCTGCACTTCTTTGTTCCACCACCATGTCTCCTTGTCTTCCTTCCTCCTTCCCGATGACCACCCTAGCACCTTCCTTGCTGCCTCTCTTACTAGTACAGCAGTAGTATCTCAATCTTCTGTTAGACTTCCATGACCACTCAATGCTCGTCTCATTTCTTCCCTAAACTCCTTCTGATGTTCAACCTCTTTTAGTTCCCACCACTTAATCTTCGGCTCCACTATTTCACGCTTCCTCTTTTTCACTTTCAAGCTCATCCTGCACACGACCACTTGATGTTGTCTAGCTACACTCTCCCCTGCCATCACTTTACAGTCTCCAATCTCCTTCAGGTTACCCCTTCTGCAGAGAATGTAGTCCACCTGTGTAGATCTTCCTCCACTCTTAAACGTCACCCTGTGCTGCTCTTTCTTCTCAAAGTATGTAATGACTATTGCCAAATTCATCCTCTTTGAAAAATCAACCACCATTTGCCCTTCCACATTTCTCTCTCTTACACCATATCTGCCCATCACGTCCTCATCTCCTCTGTTTCCCTCGCCAACATGTCCGTTGAAATCTGCTCCTATCAGCACGCACTCCTCCCTCAGTATACTTTCTACCACTTCATCCATCTTTTCCCAGAAAGACTCTTTCTCTTCATTCTCACATCCAACCTGTGGGGCGTATGCACACACAACATTGATTACCACTCCTTGAATCTCCAACTTCATGCCTATCACTCTATCTGACCCCCTCTTCACATCAATCACATTGTTGACCAACTCTCCCCTCAAAACAATACCAACACCATTTCTCTTTCCATCCACTCCATAATAAAACAACTTGCATCCATCTCCAATGTTTTTGGCCTTGCTTCCTTTCCACCTCATCTCCTGCACACACAAAATGTCCAACTTCCTTCTTTCCATCATACCTGCTAACTCTCTCGCTCTGCCAGTCAATGTTCCCACATTCAGTGTTCCTACCCTCAATTCTAAGCTCCTTCCCTTCCATCTTTCACGCTCTCTCCTCACACGCCTCCCCCTTCTCTTTCTCCTTCTCCGTTTTGGCACAACACTAGCACACTTTCCACCGGCACCCTGTTGACCAACAGTACCGGAGGTGGTCGTTGTTAACCCGGGCCCCGACCGATCCGGTATGGTATTTCTCTTTTCATTCCGCATGTTAGATTTGGCACAGTTTTATGCCGGATGCCCTTCCTGACGCAGCCCTCTCCAATTTATCCGGGCTTGGGACCGGCACCAAGAGTACGCTTATGCACCCCCAGTGGCTGGATTCCCAGAACATCACAGAACCTCCACCATATTTTACAGTTGCAATTGGGTTCTTTTCATTATTTACATTTTACATTTACATTTATTCATTTAGCAGACGCTTTTATCCAAAGCGACTAACAAAAAGAAAATTAACAATCAAGATACATAAAAAAAGTCTTAAAAGAAATATCACTAAAGGGAGCTTTAGAGTGTAAGTACATTATAGCCGTCCTTCTTTTTACACCAAACACATCACGAGTGTTTATTGCCAGAAAGCTCCATTTTTGTTCCATCAGACCAGAGAACACAGTTTCAGTCAAAGTTTTCGTAGCGTTTCACAAACTTCAGGTGCTTACGTTTGTGGTTAACTGACAGAAAAGGCTTTTTTCTGGAACCTTCCAAATAATCTGTTGGCATGGAGGTGGAGTCTGATGGGGGTTTTGGAGACTGAAGGCCAATTTATGCTAACAACCCAGTCCTTGCAGATGGCATCGCAGATGGCATCTGCGAAGCCCCCCCGCAGACGCTCTGCGCGCACCTCCCAAAAATTGTGACCACTGCAGACAGCCTCGCAGACAGCGTCGCAGACAAGAGGGCTCTGATTGGTCCACTCTACATCCGCTGTACATGCACTTCCGCTTCCCTACTTTCCCAGTTTGGTTTGTTTTCACGACCGCCATTTTTAAAAACACGAGCGAAGATGGAGCAGCACGAAGAGCGGTTGATTGAGGAAGTACGTACATCTATACGACTCCAGTTCTAGTCATTATAAAAAAAAAGTTCTAGTCATTATAAGTAACCGGAGGATAAACACTCCACTAACCACACCCACCAACTTCTCCTAGCGATTTCGCGACTTCGCGCCCCCTTGCGTTGTGGGGGTGAATAACATCGCGCACACCTATTACTCCCCGCTAAACGATAAGTTACAACTGTCTGCGAAAAGCTATCTGCGAAAGCCTTGTCGCAAGAGCATGCAGAGGCCTTCAGAAACCCCAAGATTTTACTTTTTCTTGTACAGTAATTCACCAAAAGTGATCCTTGGGGACTTTTTTGCCTCTCTTACCCTCCTCACTGTACATGGGGGTAAAATAAACTCGGCTCCTCTTCCAGGTGAGTGTGGAACAGTTCCAGTTGCTGTCCACTTTTTTTAAAATTCTTGCTCTAACAGTAGAAATGGACATTTTCAGGCAAGTCGCTATTTTTTATAACCATTCGCTTACTTATGAAGGTCAACACATTTCTCCCTCATTGGGTTTGTGTGTTCTCTTGTTTTTCTCATCTGATCTCATTATCTGTAGCCGCTTTATCCTGTTCTACAGGGTCGCAGGCAAGCTTAAAGGTTGGATTTTTCTACTTTTTTCAGTGTGAGATGAAGCGACCACCAAAAGGTGGATTTTTTTTCTAATCATTTTTACTGATCTTTACAGGGGTTGCCAATAAGTATGGACAGCACTGTGTATCTGAGTGTTTCATGTGATTACAATGTCAGAAACATACAGTATGCCCTTCTATTGCCAAATCTTTGTGCACACACACACACACACACACACACACACACACACACACACACACACACACGTAAGTTGCTCATAAACCACCGTACAAATTGGTTAGCTTTCAGTTTGGGGTCAGCCACAGTTCAGGTTTCATGTGTGCAGGATTCAGTTACATTTCAGGTTCAGGTTTGGGTTTAGTTTCATTCAGGTTCACGTTCGGTGTGTTTTAGTGTACTCTGTGCTTTTCCTCCTCAATCTGGACCAGATCTACATGCTCCACTTGATGTCAGATCTTAGGAGGGTATGGGTCATTTTATGGGTCTGCTTTGTGGTTTCGTTTGTTGACACTTCGTGAATATAAAGCTTGCTTCTTACAATAAACACTTTTTCTGGAACCTTTTCACCAAGTTTCCCCAACATTACATGTAATTTTACAGCAGAGTTCAGATCTGTAGAACATGGCTGTGTGAGGAGGTGTGTAGCTGGGAGAAGAGACAGTCAGGAGGCAGTGAGAAGAACTGACTGAATCCTGATTTCTGCTCTTGGTTTAAGGAGAACTGTGTAAATGTGAAATGGACTGAGGTCTTGTCAGAGCTGAAGAGAATCAGATCATAAACCATGTGTGCTTTCAAGACTAAAGACAGTGAGAATGCAAAGAGAGAGATTTTCTCTCAGCCTACTTTCTGGTTCCATTTAAAGAGAACTGAGACCTGGTCCTCTCAGCCCACTGAATTATTTCTGTCCAGATCAGAAGCGTGAGTGTTTTTCTCCATCATCTTTTGAGCACATTATAGGCTGAAATATGCACAGTGAAATTCTTTCTCTGTATTTAACCTATTTGAAGCTGTGAGGGGGCGGCACGGTGGTGTAGTGGTTAGCGCTGTTGACTCACAGCAAGAAGGTCCTGGGTTCGAGCCCCGTGGCCGGCGAGGGCCTTTCTGTGCGGAGTTTGCATGTTCTCCCCGTGTCCGCGTGGGTTTCCTCCGGGTGCTCCGGTTTCCCCCACAGTCCAAAGACATGCAGGTTAGGTTAACTGGTGACTCTAAATTGAGCGTAGGTGTGAATGTGAGTGTGAATGGTTGTCTGTGTCTATGTGTCAGCCCTGTGATGACCTGGCGACTTGTCCAGGGTGAACCCCGCCTTTCACCCGTAGTCAGCTGGGATAGGATCCGGCTTGCCTGCGACCCTGTAGAACAGGATAAAGCGGCTACAGATAATGAGATGAGATGAGATGAAGCTGTGAGTGTGCGCATGCACACTCTCTCACACACACACACACACACTCTCACACACACACCAGAGCAGTTGGGGTTTCGGTGCCTTGTTCAAGCCATGGATGTAGAGGGAGGGGAAAGTGCTGTTCTTTCAGTCCCCCATGTGCACATTTTCCTGTTGGTGAAGGAACATCCATGGGTTTGGGGAGTGAATGAACAGCACTTGGGACTAAAACCTATGACCTTTTGGTTCCAAAGCTGCTTCTCTGACATTTAGCCCATGGCTTCTCCAAACAATTAAGGTACTGGTTAATTTTCAAAGCCTCCTTATGAGTGGTTGGGTTTCTCAGTACATGGGTGTAGTGAGAATTTCACTTCCTCTCTTTTCTTTCACTTTTTGCTACCTTATGCACTCCACCGTGCACACACACATGCACGCGCACACACACACACATGCTTGTGTGGGGGAGAGAGAGAGAGAGAGAGAGAGAGATCACTTCACCCATGTACAGGTTCTGGAGGATGGCTCTGCTCTTCCTGCTGCTTTGTGGTGAGAATTGTTTTTTTCTCTTTAAAATTTGCAGCTATTTTTATTTTAATCTAAACATTCTCTTTGAGTATTTACTGTCTGAAATGTTTAATCTCGAGTTTAACTAAAATTCGACTTCCTGTTAAAATCCTCATAACTGCTGTTTTCACTATCAGTGCTACACACACACACACACACACACACACACACACACACACACACACACACACAGTCATTTTTAAACAACCACAGAGTGTCAGTTTGAACTGTCAGGAAAAGTGACGAACATCTTTGAAACAAACCTAAAAAAAATCCTGAAATAAGAAAAATGTGGCTCATGTTAAAAACATTTTAAACCATAATTTCCTAAAAGTCTCTTTATATTTCTTACAGCAGAGTTTGACACAAATGTGGACTGATGACTGTTTAAGGATTTTGGAACATCATTTCCTGTTAGCTGTATAAAGTATTTCACTGCACAGTCTTATTTGCTGCAGCCGCAAATAATTTGTTAATACAATCAAATATTTAAAAACAGTTTGTCGAACAGAGTTGTGATGTCGTGTAGCAGGATATTTGTGGAGAGTAGATTAATATCACTGGTCTGTATGACGAGAACAAAGCCAAATCAGCAGCTCTTACTGTTTATTACAATCATTTATTCTTACAAGATACCAGAAATGCACCATGAGGGAACCAGTACATGAGCTGTGTTAATGGCAGATTCCAGGATTTTTAACCCGGGCCCTATTCCCCATCTCTTTGTGTCCAAATATTTACAACATGAACATCAACAAGAATTATGAAAATTGATCCATTATAACTGGCAACAGCAAAACGGCTATACAATGTCATTTTACAGGGAAATTATCCACATCGAATAAACTGGTTTTTTTTTTCCCACTGACAGACTCATAATATTATTATTATCCTAGTGCATCTCAAAATATTGGAATATCATGGAAAAGTTCATTTTTTAAATAATTTAATTCAAAAAGGTAAACTTTCATATATTCTATATTCATTATGTAAAGTGAAATATTTCAAGGTTGTTTTTTTTTTTTACTTTTGATGATTATGGCTTATAGCTCATGAAAATCAGAAATCCAGTCTCTCAGATTATTAGAATATTTCATTTCAAGTTTGAGTAAAACAGTATAAACACTGTGTATCTCTTGGTCTAGTTCAGTCCACGCAACCACTTCATGGGGAAAACTGTTGACTCGACAGTTGTCTAAAAGATGATCATCAACTCCCTCCACAAGGAGGGTAAACCACAGAAGGTCATTGCTGAAAAGGCTGGCTGGAAAAGGTGCACAAGCAATAGGGATGAGCGCAGCCTTGAGAGGGTTGTCAAGAAAAGTCGATTTAAAGTGCTGATGACACGAACATGACTCTATGCAATTTCTTAAATAAACTATACAACATGGCAAACATGTTAGATTTCTGTTATAATTACGTGAAAAGAAGCTGTTGTTACGCAAATATCCAACTTTTAATTGCACAGCGCAAGAAAACTGGGTCCGTGGCTCGCGGCCATGTTGTGACGTCAGCGGAAGAACACGCTGCGGTTCACTGGCTGTTCTACTCTGGTTCTACTCAATGGAAATGGCGCATGAAAACGCCAGTGAACTCTCTAGTGCTAGCTCTTCCTCTTCTGGGAGTCTAGAATTGTGTTGATCTCTTCCGAATAGAATCTATGATAGCCTACCCTCTTTACCCTTTGCCTCTCGTTGCTAGGCGGCAGTTACATGAAAGCCGCAAGCTTTCACAAGCAAATACATGACTGATATCACGCCGACTTTATGATTACATTTATGATTATCATGTAGAGTCTATAGCTCTACGTACCTTTATCTTATGTCGTTTCACAACACATGTTCTGACAGGAGGACTGTCTTTGGATCCGGCATAGCTACTAGTAGACCCCCTCCGGAATACTGGCAGTGTTGCCAGATTGGGAGGATTCCCGCCCAGTTGGGCGGTTTCAAGTGCATTTTGGTGGGTTTTGAACATATTTTGGGCTGGAAAACTTCAGCAGTACTGCTGACGATTTCCAGCCCAAAATATGTTCAAAACCCACCAAAATGCACTTGAAACCGCTCAACTGGGCGGGAAACCTCCCAATCTGGCAACACTGTGTAGGCACTGCTGATGGTAGTAACACGTTTGTGCTGAACTGAACACCGAAGAGATTCCTTTAAGCTGGGAAGGGTGTCAAAACAATCCAAATCGAAGTGTTCAGAGCACAGGACGGATGTTGGTGAGGGCTCCCACTTGTCACGAGTGCGCCTGACTTGCTTCACCCACTTCGCATGCAGCTCGGGATCTCTGGGAAACTTGAATAAACTTACCCCATCCTTGTAGGTTTTGGAGCAAAAGCTGGCAACACAACGCGAAGGCATAATAACTAATATATATATATATATATATATATATATATATATATATATATATATATATATATATATAAATGTATAATAATAATACTAATAATGACAAACTGAACACCTGTCGCATCAACAACAAACTGGTAAGTTAGGAGGAAGGTTCTTTCGCTGACGTCATATAGCTCCTCCTCCTCCTCATCCTCCGTCTCCTGGGTGCTGCAGCCCCGTCAAATTTGCCCAAATAGCCGCGTTTTTTATCATAACTTGTAAAATAGGCGCCCTCGTGAATTAATATATGGATCATCAGGAATTACTTTTTATGTTATAAAACATCGCCAAAGATGTCAAAAACGTGTCATCAGCACTTTAAGAACTTGGGAGAGCTTCACAAGGAGTGGACTGAGGCTGGTGTCAGTGCATCAAGAGCCACCATGCACAGACACCTTCAGGAAAGGGGCTACAACTGTCACATTCCTAATATCAAGCCACCCCTGAACCAGAGACAACATCAAAAGTGTCTTACCTGGGCTAAGGAGAGAAAGAACTGGACTGTTACTCAGTGGTCCAAAGTTCTCTTTTCAGATGAAAGTAAAATTTGCATTTCATTTGGAAATCAAGGTCCAGGAGTCTGGAGGAAGAGTCGAGAGGCTCAGAATCCAAGGGGTTTGAAGTCCAGTGTGAAGTTTCCATAGCCTGTGATGATTTGGGTTGCCATGTCATCTGCTGGTGTTGGTCCACTGGGTTTTATCAAGTCCACTGAGCAACAGTCCAGTTCTTTCTCTCCTTAGCCCAGGTAAGACTCTTCTGACATTGTCTCTGCTTAAGGAGGGGCTTGATATTAGGAATGTGACAGTTGTAGCCCTTTTCCTGAAGATATCTGTGCGTGATAGCTCTTGATGCACCGACACCAGCCTCAGTCCACTCCTTGTGAAGCTCTTCCAAATTCTTGAATTGACTTTTCTTGACAATACTCTTGAGGCTGTGCTCATCCCTTTTGCTTGTGCACCTTTTCCCGCCAGCCTTCTCAGCAATGACCTTCTGTGGCTTACTGTCCTTGTGGAGGGTGTCAATGATCATCTTCTGTGTCGAGTCAGCAGTCTTCCCCATGATTGTGGTTGTGTGAACTAAACTAGACCGAGAGATACACAGGATTTATGCTGTTTTACTCAAACTCAGAATGAAATATTCTAATAGTTTGAGATGCTGGATTTCTGGTTACAAAAAAAAAGAACTTTTTCATGATCTTCCAATACTTTGAGATGCAGTAGTAAATGTCTGACAACATGGAAGGGATCCCTACAGAGATAAACCTGTGTCTGTTTTCCTCAATAACTGTAAAAAAAAAAAAAAACCCTGTAGAAAACGACTGTTTCTACACTCAAAAAGTGGACGCAAAAAGTTTCCCCTGATTGTGAAACAGTGCTTATAACATTATTTGTCACTATATATAATACTGTAAATATTATTTCACTGTAATTAATTAACCCGTGATCAATAGTACAACAACACAACAACAACAACAACAATAATAATAATAATAATAATAATAATAATAATAATAATCATACTGGTGTAATGTTATTAGTCTAATTATATTCAGAACAATCATACTTATATAAATCTGTCTTTCAGCTGTCTCAGTCTCGGATGGATTTAACATTGACATGTTGAACCCAGAGGAATTCACAGGAAATAAAGAGGAGTTTTTTGGATACAGACTGCTGCAGTATCCGTCTGACAAGACGAAAGAGTAAGTATTTACTTTATTTATTTCTGTCACTAACTTAACTTTTTCTAAGCCTGTCTCAAACAATCTGCACATCTCTGTGTCTTCCTACAGTCTGTATATTGTAAAAACATCATTAAAACTTCAGTGATTTGTAAATATTTAGTGAGGATCTCGGATATGTGAGGGACAGGAGCAGCTCACGCAGATGTGATGAGACATGAGGAGGTGTTAAACTGCACGTTTATAGATGAAAGGATGAAGATGACCAAAACCTATTACTGAGCAGCCATTAGTTACTCCGACTGCTTGAGTGTTCAGTACGTGTGTGTGTGTGTGTGTGTGTGTTTCCTGTGAATGAGTTAATGGCGCTGGATGTTTTAATGTGAACTTAAACAGAATAATCTGCTGTGTTTGGAATCGAGTATCTTGGCTAAAAGTATTTAGTCCATGTGACTGCCTCAGTGTCTGTCTGTGTGCCTGTTTGTCTGTCTGCCTGTCTGTATGTTCGTCTGTCTGTCTGCCTGTTTATCTGTCTGCCTGCCTGTTTGTCTGTCTGTCTGTCTGTCTGTCTGTCTGCCTGCCTGTCTGTCTGCTTGTCTGTCTGTTTGCCTGTCTGTCTGCCTGCCTGTTTGTCTGTCTGTCTGCTTGTCTGTCTGTCTGCCTGCCTGTTTGCCTGTCTGTCTGTATCTCTGTCTGCCTGCTTGTCTGTCTGTCTCTGTCTGTCTGTCTGTCTGCCTGTTTATCTGTCTGTCTGTCTGTCTGTCTACCTGTTTGTCTGTCTGTTTCTCTGTCTGCCTGCTTGTCTGTCTGTCTGCATGTTTGTCTGCCTGTCTGTCTGTCTGTTTGCCTGCCTGTTTGTCTGTCTGTCTCTGTCTGTCTGCTTGTTTGTCTGTCTGTATGTCTGCCTACCTGCCTGTCTGTCTGTCTGCCTGTTTGTCTGTCTGTCTCTCTGTCCGTCTCTCTGTCTGCCTGCTTGTCTGTCTGTCTCTCTGTCTGCCTGTTTGTCTGTACATTCATCTGTCAGTTTCTTAACTGTACACCAGTGATGTGATACATGACCTCTAAATTTCTATCTGCTACATGGAGGGTAAGGTCATGAAAATCATATTGTTGTGCTTGTGTGTGTTGTTAGAATTATCGTCAGCGCTCCATTAAGTGCAAACAGATCAGGAGCGATTTTTAAATGCACAGTGGAGAAGAAAAATTGCAGCCAATTTTATCAGCCAGGTACACACGCACACACACACACACACACACACACACACGCACACACACACACCTAACAGAGTTGTACTGGTCCTCAGACTTGAAGGGGATCAGGTTCTTTGGGATGTCGATGGCAGTGAGGACATCTCCATCAGCCTCTCTCACTGTGAGTTTCACACTTTATTACGATAAGTTTTTAGACAAACACTTATCACTTTAACATTCAGTTATTAACAGTTTAACATTATCATTTTAATACTTTGGTGCTTAATTCAATACAATTCAATTCATTTCAATTTTTATTTGTATAGAGCTTTTAATAATGGACACATTGTCACAAAGCAGTTTTGCTAGTGTGTGTGTTAAATGTGTACATTTATCCCTAATGAGCAAGCCTGAGGTCACAGTGGTGAGGAAAAACTCTCTCAAACAACACGAGGAAAAAACCTTGAGAGGAACCAGACTCTAAAGGGAACCCAACCTCATCTTGGTGATAAGAGATAGTGTGATTATTAATAATGTCTCTTCTATAACTGTGTGTTATATGGTTAAAAAGTGCAGCTGAGCTTATGAACAATTTATGAGTATCAGAGTCAATGACCTGAAGAACTGAACTGTTTTTAAGGCCCGGTCCCACTGCACTTACGGATGCAAAGAGGATGTAAAACGTAAAAAAATCTTTGCCATCCGTTGGAAAACGCTATGCATCCGTTGTGTACTCATTGCATACGTGCTTCATACGCTCTATCCATCAAGCATCCGTCCACTGTGATTTCATCCGCGCAAAAAGTTTTGAGCTGCACAAAACTTTTAGAACGGATGAACTTTCCGCCGTGTACGATGTAAATCCGCGACATATACGAGCAACAAACGTTCTATGTCCGTTATCATCCGTTAAACGTCTGCTGTATCCTCTCTGCATCCTCTGGGCATCCTCGCAACTCACATCCGCTGCAGCTGAAAACGGAAAGAGGGAGGAAAGATAAGGTACATGAAACGTCTATTCATCGTTAGTAGCACGGAAATAGAAAGGATGTAAGCGTATGCATCTCGTGTATAAAGTATTCAAAATGGACAAAGCGTTTATATCTGGGATGTATCTCGTATATTTAGGATGTCTGGAGTATGTCTAGAGTATGTAGAAGGACACCTAGCGGACAATCGATATTTTGTATAAAAAGGGGGAGAAAATCATCTAGTAGTAGAGATGTATCGATGTAGCCGCCAGCACGTCTTTCCGCTTTATGCTGATGGCGTGCGTGCTGCATCCCTTTATTTCCGCGGAGCAGACGCAATTCATACCCCCCGCATGCGCAGTGAACGGTCTGCATCCGATATACATCCGCGCAACATCCCCTTTGTTTCCGTTAGGCGTACGTGATGCATCCCCTTCATCCGCTATGCATCCGCTCTTTCTGCTATGCGTCCGCTTCTCAGTTATCACCGGTAACCCCTTCGGAGCTGTCATCCACTTCCATCCGCTTTCATCCGCTAGGCTTCCTATGAACATGCGTTTAACATCCCCGCTATATACTACCCACGTCCGTTCTTTTCCGTTCTGTTTTCGCAAATTTTCGCCAATTTTGTCCATTTCTGGAGCGGATGAAAATGGATAGAGCCACCCCCGAAATTTTGCTCGTCCGCTGTGTCCTTTTTGCATACGTTTTGTGTCCATCGGCCAGTGGGACCGGGCCTTTAGTTCTAGTATTAAATGTTCAGTGATGGAGACTTGAGTGCAAACTGTTCTTAGCAACTGCAGTCCTAAATCTATCCAAGGAGGAACGTCCACAGTAATGTCATGCTGATCTTTAGGCCGTCCATGTTGGAGGACATCCAACAGCATGTGTTGCTTGTGTTGCTTGGGGGGGAGACGACACATATTAGATATGCTCATGTCCTGTAATGGTTTAAGAAGCTTGTGCACTGAGTACAAGCAGGGACTCCAGCAAGACTAACTATGACAGCATAACTAAAGGGGAGAGCCAGAAGGTAACCCAGTCATGAGGGAGCCCTGGGACATAAAGCAGCAGCCACTACACCGTCAACAAACCTAAGTGAACTTGACCGTCAATGAACAGCTGGTAACTTCAACAAAATAGACTTCATGCTAAAACTATAATGAATTTCCTGATTACACATTTGTACTTTGTAACTTTATATCAAATCAAAAATACTTTATTGTCCCTGTGGGGGAATTTTTCTTGGGCAAAGCGCTGCAACGGCTGCACAAACAGACAAAACAGCAGAACAGCAAACAAAGGACAAACAATACAGAGAATAATACAGTATGACCAAGAATAAAAGAATACTAAACAATAATATATTGCAACCCCCCTAAGACATGTAAAAAACTAAATGAGAGAATAAATAAGCAAAGCCTGGCATTAAGCCTGTAATTCAGTGCCCTGTAGAACAGCCATTAATTTGAATTTAATTGAATGCCTTTATTGTCATTGCACAGCTGTACAATGAAATTTCAGTGCAACTCCTCAAGTGGTACATCCAATATAAAAATAAAAGTCTAATATAAAATAAGTGTAATATAAAATATAAAAACAGCACATGTTTTAAATTTTAAAAAAGTGTAATATAAAATATAAAATGGCGGCGCGCACAGACGCAGTGGCTAGGAGCTACTACAACTGGCATAGTTTTTGTACTTTATTGGTGGTACTGTGTATTACTCTACACGTTTTCGGGGCAGTGGCACTCCAATACAGCCGCTCTGAACTCCTTCAATTAAATACTGGAGCACACCACCTGTTAGCCGAGTATTATCCTCCTGAGATCACCAGACCATCTCCCGGGGACCCCGCAGCAGCAGGCCAGTGAAGGAGGCGCTGTGAGCGGTGGCAGAAGAGGAGCAAGCGGGCTGGCCTATGGGCCAGGCTAAAGGCTAATCCATTCAAACTACTGCTTCCTACTGTCTTTCTCTCTAATGTCCGGTTGATCCGTGGCAAGATAGATGAGATACAGCTACATATGGCAGCAAAGAGGACTATTTATAACTGTTGCTGCATGATTTTCACCAAAACCTGGCTGGACAACACCACTCCGGACGCTGCTATCGAGCTAGTGGGACGTACCGCCTACAGAGCCGGCAGGACCACGGACTCTGGCAAAAAGACTGGCGGGGGACTATGTATCTATATTAACAACTCTTGGTGCACCAACGTAACCATAGTGAGTAAACTGGGCAGTCCAGAGGTAGAACTCATGTTGCTAAAGTGCAGACCATTTTACTTACCGAGGGAGTTCACTGCTGTTCACATCTGTGCTGTTTACATTCCACCAGACGCTAATGCTAAGCTGCCGCTAGCACACGTTCATGACAGCATAAACAACAGTTTAGTAGCTCATCTGGACAGTGTTTTTATAGCAGCTGGGGACTTTAACCATGCTGATTTGAAAACAGTTCTTCATACAGTAAGTTCCATCATAATGTGAAATGTGCTACTAGGGGAAATAAAACGCTGGACCAAGTGTATACTAATACAGCAGATGCATACAGGGCTCAGGCCTACCCCCACCTGGGTCTGTCGGACCACCTTTCTTTGCTGTTATATCCACGGTATACACCTAAGATCAAAAGTGCAGGGTCTATAACCAAAGCTATGAGAACATGGCTGGAGGGTGCCATCCCTATGCTGCAGGACTGTTTCCATCACATGGATTGGGATGTATTCAAAGGGCAGGGCACAGACACTCGGGAATCCATGGATGAATACACCTCCACTGTCCTATGTTACATCAACTTTTGTGTGGATAACGTTACATGGTGGAAACATTTTCGTGTGTATCTGAACAGGAAACCTTGGATGACACACAGTATAGAACAGCTGATCTGAGCTAGGGATTTGGCACTTAGCTCTGGGGACCCTGGGGCATACAGCAGAGCCAGGGCTGCACTGAGGAAAGGTATCAATACTGCCAAACAACAACATAGGAGGCGTATTGAAGCCTGTTTCAACAACTCTATAAACCCCAGGCAGATATGGGAGGGCATCAGGGCCATCACAGACTACAAGAGCAAAGCAACAGCAATATCTTCCTCAGCTGATGCCACCTTAGCTGAGGATTTAAACCATTTTTATGGCCGCTTTGACAGGAAAAACACAGACCTGGTGCGGCCCCCCTCCCTTCCTCTGACTCTGCTCCAGTCATGAGCTTTCATGAGGTGAGACGTGTCCTCCGCAGCATCAACACAAGAAAAGCAGCCGGACCGGACGGTGTGCTGGGCCGCGTGCTGAAAGATTGTGCTGCGGAGCTAACAGATGTCTTCGCCTCTATTTACAATACATCGCTGTCCACATTATGGGTCCCTGCCTGCTTTAAGGCAGCCACAATAGTTCCCATCCCTAAGCAATCAAATGTCACATGTCTGAATGACTACAGACCTGTAGCACTCACCTCCATTCCAGCTAAATGCCTTGAGAGACTGGTCTTCAAACACATTAAAGGCGCAATACCACCAACATTTGACCCATACCAATTTGCGTATAAACAGAATAGGTCAACTGAGGATGCTATTGCCATTGTGCTCCATTCACTACTGGAGCATCTCGAGCAGAAGAACACCTATGTGAGGCTCCTCTTTGTCGATTTCAGCTTGGCCTTTAATACAATCCGGCCCTTCAAGCTCCAAGCCCAACTACACCATCTTGGATTGAACATCTCACTGTGCAATTGAATTGTGGACTTTCTGACAAACCGAACACAAAGTGTGAGAGTAGACAAGCACACTTCCTCCACCCTTTCAATCAATACCAGGGCCCCCCAAGGGTGTGTGCTTAGCCCTCTGCTCTACACCCTGTTCGCACATGACTGCTCTGCTTCTTCTCTTTCCAATATCATTGTTAAATTCGTTGACGACACCACAGTGCTCGGACTTATCAACAACAATAATGAGATGGATTACAGGGCTGAAGTGCAACATCTAGCATCATGGTGTGTGGGTAATAATCTCATACTGAACATCAAGAAGACCAAGGAGATGATTGTGGACCCCCACAAGAAGAGACAAAACAACCACCCTCCACTCTCTATTGGCAATGAGGCGGTGGAGAGGGTGATGTACTTCAAATTCTTGGGAGTGACTATCACTGAGGATCTGTCCTGGGGCATCAACACCACCTCAGCGGTAGGAAAGGCCCAGCAATGGCTCTACTACCTGAGGCAACTGAAGAATGCCAGGATCCAGAAACAGCTGATGGTGAACTTCTACAACTGTGCCATCAGCAGTGTTCTGACATATGGTTTCCTTGTGTAGTTTTCCAGCTGCATTAAGGCCGAACAGCAGGCACTCCAGAGGGTTGTAAAAACAGCAGGGAAAATCATGGGGACCACTCTACCAGAGATCAGTACCATCTACACCTCCCGCTGTCTGAAGAGAATGCATAACATCCTGCATGACCAACACCACCCGGCCCATCACTTGTTCCACCTGCTGCCCTCAGGCAGAAGGTACAGGGCCTTACCAGCTAGAACAACCAGAATGTCCCAAAGCCTGTACCCTCAGGCAGTGAGGCTGCTGAACGGTGCCCCACTCCCCTCTCTCCCCTCCTCCCATGGACAGTAAACTGTACCTCACCCTACAATAACTGTGAACTGAATTTTGTATTGCTGCAACATTACATTAACTCCACATCTGACCATGCTCTCTGTCTCTGGTGCCCCTGTTCTTGATCTGTTTTCTGATATACCTCTTGCTGCTATGATTATGACTGTTTACATTTCATGCCTGCACTGGACTCTATTTATAATGGGTATTATGGGACTTTGCACTACTATGCACTTTTTACATTATGCACTTTTTACATTTACTATGTATGGCTGGGTTGCTCCAACAGAATTTCGTTGTTATTTATGACAATGACAATAAAAAGTGATTGATTGATTGATTGATTGATTGATTGATTGATTGATTGATTGATTGATTGAAAACAGCACACATCATATACAACCCCGATTCCAAAAAAGTTGGGACAAAGTACAGATTGTAAATAAAAACGGAATGCAATAATTTACAAATCTCAAAAACTGATATTGTAGACAACATATCAAATGTCGAAAGTGAGATGTTTTGAAATTTCATGCCAAATATTGGTTCATTTGAAATTTCATGACAGCAACACATCTCAAAAAAGTTGAGACAGGGGCAATAAGAGGCTGGAAAAGTTAAAGGTACAAAAAAGGAACAGCTGGAGGACCAAATTGCAACTCATTAGGTCAATTGGCAATAGGTCATTAACATGACTGGGTATAAAAAGAGCATCTTGGAGTGGCAGCGGCTCTCAGAAGTAAAGATGGGAAGAGGATCACCAATCCCCCTAATTCTGCACCGACAAATAGTGGAGCAATATCAGAAAGGAGTTCGACAGTGTAAAATTGCAAAGAGTTTGAACATATCATCATCTACAGTGCATAATATCATCAAAAGATTCAGAGAATCTGGAAGAATCTCTGTGCGTAAGGGTCAAGGCCGGAAAACCATACTGGGTGCCCGTGATCTTCGGGCCCTTAGACGGCACTGCATCACATACAGGCGTGCTTCTGTATTGGAAATCACAAAATGGGCTCAGGAATATTTCCAGAGAACATTATCTGTGAACACATTTCACCGTGCCGTCCGCCGCTGCCAGCTAAAACTCTATAGTTCAAAGAAGAAGCTGTATCTAAACACGATCCAGAAGCGCAGACGTCTTCTCTGGGCCAAGGCTCATTTAAAATGGACTGTGGCAAAGTGGAAAACTGTTCTGTGGTCAGACAAATCAAAATGTGAAGTTCTTTATGGAAATCAGGGATGCCGTGTCATTCGGACTAAAGAGGAGAAGGACAACCCAAGTTGTTATCAGCGCTCAGTTCAGAAGCCTGCATCTCTGATGGTATGGGGTTGCATTAGTGCGTGTGGCATGGGCAGCTTACACATCTGGAAAGACACCATCAATGCTGAAAGGTATATCCAGGTTCTAGAGCAACATATGCTCCCATCCAGACGACGTCTCTTTCAGGGAAGACCTTGCATTTTCCAACATGACAATGCCAAACCACATACTGCATCAATTACAGCATCATGGCTGAGTAGAAGAAGGGTCCGGGTACTGAACTGGCCAGCCTGCAGTCCAGATCTTTCACCCATACAAAACATTTGGCGCATCATAAAACGGAAGATACGACAAAAAAGACCTAAGACAGTTGAACAACTAGAATCCTACATTAGACAAGAATGGGTTAACATTCCTATCCCTAAACTTGAGCAACTTGTCTCCTCAGTCCCCAGACGTTTACAGACTGTTGTAAAGAGAAAAGGGGATGTCTCACAGTGGGAAACATGGCCTTGTCCCAACTTTTTTGAGATGTGTTGTTGTCATGAAATTTAAAATCACCTAATTTTTCTCTTTAAATGATACATTTTCTCAGTTTAAACATTTGATATGTCATTTATGTTCTATTCTGAATAAAATATGGAATTTTGAAACTTCCACATCATTGCATTCCGTTTTTATTTACAATTTGTACTTTGTCCCAACTTTTTTGGAATTGGGGTTGTACAGCAGACATTGACATAAAACAACAAATTAATAAATAGATGAGCTAGTGAATTGCACAGTGCAGAATATATTGCAGAGAATATTGCACATAATTCAACTAAGAGCTGAGTTGTTTTATGGCACTTGGATAAAAACTGTTCATGAGTCTGGAGGTGTGGGCCTGTATGAACCTATAGTGCCTTCCAGAAGGCAGCAGCATAAACAGGCTGTTTCCTAGGTGAGAACAGTCCTTAATGATGTTTTCTGCATGGCGCAAGCATCTGGTGTTATATATGTCCGTCAGGTGTATAGCAAAGGACTCAGTACACAGCCCTGGGAGGCACCAGTGCTGAGGGCCAGGACTGAGAAATGGTGGAACCCCAGTCTAACTGACTGTGGACACTCTGTTAGAAAGTCCTTGATGCATCTGCAGATGTGATGGCTGACACCCAGACTGTAAAGTTTGGACATCATTCTACTGGGTATGATAGGATTAAAAGCAGAACTGAAGTCCACGAACAACATTCTTACATATGAGCCGGGTTGTTTCACATGCGTCAACACGCTATGGAGAGCTGTGTTGATAGCATCTCCTGTTGACCTGTTGGCTCTGTATGCAAATTGGTACTGATCCAAACTGTGAGGGAGAGAGGCTTTGATGTGTTTTAGCACCAGCCTTTCAAAGCACTTCATAAACATCAAGGTAAGAGCCACAGGTCTGTAGTCAGAGAGGCTGCTGACAGATGGTTTCTTAGGGATGGGCACAATGGTAGCAGATTTGAAGCATTTGGGGACAGTACAGGAGGACAGAGTGAGATTGAAGACAGAAGTGAATACCTCAGTCAGTTGGTCTGTCCAGCCCTTCAGCACTCTTCCTGGGATACCATCGGGACCGGCAGCCTTCCTGGGGTTCACACCATGCAGCACTCTCCTGACCTCCTCCATACTCACTGTGAGTGCCAGGTTGCTCATGGGTGATAACAGTGTGGACCCAGTCTCTGCCTCAGTCACCTCAAAACGTGCGAAGAAATGGTTGAGCTCCTTAGTGAGGTTCCTGCTGGTACTGATGTTTGAATCTGTGGAGCCCTTAAAGTTTGTGAGGTGCTGGATTCCCTGCCAGACACGTTGGGGGTCCCCTATGCTGAAGTGTCCCTCGATTTTGTTCCTGTAGGCTGCTTTTGCCTCTTTGATTCCTCTTTTTAGTTTGGATCTGGCAACACTGTACACTTCCATGATGCCAGACCTAAAGGCTGTGTCACAGTCCCTCAGCAGCTGCTTGACATCTCTGGTCATCCACGGTTTGTTGGTCTGATAACATCGTATCTGTTTCTCAACAGTGACATTTTCAATACAGGTATGAATATAAAACAAAACCATGGATGTATAGTCCTCTAAATCCTGTTGTGCAAATAGGTCCCAATTGGTGCACTCAAAGCAGTCCCGCAGTTGTGGAATTGCGTTCTCAGGCCAAATCCTCATGTGTCTCACTCTAGGCATAGTTTTCTTAATGAGAGGTTTATAGAAAGAGGGATAAATGGTCAGACTGGCCTAAGTGAGGCTGGGCAGAGACTTTATATCCTTCCCTAGTGTCACTGTATACATAGAATCCAGTGTGTTTTGACCTCTCATTGGACATGTAACATGCTGGTAGAATTTAGGGAGGACAGTCTGTAGGTTTACATGATTAAAGTCCTCAGCCACAATAAAATCCTATCGGGATGCACAGACTGCAGTATGCAAATGGATGTTAGCAATTTGTTTAATGCTACATTAGCATTAGCACTGGGTGGTATGTAAACAGCCATGACAATGACAACAGTAAACTTATGCGGCAGATAGAAAGGCCGGTATCTCAGTGTGACAAACACCAGATCAGATGAGTGGTGTCTCTCAATCACCGTAGCGTTTGTACACCACCTGTTGTTAGAGTAGATGCACAGCCCTCCACCTCTGCTCTTACCGGACTCACCGTTTCTGTCAGCCCGGTACGCTGTGCATCCTGTTAGCATGGTAGCCTTGTCTGGGATTCCCGAGTGCAGCCACATCTCCATTATCACCATCAGCGAGCAGTTCTGCACTGATTTTTGTGCATCAATGATCAACGTTAGCTCATCCATCTTATTACTAAGCAATCTGGTGTTGGTCAGGGAGATGCTGGGTAGCGCTGGCCTGTGCGCGGCTTTCCTCAGTCGGGCCCGAATGCTGGCTCAACAGCCGTGCTTCTGGCATCATTCCCTGCGCTGCCTCTTGCGTCTTCCGCCCAGTGATCCACAAACACCACGCTGGTCGAGCGATCTCTGGCGGCAGATAGTCGATGTAAAAACTTTTGGTGAAATCTGAGTCACCACACAATGCGCCAATCCTTAACAAGTCTTTCCATTTGTATGTCAAGGTTCCCGCTGATGAAAAAACAAACAAGACAGACAAAAGGAACAACCACATCAAGGAGAGCAAAGCCGCTGCGTTCTTACATGCCGCCATCATGGAAATGCCTTAATACCTGTACACCAGTGTGCTACAGTGGTGCTTGAAAGTTTGTGAATCCTTTAGAATTTTCTCTATTTCTGCATAAATATGACCTAAAACATCATCAGATTTTCACAGAAGTTCTAAAAGTAGATAAAGAGAACCCAGTTAAACAAATGAGACAAAAATATTATAATTGGTCATTTATTTATTGAGGGAAATGATCCAATATTATATATCTGTGAGTGGCAAAAGTATGTGACCCTTTGCTTTCAGTATCTGGCGTGACCCCCTTGTGCAGCAATAACTGCAACTAAACGTTTGCGGTAACTGTTGATCAGTCCTGCACACCGGCTTGGAGGAATTTTAGCCCGTTCCTCCGTACAGAACAGCTTCAACTCTGGGATGTTGGTGGGTTTCCTCACATGAACTGCTCGCTTCAGGTCCTTCCACAACATTTCCATTGGATTAAGGTCAGGACTTTGACTTGGCCATTCCAAAACATTCACTTTATTCTTCTTTAACCATTCTTTGGTAGAATGACTTGTGTGCTTAGGGTCGTTGTCTTGCTGCATGATCCACCTTCTCTTGAGATTCAGTTCATGGACAGATGTCTTGACATTTTCCTTGAGAATTCGCTGGTATAATTCAGAATTCATTGTTCCATCAATGATAGCAAGCTGTCCTGGCCCAGATGCAGCAAAACAGGCCCAAACCATGATACTACCACCACCATGTTTCACAGATGGGATAAGGTTCTTATGCTGGAATGCAGTGTTTTCCTTTCTCCAAACATAACGCTTCTCATTTAAACCAAAAGTTCTATTTTGGTCTCATCCATCCACAAAACATTTTTCCAATAGCCTTCTGGCTTGTCCACGTGATCTTTAGCAAACTGCAGATGAGCAGCAATGTTCTTTTTGGAGAGCAGTGGCTTTCTCCTTGCAACCCTGACATGCACACCATTTTGTTGTTCAGTGTTCTCCTAATGGTGGACTCATGAACATTAACATTAGCCAATGTGAGAGAGGCCTTCAGTTGCTTAGAAGTTACCCTGGGGTCCTTTGTGACCTCACTGACTATTACACGCCTTGCTCTTGGAGTGATCTTTGTTGGTCGACCACTCCTGGGGAGGGTAACATTTCATCTCATCTCATCTCATTATCTGTAGCCGCTTTATCCTGTTCTACAGGGTCGCAGGCAAGCTGGAGCCTATCCCAGCTGACTATGGGCAAAAGGCGGGGTACACCCTGGACAAGTCACCAGGTCATCACAGGGCTGACACATAGACACAGACAACCATTCACACTCACGGTCAATTTAGAGTCACCAGTTAACCTAACCTGCATGTCTTTGGACTGTGGGGGAAACCGGAGCACCCAGAGGAAAGAGAACATGCAAACTCCACACAGAAAGGCCCTCGCTGGCCACGGGGCTCGAACCCGGACCTTCTTGCTGTGAGGTGACAGCACTAACCACTACACCACCAGGGGAGGGTAACAATGGTCTTGAATTTCCTCCATTTGTACACAATCTGTCTGCCTGTGGATTGGTGGAGTCCAAACTCTTTAGAGATGGTTTTGTAACCTTTTCCAGCCTGATGAGCATCAACAACGCTTTTTCTGAGGTCCTCAGAAATCTTCTTTGTTTGTGCCATGATACACTTCCACAAACATGTGTTGTGAAGATCAGACTTTGATAGATCCCTGTTCTTTAAATAAAACAGGGTGCCCACTCACACCTGATTGTCATCCCATTGATTGGAAACACCTGACTCTAATTTCACCTTCAAATTAACTGCTAATCCTAGAGGTGCACATAGTTTTGCCACTCACAGATATGTAATATTGGATCATTTTCCTCAATAAATAAATGACCAACTCTAATATTTTTGTCTCATTTGTTTAACTGGGTTCTCTTTATCTACTTTTAGGACTTGTGTGAAAATCTGATGATGTTTTAAGTCATATTTATGCAGAAATATAGAAGATTCTAAAGGGTTCACAAACTTTCAAGTACCACTGTAAATGCAAGAATAAAGTGCGAGACTGAAGGACTTAGGTAAAGTGCAAGTGCATCAAGATACATATCAGACTTGACCTCTTTTCTTGTTGAGAAGTGTGAGAGACATTGGAATGAATGAGAGCTTGAGTCTGTTGGTTTTACACTTACTTGCTCTGTAACGTCTGCCTGAAGGTAACAGATCATATTCATTGTGCAGAATGTGTGACGGGTCATTTAGAATCCTATGAGCCAGTCTGATTACAGAGCCTGCATACAGTTGTGGTCAGAAGTTTACATACAGTGACATGAATGTCATCTTGGATATGAATGTCATGGCAATATTTGGGCTTTCAGTAATTTCTTTGAACTGTTCTTTTTCTGTGGCAGAATGTACAGCATACATCTTTAATAAAAAAAAAAACCCACTATAATTTGGTGCACAAGTTTTAATTGTCTTTGGGTTTTCTGAAATCAACACAGGGTCAAAATTAAACATACAGGGTCAAAAATATACATACAACACACCTAATATTTGGGTAAAATGTGTCTTCAGAAGATTCACCTTGACCAAACATTTTTGTTTAACATGAACAAGCTTCTGGCAGAATTCTGGTTGGATATTTCACGACTCTTCATGGTAGAATTGGTAGAGTTCAATTAAATTTGTTTTCATCTCCCGCCCAAATGAAGTTTGCCGGGGGATATAGAAATGGGTTCCGTCCGTCTGTCCGGTCGTGTTTTCGTTTCCAGGCCATATCTTTGAAACTACTGAAGATATCGTCATGCAACTTTGTATACGTAACAAGCAACATGTGAACTGGTGCCTTTTGCTATTGTAGATTTTTGAAAAAGAAAGTATTTTTCAAATTTTTACAGAAAAAATAGATTTTGATTTAGTTTCTAAGAGCAATGTTTGTTGCCGGAGCATGTATCCAAAACTATTCATAATATGGATTTGAAACTTGGTATTGATGTTAACAAGGTGATGTAGATGTGACTTTTAGAAACGGGTTCCGTCCGGTCAGCTGGCTGTCCGTCTGGTCATGTTTTCGTTTCTGAGCCATATATTTAAAATGACTGAAAATATCTTCATGAAACTTTGTATACATTTCAAGCAACATGTGAACTGGTGCCTTTTCCTATTTTGGATTTTTGAAAAAAAAAGTATTTTTCAAATTTTTACATAAAAAAAATAGATTTTGATTTAGTTTCGAAGAGCAATGTTTGTTTCCGGAGCATATATCCAAAACTATTCATGATATGGATTTGAAACTTGGTATACATGTTAACAAGGTGATGTAGACTCGCATGAACATGGCGGCACGGCCCGTGTCTGCGGCAGCCTCTCCTAGCAGTAGGGCAGTACCGGCATCTGTGTCTGTGTCTTTGTGTATGACTAGAATAGTGTATGATCATAAATTTCTATTAGATATCAGAGTTAAACATTCTTATCCTGCTGATAATCACTGGTTGGGAGTAGTACATGGAATGGGATTACAACGCATCACTGGCCCAATACCACCGACCACCCCACCGGGAGATAAATTAGAGAGGAGCCGAATTCGGAAGCGGTGCGACAGGACGAGGAAATGGGGGAAACGAGGGGGAGTACATGCTAGACTCACGGGCAATCTATACAGGCCAGCGGTTCCGACAATCATGCTAGCTAATGTACGCTCACTCGCTAATAAGATGGATTACATCAGACTCTGGAGAACTTCACAGCACAGCGTGAGAGACTGTTGCATTTTGGTATTCACCGAGACGTGGCTCAATGACAACATCTCCAACTCTGCGGTTCAGCTAGAAGGGCTAACTCTCCACCGAGCAGACAGGACTGCTGCTTCCGGTAAACTGAGGGGAGGAGGCCTGGCGCTGTACACAAATAATATGTGGTGCCAGGACGCTAAAGTGGTCTCCACGGACTGCTCACCGAACATCGAGTACATGATTGTGAAGTGCCGTCCTTTTTACTCGCCACGGGAGTTGTCAGCGGTTGTTCTTGTGGCAACTTATGTTGCACCGAGTGCTAATGTAAAGGAAGCTATGAATGAGCTATATCACAACATCAGTAAGCTTCAGACAGTCTATCCTGACTCCCTCATTGCTGTTGCCAGCGATTTCAACCAAGCAAGTCTTAAAGGTGTGTTACCAAAGTTCTATCAGCATGTGGATTGTGTAACTAGAGAGAACAACACATTAGACCATGTGTACACAAACATTAAGAACTGCTACAAAGCAGTGGCTCTCCCCCACATCGGCAACTCTGACGACCTAGTGGTCATGCTTATTCCTGCATACAGGCCAAAGGTTAAACAGAATAAACCCGTGGTAAGAGAAGTCAGAGTGTGGTCTGCAGAGGCAATACCTGCTCTGCAGGACTGTTTTGAGAGCACACAGTGGGAGATATTCAGGGAGGCAGCAACGAAGGATGACATAGTTGACTTACAAGAATACACAGACTCTGTAATTGGCTATATAAATAAATGTACAGATGATGTTACAGAAACGAAACTCATCAGGCAGCGTGTTAACCAAAAACCTTGGTTGACTGGTGACATCTGCTCACTATTGTGGGCCCGAAACGCTGCCTAGAAGTCTGGGGATGAAACTGCATATAGACAGGCAAGACAAACTTTGTCCCGGGGCATAAGGGAGGCGAAGAGGCTGTACGGGCAGAGGCTCAGTAGTCACTTTGTGGACAATAAGGATGTACGACGTTTGTGGCAAGGGTTTAATACAATCACTGACTACTACTCTATGCCCCCACAAATTGATCATGATGATCCATCATTACCGGACAGACTTAACAGTTTTTATGCACGCTTTGAGGTGAATAGTAGCAAGTTACAGAACTACCAGCTACCAACTGTCAATGAGCAAGCACTCCAGATGACAGCTACCCAGGTAGAAAAGGTCTTCGCCTGTGTTAACCCACATAAGGCGGTAGGGCCTGATAACATATCTGGGCGGGTGGTGAAGGGATGTGCTGAGCAGCTTAAAGATGTCTTTACAGACATTTTTAACATTTCCCTGAGCCAAGGGGTTATACCCACCTGCCTCAAGAGTGCCATCATCATCCCTGTGCCTAAAAAGTTAAATCCAGTCTGTCTAAATGACTACCGTCCTGTGGCACTGACACCATTAGTTATGAAATGTTTTGGGCGGCTCGTCCTACAGCACATTAAACACCATCTGTCAGCAGACCTAGATCCCTTGCAGTTTGCGTATAGGGCTAATCGCTCAACAGAAGATGCTATTTCTATGGCTCTCCACCTCACCTTGTCGCATCTTGAGAAGAGAAACTCATATGCCAAGCTACTCTTCATTGACTTCAGCTCTGCGTTTAATACTATCATCCCCCAACAGTTGGTGGAGAAGCTGAGGTCACTGGGGTTAGTTTCTGGCATATGTAATTTGGTTCTCAACTTCCTTTTGCAGAGACAGCAGAGAGTCAGGGTGGGCAGCTACATCTCAAAAACCATCAATGTGAGCACAGGCTCCCCTCAAGGCTGTGTCTTGAGCTCCCTGTTGTTCAGCCTGCTCATCCATCACTGTGCTGCACGTTCAGATACCAACCACATCATCAAGTTTGCCGATGACATGACCGTGGTAGGCCTGGTCAGAGGCGATGATGAGTCTGCATATAGAAAGGAGGTGGAGGAATTAACATCATGGTGCAGCTCACATAATCTAGGGTTGCATCTTCACGTGATTGGCTCAAGATTTTCTATGAAGCTTTGTTAAAGCATGCACCTGGCGTGCTCTGGTATGTGCAGGCGGATGTGAGTTAGGGAGAGCTCAAGCTCCCTGCTTATCACCACCGAGGTCAGGAAAGGTGGTTACATCATGAGAAGATGCATAGTTAGGACGAACTCAAGCACCCTGCTCATTACTACCAAGGCCACAGAAAAGCGATTACAGCATGTGGAAAAACATCTCTTCTCAGTAACTCAGTAACATACAGAAACACAGAGAATAATAATGTTCATCCATTAAGTCACTTGAGCTCGACATACAGGAACACAGAGAATAATAATGTTCGTCCATTAAATTTCCCTCACAGCATGGACTCGACTTATAAGCACAGTCCATATATTTTCAATAGGGTTGAAGTCAGGACTTGTTTTAAGCTTAATGTTAGCCTGCTTTATCCTCCACAACCAGCTCTGATGTGTGTTTGGGTTCATTGTTTTGTTGTAACTCCCAAGTCCCAAGTTGTGTTCAAGTTTCTGATGGTTTATGCTGAAGAATTCTGAGGTAGTCCTCCTTCTTCATTATTCCATCCACTTTGTGCAATGAACCAGTTCCACTGGCAGCAAAACAGCCCCAGAGCATGATGATCCTACCATCACCACCACCACCAGTTCATACAGTGTCCCTCTGTACATGGTGGTCATTGTGGCCAAACAACTCAATCTTTGTCTCATCTGACCATACAGCTTTCCTCCAGAAGGCTTTTTCCTTGTACATGTGGTCAGCTTCATACTGTACTTTAGTTAAGCTTGAAGGTGCCAATTTTGGAGCAGGTGGTTATTTCTTGGATAGCAGCTTCTTAGTCCATGGTGATCTGAACTGTAGACAGTGATCCATCAGCTTCCAGTTCATGGCAGGGCTGTGCCATGGTGGTTCCCAGGTTGTTCCTGACCATTCAAACCAACTTCCTTTCAGCTGATGGTGACAGTTTGGGTTTTCTTGAAGCAAAGTGACTTGGCAAAGTGACTACACCTCACAATAACTTGGATACAATTGTTTGAACTGATCTTTGAATTTGCAGTTGTTTAGAAATGGAGGTGGCCAGGGAGAGGGATGTCTTAGGCTCTGCTTAGGCTGCTACCCCTGTGACCCAGATCCAGATAAGCGGTAGAAGATGGATGGATGGATGGGTAGAAATGGCTCCAAGAGACATTCCTGAGTTGTGTATATTTGTAATCCTCTTTCTCAGATTTGCACTGAGCTCCTTGGACTTTCCCATTTTACTGTGTGTTGGTCAATCCAATGAGTGCTGTAAACAAGCCCTTTTTATGAAGGCACAGAAAAGCTACCAGCTGTAGTCAATCATGATCACTTACAGGAAGTTAAGAGACCTCAGCCTTGGTAAGATAAGAGACATTTTGGAAGTTTCAGCAGCTCTGAATTAATAATCTAAGTGAGTGTGTGTAAATTTTTGACCCTGTATGTATAATTTTGACCCTGTGTTGATTTCAGAAAACCCAAAGAAAATTAAAACTTGTGCACCAAATTCAAATGTTTTTTTTAATTAAAGATGTATGCTGTACAATCTGCCACAGAAAAAGAACAGTTCAAAGAAATTACTGAAAGCCCAAATATTGCCATGACATTCATATCCAAGATGACATTCATGTCACTGTATGTAAACTTCTGACCACAACTGTAGATGGACTGAAGGGAAGGATAATCTTTCTTGCCTATCACTTTCATAGCTGTTTTTACCATGTTCTCAATCTTGGACTTTAGGTGGACTGTGAGGGTACCCTACCACGCTGCCATACCATATCTGCTGATGCTCTCTAGCACAGCGAAATAAAATATGATATCGGTGCTCACACCGAACAGTCCGAGTCTGCAGAGGAAATGCAGCCTCTGAGCCAACCTCCCACACTCCCATATGGTCACTCCGTTTCAGGTAGCAGTTAATCTGTATGCCCAGATATTTAAGTGCACACCTGCTCAATAACACTGTCGCTTATTATCACTGGGTCATGGACTCTCACCTCTCCAGGGTCAAATATCATCTCTCTCTCTCTCTTTTTTACATTAAAAATGAGATGATGGCTGTTGCCCCAGGCTTTAAAGGTGGCAATCTGGCCCTGATACACTGAAGGGCAGTCATCTCTGCACAGTAGGCTTAAAATTGATGTGTCATTGGAAAATTTGATGATGTAGTTGTTAGGCTGGCTGCTCCTACATTCATTAGTGTACAGTGTAAAAAGGATGGGAGAGCTCATGCAGCCTCGTGATACTGTGCTACAGAATTTGGCTGTGGAGAGCGAGCCATTGACTTTTACTTGCTGGGACCTGTCTGTTAGAAACGAGTAAAACCATTTTATGATAAAATGGTTCACTTGCATGTCATTTAACTTCTGGATCAGAAGATGTAGTTGAATTGTGTTAAAAGCTGAACTAAAATCTACAAATAGGACATGAGCGCAAGCTTTGGGATTCTCTAGATGTTTACTGATGAGATGCGTCATATTGATGACAGCATCCTCTGTGCTCCGCCCCTGCGTATAAGCAAATTAAAAGGGATCCAAACCTGATGCTACCTCTTCTTTCAACAAGTTCACAATGATCCTTTCAAAAAGATTCATAACCACAGATGTAAGAGCTACTGGTCTGAAGTCATTATTAGCAGCAGGACATGAAGTTTTAGGCACAGGAATGATTACAGATTTCTTTCAGAGAGCTGGAACAGTGTGACTATCTAAGGACTGTTGAAAAATTGGGCACCAAGCAGCAGTAAGTTCAGATGCACAGTTTTTGAGAAGAATGGCAGGCAAGCCATCAGGGCCTGTAGATTTCTTATTACAGACTCTGCTAAAAACGCACTGTATCTGCTTTGGTTCAACAATCACACATTAGGAAACATCAGAGGTGGTTAAAGAGTCTAAGAGCATACCCCCCTCCTGAGAGAAGTCCCGTGTCTCAAACCTTAGGAAAAAAATCACTAAGTTTATCAGCCCTGCCTTGATCGTCCGTAGTGGAGGGCTGTATCCTGCTGGTGTTCATATTTGTGATACTTTTTATTGAGTCCCACATCCTTTTAAACGTGGACAATAGAGCTAAAGCTCTGTTCAACAGCCGCCCAATGTTTTTCTCTTGCTTTCCTCAAAGCAAGGTTAAGTTCTTTCTGTGCGGTGGCCACACCCCCATGGTCCCTGCTTCTGAAAGTCATCCTTTTTTTTATTAATACAGTCTTTAACCTCTTTGGTTATGTCTGGCTTGTTATTAGGGAAATGTAAGACATCTTTTTTCGGGACTACATTGTCCACACAAAATTGAATACAATCCATAATGGTTTCTGTTGCCTCATCAAGCTCCCGGTTATGAAAGCCGCTCCAGTCTGTGCTGAGGAAACAGCCCCTTAAAGTTTCCACACTGTCTTCAGACCACTGCAGCACAGTCTTATGCTGGGGCTTGCTTGACTTAAGCACAGAACTATATGTGGGCAACAGATAAACAGTAGAATGAGCCAAGTTTAAGAAAGGAGGAAGGGACTTGGCTTTGTAGGCACTTTTAATGTTACCATAGCATTTGTCCAGAACATTACTCTTTCTCATACCACATTTACGGTAACATACTGGTGAAACTCAGGCAATGCCATCTCCATTGCAAAAAATTTAAAACTGAATTTGAGGAGAAAATTACTTAATACTAGTGAAATGATCTTGCTGCATGGAACAGATATTTTTACTTGATAAGACATCTTAGAATAAGTTGGTTGCGTTCTAGAACTAGGTTTAATAATCTCAGAATTGGTGTCTTGTATTCTTCTAATAGGAAATGCAAGAACATTTCAACTATTTTCAAGATATTTTCACTTGCTAAGATATTATTTTTTTGCAGTGTCCAGTTTGCAATGATTAAAATTGCCCAAGATGAAAATGGGGCCCCTGGAGTGCGCTGGAGTTGGGTGTGGGTCAGGGGTGAAAGCAACTTTTATTTCTTGCCGGTACTATTATTTTGAGTCATAGTGCGCGCGCTGAAAAATACACCTAATTATTTATTATTGTCTACTTATCAAGCATTCACTAGGATTTCTTATCACTCAGTAGTACTAGTATAGTACTTTATCACACTATCACTCTTTCATCCACCTGCATCAGTTTTTGATTATAATTGGGAGACTTTGCAACAAACGTCTACTAAAACACTTTGGATACCAGCTGCGCACGTTGGCACAAGATGGTTAAGCAGTGGGCTAGGCGCACTATCTCGCATGTTGTCTGTCGAGTGAAACACGGAAGGAATTCACTTCAGACATAATTCAGAGACAGGTCAGAACGAGTTATATGCAATGTATATTGAGGAAAATGTGTTGCTTTTGGTAAATTGACGTTAGCAGGTGTGTTGTTATGCTGAAAGTGCATTTTTTTTCAGAGACAGTATCAGGGCTCTCAAGTTTTGAATGCAGGCAAGAATGACATCTCTACCCCCCCCACCCCCACCCCTTTGGGGGGGCCGGTTGGATGGGTCGCAGGAATGGGGGTCTTTCATTTATAATATTATTATTAGTGGTGTTGTTATTAATAACTGCTCAGACTTGCAGAAGAAAGGACAAACACACGGCACTGACAACTCAACCAAATACAAAGTCTTTATTCAATTTCCGTGTATTGAATAAGTGTATGTGTGTGTGAGAGAGAGCAGAGAGAGAGATTATGACTGGTGTTGTTTATTGTAAGTGTTTGTTGCCTTTTTGGAGTCCTTCATCATTTGTGTTGTTGGCTCCCACTTAAAACAGTTCGGCTCAAGTCCAGCCATTTTCAGGGTCATAATAGAGGCCAATGTCCCGTCCAGAGACAAGCTGTTTCAGGTTGAGGTTTTGTTCAGAACGACCATTGAAAATACCCTCTCGGCATCAGCATTTGAATGAGGAAGCACCAAAACCAAGGTTGTGATCTTTGATAGCTTTCCAAATTGGTTCAAGCCAGTCACCTTTGAAAAAGGAACCAAGGGCCTCTATTACTTAAGTGTTTTTCCTTTTATCTTAATAATGAGCAAGTCATGTTGTGTGCAAAAAATGTCTTACTTTGTTCTTTTTTGAGGACATTCTTCCCCAAAACTCCTCAATGTCAAAGGATGTTGGGTCCTGGGGCTTTAATGCTTTAAAACACACATTAGTGTCACTGTTATTATTACTGACCAGCGTCTGTTATTGCCTGTGAACAAGTGGAGCTTTTCGCCAGGTGATCATTTAAAAAGTTACAATACAGCTCACCTCTTGTAAAACCTGTAAACCCCCCCATCCACTGGCTACTGATCAGCATCTGCGCTGTACCGGAAGGTAACGCGTGAGGAGTGTCTATAGGAGACTCATAAGCGGTTTCAGTTCCATTGCCACCCACTTCACAGCCTTACTCAAAAAGGGACCCAAATGCCCTAGATGGAATCCTGAAGCCAATCAGGCTTGTGACAAACCTAAAGCAGCCTTCACCTCAGCCCCTATCCTGAGGCACCCAGACCCCACCAAACCCTTCATTGTAGAAGTGGATGCCTCTGAGTCTGGGGTAGGAACAGTCTTATATCAATGCTTTGGTGAAGAAGAAGAAGAAGAAGAAGAAGAAGAAGAAGAAGAACTTTATTAATGACATGCACACTTGTGAAGTTCCTCTCTGCATTTAACCCATTTGAAGCACTGAACACACACATGCACACATGCGTGAGCAATGAGCACACACCCACACACACACATACCCAGAGCAGTGGGCAGCTGCATTACAGCACCCAGGGAGCAACTGGGGGTTGGGTGCCTCACTCAAGGGCACTTCAGCCTAAGGCTGCCCCATGTTAACCTAACGACATTTCTTTGAACTGTAGGGGAAACCAGAGCACCCGGAGGAAACTCACGCAGACACGGGGACAACATGCAAACTCCACACAGAAAGGCCCCCGTTGGCCACTGGGCTTGAACCCAGAATCTTCTTGTTGTGAGGTAACAGTGCTAACTACTACACCACCATGTTGCTCCATGTGCTGAAAAACCCAAACTATACACAGTTGCTTTTTTCTCAAGAAACTGAATTATGATATTGGCAACTGAGAACTGTTAGCAGTCAAGTTAGCACTGGAGGAGTGGCAACATTGGCTGGAGGGGGCAACCCACCCATGTACCATCTTTACTGATCACAAGAACTTCAAATACCTCAAGACAGCCAAGAGATTGAATCCCCACCAAGCTTGCTGGGCCCTATTTTTCACATGCTTTCATTTCACCATTGCTTACAAACCTGGCTCCAAAAACACAAAGGCAGATGTATTATCCTGGGTTTACCCTCCTCCAGTCCCAGCACAGGACTCAGAACCCATAATACCCACCGCTTGCTTCATAAACACACTTCCCTTGGAAATAGATCGTGAGCTGGCACAAACCCACCTCACCACCTTCCAGAACGCTGTCATGCTCTCACAAGTATGTCCCCCCATAGCTAGATCTTATTACCTGGGCACACTCCACCCACACTACAGGTCACCCAGGCAGCCAAAATACATATCAGATGCTCAAGGCTAAGTATTGGTAGCCCAACATTCTCACAGATATAAACAAGTTCATCTCATCATGCTCTGTATGTGTACAAGTTAAAATACTCCAGGCACTTCCTGTGGGCAAACTCATGCTATTACAGACACCACAATGCCCATGGTTCCACTTCACCATTTATTTTATTACAGATCTTCCCAAATCACAAAATAACACTTTATCCTGGTCATTGTTGACTGCTTCTCAAAGCTGCTGAAGTCCTTTTCACCCATGTATTCCAGCACTCTGCCATCCCTAAGGACATTGTCAGTAATTGGGAGCCCCAATTCTCATCACATCTCTGGGCCAAGTTCATGAACAAACTGTGGGTATCTGTGAGTCTGACATCAGGCTACCACCCTCAGTTTAATGGCCAGGTGGAAAGAGCAAACTAAGAGATCAGATGCTTCCTCTCAGTATTCTGCTCAGAGAATCAAAGGGACTGGGCTCAGTTCCTTCCATGGGTCGAATATGCCCAGAACTCTCTACGGCACTCTGCCACACAACTCACACTCTTCCAATGCATACTGGGTTATCAACCTCCCTTGTTTCAACCTCCCGTTTCCTTGGGATGACTCCCCCACTGACATGCCCACAGTTGACAGGTGGTACAAACACAGCAAACAAGTGCAGAAGAGTGTCCACCAGTGTTTAGAGCAAATAGCGCAAAAATATAAGCACTTCAATGACCCCCATAGAGGAGAAACCCCCAATACAAACCAGGTGACATTGCTATCCACCAAGGACATCTGAAACCCCCAAACCTGGAAAAAACTCACCGCTAAGTACATCGGACCCTTCAAAATATCTAAAAAAAAAATCAATGTCATTTCCAAACTTGACCTCCCCAGCACTGCTGCCTCTCACCCACATTTTATGTATCTTGTCTGAAACCTGCTATACTTGGTCCTCTAGCCGACAGCCTAACCCACACTTCCCCTTCTGCACCTCTCACTCTGGATGAGTAACCAGCCTACACAGTCCACAACATCCTCAACTCTTGCCACAGAAAAGGTACAGTTGAGTATCTTGTAGAGTGGGAGGGCTACAGCCCAGAAGAATGCAGTTGGATTCCCACTAAGGACATCCTAGACCCCCTGCTCATCCAAAACTTTCATGCCAACCACCCCAACAAGCCAGCTCCTCACTCTAGGGGCCATCCGTGGAAAAGAATCGCTCCTGGAGTGAGCTCCTTAAATGGTGGGGGGTTCTGTCACATCAGCTCATGCCCAAGACTCCATTTCCCATAATGTGCAGCAGTTGTCCAACATGGCCGTCATGCACTGCACTGAATCTCCAGAATATTGAGCTAATACTCTCAGCTGGTTCTCATTACTGCCACATCACTGCATGCTATTTATAGACTCTTTTCACACACACACTCAGTGTGAAGTATTGCTCGGTGCGAGTCAATTCAAGTTTATTTTTATAACACTTGTAATAATAAACATTGTTGCAAAGCAGTGTGACAGAATTTTAGTGACTTTAAACATGAGCTAATTGTATCCCTAGTCTATCCCCAATGAGCAAGCCTGTGGTGATGGGGGCAAGGAAAAACTCCCTCAGATAACATGAGGAAGAAACCTCAAGAGGAATCGGACTCAAAAGGGAATCCAGCCTCATTTGAGTGATAACAGATAGCGTGATTATAACATTTTAACAGTTTTAACATGAAGTAAGTTTCTTTGATGTTATAAACTCTTCATTGATGGAAACTTGAGTGCAAAACTGTTCATGACAACTGCAGTCCTAAAGTTAGCAAGTCAACTGTAGTCCTCAGCCATAAAAGCATTACTGTAAGAGTCCAGAGCGTCCTCCAGGTGTGACTTTCAACTGTCCTCATGGGGCCGTCCTCCACAGGAGCGATGCGATGAGACTCCAACCAGACACAGGGCACCAGGATGGATCAGGCAGGTCTGAGGAGCAGAAGAGGTTTGGCATCTCAATCTCAGGATTGACATGTAACTCAGAGGGACAGAGAGAGTTGGGGGGAGGGGGAGGGGGGAGAGAAAACACAGGTTAGGTATGCCCAATGTCACCTGATGAGTAAGAACAGTATACATTTTGCACTGAGTGCAAGCAGGGACTCTGGCAAAACTAACTATGACAGCATAACTAAAAGGAGAGAGCCAGAAGGTAACACAGGCATGAGGGAGCCCCGGGACATAAAGCAGCAGCCACTACACCGTCAACAAACTCGAGTGGGCAAGTGAGTGGGGGCGAACAGTATTCATACATCCCAGTTTACCAAAACAGTCTATGTCTGAGGACCCTCCAGATCTACACATTTACCTAATAAAATTAACAAAAGGCTTGACTAAACAGATATGTTTTCAGACGAGACTTAAATGCTGAGACTGTGTCTGATTCCTGAACACTACTTGGAAGGCTGTTCCATAACTGTGGGGCTTTGTAAGAAAAGACTCTGCCCCGTGATGTAGCCTTCACTATACGAGGTACCAGCAGATAGCCTGCACCTTTTGATCTAAGTAGGTGTGGTGGGTCATAAAGGACCAGAAGTTCATTCAGGTACTGTGGTGCGAGACCATTTAGTGCTTTAAAGGTCAATAGTAGTATTTTATAATCAATATGAAATTTGATTGGGAGCCAATGCAGTGTGGATAAGACAGGGGTGATGGGGTCATATTTTCTAGTTCTAGTAAGGACTCTTGCTGTTGCATTTTGAACTAACTGGAGCTTGTTTATGCTCCTACTGGAACATCCAGACAGTAAGGCATTAAAATAATCTGACCTAGAGGTAACAAAAGCATGAACTAGTTTTTCTGCGTCGTGTAGTGACATTAAATTTCTCATCTTATTAATATTTCTGAGATGAAAGAAAGCTATCTGGGTAATGTTATTGATATGAGTTTCAAATGAAAGACTGGGGTCAATAATCAGCCCGTGGTCTTTTACTGCTGCACGTGAAGAAACAGAAAGGCCATCCAGAGTTACTGTGTAATCAGAAAACCTACTTCTAGCTGCATGTGGTCTGAGTACAAGTACTTCAGTCTTGTCAGAGTTAAGCAGAAGGAAGTTAATAAGCATCCAGTGTCTAATGTCTCATCTCATCTCATTATCTCTAGCCGCTTTATCCTTCTACAGGGTCGCAGGCAAGCTGGAGCCTATCCCAGCTGACTACGGGCGAAAGGCGGGGTACACCCTGGACAAGTCGCCAGGTCATCGCAGGGCTGAGTGTCTAATGTCCTTCACATATTCCTCAATTCTATTAAGCTGGTGTCTCTCATCAGGTTTTGCAGAAACATACAACTGTGTGTCATCAGCATAACAGTGGAAACTAATACCATGCTTACGAATAATATCACCCAGAGGTAACATATGAAAAGAAAAAAAAGGGGGCCTAAGACAGAACCTTGTGGAACACCAAACTTTACCTCAGTATGTCTCGAAAAATCACCATTTACATCAACATACTGATAATGATCAGTTAAATAAGAGCTGAGCCAGGAGAGGGCCGTTCCCTTAACTCCCACAACATTTTCTAGTCTATCCAGAAGAATGGAATGATCAATGGTATCAAATGCTGCACTAAGGTCAAGCAACACAAGCAGCGAGACACAGCCCTGATCAGACGCCAACAGTAGGTCGTTTACTACTTTAACCAGAGCTGTCTCTGTGCTATGATGAGGTCTAAATCCTGACTGATACATTTCATGGATGTTATTCCTATGTAAATATGAGCATAACTGCTGTGCCACAGCTTTTTCAAGGATCTTGGAGATAAAGGGGAGGTTTGGTATTGGCTGATAATTGGACAGCTGACAGGGCGGCAAGGTGGTGTAGTGGTTAGCGCTGTCGTCTCACAGCAACAAGGTCCGGGTTCGAGCCCCGTGGCTGGCGAGGGCCTTTCTGTGTGGAGTTTGCATGTTCTCCCCGTGTCCGCGTGGGTTTCCTCCGGGTGCTCGGGTTTCCCCCACAGTCCAAAGACATGCAGGTTAGGTTAACTGGTAACTCTAAATTGACCGTAGGTGTGAATGTGAGTGTGAATGGTTGTCTGTGTCTATGTGTCAGCCCTCTGATGACCTGGCGACTTGTCCAGGGTGAACCCCGCCTTTCACCCGTAGTCAGCTGGGATAGGATCCAGCTCGCCTGCGACGCTGTAGAACAGGATAAAGCGGCTACAGATAATGAGATGAGATGAGATGGACAGCTGACAGGGATCAAGGTCAGGTTTTTTAATCAGGGGTTTGATAACTGCTAGTTTAAAGGATTTGGGTACATAGCCAATCGTAAGAGAAGAATTTATTATTTTTAGAAGCGGTTCAATTACTCCAGGTATTATCTGTTTGAATAGATGTGTCGGTAAGGGATCTAGTACACAAGTTGAGGCTTTTGATGCGGAGATTAATGAAAGTAATTCAGTTTCTTTTAGGGGAGTAAAACATTCTAATTGCTGATCTGATACAGTTATATTGTTAACTACAGGGTCACTTACATTGTCTGACCTTAAATTAGTAGTTTGAATTTTTTGTCTGATATTTTCAATTTTGTCGTTGAAAAAAATTCATGAAGTCGTTGCTACTCCATACTGCAGGTGTGCATGTGTTGATAGTGGACTTATTCCTGGTTAATTTTGCTACAGTATTAAATAGGAATCTAGGATTATTTTTGTTATCTTCTATTAGGGAGGAGAGATATGTTGATCTCGCAGCACTAAGAGCTTTTCTATACTTCAGGAAGCTCTCCTTCCACACTAATTTGAACATTACCAAGTTTGTTTGACGCCATTTATGTTCCAATTTTCGAGTGGTCTGTTTTAAGGTGTGTGTGGAATTGTTATACCAGGGTGCTAATTTTTTCTCTCTAATAATTTTCCTTTTAAGAGGAGCTACATTATCTAAAGTATAGCGGAATGTTGACTCTAAGCATTCAGTTGCCTGATCAAGTTCTGCAGGGGCTGACAGTGACCCAATCAAAGTTGATAACTCTGGGAGATCATTTATAAAGCTCTCTGCAGTAGTTGACGTGAATGTACATTTAATACAGTAGCGTTGTGAGGTGCGTATATTATTACTCAGACATAGTTTGAATGAGGCCCACTTTACACGGGGACGGTCTGCAACAAAAACGCAAAAGTCCGTTTTCGTTCTCACTTTTTTCCGCGTCTACACGACCGTTTTCAAGGAGGAAATCTGCGTCTATACGGTGACGCATAAATGTGTGGAATTCAATTGGATGTGCATGCCAGGCGGCTAGGTGGTGCTGTGAAAGACCTCCGCTATGTCTGCACGCATGCGCAACATCTTCCGTCTTGTCTGATCTGCACATCTGCGCCGTGAAAACTTTGACTACTCTGGCTATGGTAAGTAAGAAAGTAAGTAAAAAAGTAAGAGCATGCTATACCCGCCTCTGTTCATTAACGGTATATGTGCAGATTCGGTATAGATGTTCAAAGGACTCCTGGACGTTTATTAAAGCTGCCAGAGCAGCTTGAAGGTCCGTTGGATCGATGTAATCAGACATGGTCTTACTTTTTTCTTACTTTCTTACTTCCCGGGCTGGCATGTACAGTATATGACATATGTATGACGTAAACGCGTACCCGACGTGAGCAGATCCGAGCAGAGTTTCGCGTATTGGGTAGTTTAGACGGATATGCAACGGGGGCTGTTTTTAACTTATCCACTCTGGAAGGCGTTTTCAATTTTTTCCGTTTTTCAGCCTCGGAAACGCCGTCCCCGTGTAGACGAAAGGCACTTCCGATAAAATATTTAGTCGTTTTTACCCGACAGTGTCCTCGTGTAAACGGGCCCTTAGATGAGATAATGATCTGAGATAACTTCAGACTGTGGAAGTATGACTATATTTTCTACGTTTAATCTGAATGTTAGTATTAGATCGAGGGTGTGACCACCATTATGGGTCGGTCCTATGACATTCTGATTAATCCCGACTGAATCTAAAATGGACACAAACGCTGTTTTCAAAGGGTCTTCTGGGTTATCGAAGTGAATATTAAAATCTCCGACAACTAAAGCTTTGTCTAAGGAAATAACCAGATCTGAGATAAAATCTGCAAATTCAGAAAGAAACTCAGAATATGGCCCCGGGGGCCTGTAAATAATAAGCAATGGAATTAACTGGGTAGACTTATTTTTCGAGGCTACATACATTATATGAGTATGGAGAACTTCAAATGTATTAAATTTATAACCAGGTTTGTGTGTTACACCTAGATAATCGTTATAAATAACGGCGACGCCTCCTCCTCTGCCAGTTAGACGAGGCTGGTGTATATAACTGTATCCAGGAGGACTCGCTTCATTTAATGCTATATATTCATTTGGCTTAATCCATGTTTCTGTTAAACACAGTACATTAAACTCCTGATCAGTAATGAGTTCATTAACCATTAGCGCTTTAGATGTAAGAGATCTAATGTTTAATAGCCCCACCTTTAGATCAAAGCTGCTGGCTTGTGTCTGACCCTACTGAGCCGTTTGTTTACATTGTTACTCTGGTTACTGACTCCCATTGGATTTTGGATTTTGCGTTTGTCTCTGCCTTCACTCATCTGTTTGTGTCTCACATGGCCATTGGCTGTCTTCTGATTCTGATTCTCCTTGATGTTTTTGGATTTGTTCACCAGCCTGTTTTCATTAAAAGCTCTCTCTGCAATTTCATCTGACTGTTGCCTGCATTTCTGATGGGTTTCTTCCTCATGTGATCTCAGGGAATTTCTTCTTTGCCACCGTCACCTCAGGCTTGCTCATTATTTATTTTATTTTGTTTTATTAAATTTATTTCTTCCAGGGACCATATACAAAATGCATTAATCACATAAAGGGAAAAGATGCTTTGATTTACCACATTTAGCTTCTCGCTAATTTCCATTTGCAGTCCCTGGGCAGATTAAGGATAAATAAATGTATTCGTTCATACGTTTAAAATCTTTATTTTTCTGTAAAGCTGCTTTGTGACAATGTCTATTGTTAAAAGCACAATACAAATCCATTGACTTGCTTGGCATTCAGCATTCACTGCACAGCATGCATGGTAGAAATGGAGAGTAATTATTTTGGGTAATTCATCATTTATTTATTTATTTATTTATTTATTTATTCATTCTGTTTTAGTCCTGAAAGTCTGTTTGTTGGTTGGCTGACCCATGCCTGTTTTTTTTCCACCTGCTTTTGATCATCACTTTAGCTTTGTTACCTTGTTGAATTGAAGTCTGCCTCCACTTACAACTGTTTCTGTTGCCTGAAAGAAGACTTCGCTGCAGCATGGTTGCAACAGGCATGCATGACTGGAAACAGGTGCTCGTGGCTCAGAGACACTTTGTAGTGGAGCAACAACAGCTAACAATCATTAATGCTCAGCTCAAGCAGCTGACTAGCATGCAACCAACACAGCTAAATTAACTGGTATCACCTGCCTTCTATGTTCACTCTTTTAATTGCCCACCCAGACATTTAAAATGGGGACTTTCTGTTTCCAGGAAAGCAGTTCCAAGCAAAACAAAATGACTTAATTTATCAACTTCTCACAGACAAAGCACTCACCTGGGCTTTGTCTCTTGGTCAGATGAGGAGATTCTGTGATGGTCTCAGCGTTATGCCACCTGCCTCAAAGTGTGCAGTGTCACCATTGCAACCACCTCAGTTGAAAGTCCTGAAACAGATTTCAAATTTGAATTTCTCTCTGTTTATCAGGACTTCAAGGAGGTGTTCAACAAGGTTAAGATGAGTGGTCTACTACCTCATAGATCATATGATGGTGCTAGAAACCATTTATATCTGGTTCTCTGGCAACAAAGAACAAAGCCATGGAAGAATCTATTGAGGAGGCACTAAAACAAGAGACATCTGGATCAGTGAAGGGCATGAGTGGAAAACAGCCTTTAGAACCACTTCTGGCCGCTTGTAATATTACATCATGTCATACGGATTCTGTTGCACACCATCATTTCAAAGCTTCATTTCATGTAACCCAGATCTCATTCCTCAGATATTCTATTAACCAGAATGGAGTAACTGTGGATCAAAAAGTTTTCTGCTGTCCAAGAATGTCCTGCAATGATTATTGCAGTTAAAGCCAAATAAAATACTTGGGCCATACTTCATTTGTCGATTACGGCAAGTGCCCTGATGTGCCCTGCGCACTTTTTAAATAAAAATAAAACTTTATAACAACAATTTATCTATTTTAACCCTCATCCTACCATGCTATTTTACACCTTAATCTTACCATGTGGGGTCCGTTTGGACCCCAATACTTTTCTTTAAAATTAAAGCTTATAAAGACAAAATCACCAGATAAGTTTTGTTCAGAACATCTTGTATTAATAACAGCAATACACTAAAGGGCCCAAGGCATAAAGAACACACTTAACCTTCATCCTACCAGCCAATTTTACATACACAAACTACCAGGCGGGGTCCATATGGACCCCAGGAGGGAATACCTTGAAATCAATGCAGTAAGAACCAATTCAATGCAGCAAACAGACATAACTTTATTGAAGAACAAAATCCACTATGGCTGAATATCAATGATGTATTATAAATGCAATAACATTGCAATAATATTGCAATAACTAGCATACATGTAGCAAATTATAGCGCCACAAAAAAAATTGGCATTATATACATGATTTTTGCAGCTCATGCAGCTGTAAAACATTCTGGATTACAACTTAGGTCTTTTCTTACAGAATTTAAAACAAAAAAGTAATTGTAAAATAATTTAGGGCTTTCGTTTTGCAGCCTGTGCTTATTGCAGCAGTGGGGTCCACACGGACCCCAAGAAGGAATGCCTTGGTAGTTTCATTATGGAACATAAAAGAAATAAAAGAAGTTAACTTTCAGTGTGCTATTCAATTATAAAATGAAAGACAGATAAACTTTACTCTGGGGTCCGGTTGGACCCCAGTAACAAATTAATTATACCTTCACAATGCAAAAAGCTGATCTTCCGGTGCTTTAGTGTTTTAATTAAGACATAAATTCCGACAAATTCATAAAACGGTGAGGCAGTATGTCACATATGTTTAAAATGGCAAACAAACATATAGGTGCAGGGTCCAGATGGACCCCACTTGGTAGGATGAAGGTTAAAAGTTAGTAGGCTTCCCTGGGCACAGCCATTTGCACTGAAACTGGATATCTGCTTGTGACGACGTTTACCCACTAGTACACTGTTTACCTTAGTAACACAAAGCCATCAAATCAGAAGTTTTCTGTAACCATGTGTTTTTTTTTTTCCTGGCAAAAAAATATGCAAATCAACAGCCTTCACTTTTATGACGTGTAAATCTAACTCGACAAGATAACGCATACACGGTACTGACACAGACACGGGTAAGCAATGGCCATTGTCATAGCACAAGTGTGATTTTTGCCATCTAAAAAGATCGCTTTTCTCAGTGAATAAAAACAAACAGAAGCATGTCACATAAAATACAGGGAAAAAATTACATTTTTTGAAAAAAAAAACCCCACACAACACCACTGTGAGCAGCCGGTGATTGAGTGTTGATAGGTGAAGCGTAAAACAGCTGTCCACTGCTCTGGGTATGGGTGTGCTCACTACTCACGTGTGTGTGTGTGTGTGTGTGTGTGTGTGTGTGTGTGTGTGTGTGTGTGTGTTCACTGCTTTAGATGGGTTAAAGCAGAGCCTAATTTCCCCTCGGGGATTAATAAAGTATACCAAAAAAATGCACAAAAAAACAAACAAAAAAACCCTCTGGCTGCCAGCAGTTACTGACAGGGCTGCTCTGTCTGGAATTCAGATATCTGATGTATGTAAACTCAGCCAAGTTCATGTGACAGATTGCATTACAGCTATTGAAGAGTCTGAGTTATCGCTCACCTTACTGCTTTTCTTTTCTTCCTGTTTCTGTAATCTTTTCCCGCATGAAGCACTTGTGTAAGCACGCTTGACACTTGGGCATCTTTAGGGTTGTTTCCAACAATTTAGAAATGAGGTATCCACTCGATCTAGGGCTGGGTAAGTCATGTGGTGTGTAAGTTACTTCACAATCTGGGATTCTCTCATGTAATTTATACTCAGAGTGTAATATTTGAACCTCGGAGAGAGTAAGATGGCAGCGCCCAGGAAAGTTTTATTTTAAAAGGAAGACAGTCTGTCCACAGTATGCAGGTACAAATATGAACAAGTGAACACTCGAAAGTGTCTTGCATGGATATTATCTGTCAGTATAAAGGAGTTTATTTTTGGGGTTTTGTTTGGCTTTAAGGAACTGCAAAGACTCTTTTATAGTTTATAGATTCAAAGATTGACAGGATATTCATCAGAGAACTTATTTCAATCAATGCTCTCCTCATGGTCCTCTTAAAGAAGGGCCCTGTAGAAAGAAGATATTGTTTTATAAAACTAACACCAAAATATCAATGATTTAATTGTAATTTTGCTTTTTTGTTTTGGTGGTGATGTAGAGCTGCAGTCCGAGTTACAATCATGAGTGTGATGGAAACTCATATCTGAACGGAATCTGTTACCAATTCAACAGAGAGCTGAACATGGTCACCAATCATGTCACTGCCGCTTTCCAAGGTACGAGTGTTCTTCATTTTCAGTCACCATGTTCAGGGTAAATCAGTGATAACTCTGGTCTTTAAACTGTCAAACCCTGAGTCATAAATGCTGTTAAACTCGAAACCATAAACACTGTCAAACCCTGAGATATAAACACCGTTAAATCCAGATAACTAACACAGACCCTGGAGCAATGCCTTAAATCTGTACTTGTTCAGTCAAAGATTTGGACAGTATCCTGTAAAAGCCGGGGTTAGCCTTTTACTCTCCCAAAAACACATTTATACTTATATACACTGCACTCATTGTTAAATCTGTAGGATTGGCTGTTTATCTGTTAAAATATACAATTGTGATCAGTGACACTGAATATATCCTTGAGCTGAAACTAAATCAAGAACAGACTGCTATCATATGATCAGAGACTCCACTAACAGCTGCTGACTCAGAGGGAGAGATTATCTATGACACCATAAACATAGAACATTTACAAGGTGATATAAATGATCACAAAAAAACAAACATATCATATAATAATAATAATAATAATAATAATAATAATAATAATAATAATAATAGGGCAGCACGGTGGTGTAGTGGTTAGCGCTGTCGCCTCACAGCAAGAAGGTCCGGGTTCGAGCCCTGTGGCCGGCGAGGGCCTTTCTGTGTGGAGTTTGCATGTTCTCCCCGTGTCCGCGTGGGTTTCCTCCGGGTGCTCCGGTTTCCCCCACAGTCCAAAGACATGCAGGTTAGGTTAACTGGTGACTCTAAATTGAGCGTAGGTGTGAATGTGAGTGTGAATGGTTGTCTGTGTCTATGTGTCAGCCCTGTGATGACCTGGCGACTTGTCCAGGGTGAACCCCGCCTTTCACCCGTAGTCAGCTGGGAATAATAATAATATATTTTATTTATAAAATGCTTTTCAATGACCCAAACATGCTTAAACCATGAGGATCCATCAGGAACATTTAAGAGTTCCAGGCATGTCAGGAATTTATCACACTGTTGCACAACTTATATAAGTATGGCGGCACGGTGGTGTAGTGGTTAGCACTGCCACCTCACAGCAAGAAGGTTCTGGGTTCAAGCCCAGCAGCCGGCGAGGCCCTTTCTGTGCGGAGTTTGCATGTTCTCCCCGTGTCTGTGTGGGTTTCCTCCGGGTGCTCCGGTTTCCCCCACAGTCCAAAGACATGCAGGTTAGGATAATTGGTGGCTCTAAATTGACCGTAGGTGTGAATGTGAGTGTGAATGGTTGTGTGTCTCTGTGTGTCAGCCCTGTGATGATCTGGCGACTTGGCGATCTTGGTGAACTCGCCTCTTGCCCATAGTCACCTGGGATAGGCTCCAGCCCACCCGCGACCCTGTACAGGATAAGCGCTTTTGCATAATGGATATATATATGTGTGTGTGTGTGTGTGTGTGTGTGTGTGTGTGTGTGTGTTATTTCTTCACAGAGTGTGTAAAGAGTAAAGTGAACTTGGTCTTCCTTTTTGACGGCTCTAGCAGCATGACAACCAAAGACTTCCAAAAGAATAAAAAATTCATATGGGACATTGTGACAACACTCAGAAACTCATCTATCGAGGTAAACACACAACTCAACACAGCTCAACCCCCCCCCCCCCCCCCCCCCCAGCAACACAACACCACACTATTATACACCAGAACACACTGCACACACTGGGTCTGTTTTCCCTCAGTCTTTATCTTTTGATTGTGATCCTGATATTTTCTTTTTCCATCAGATCTCCTCTCGGTGCCTCTGATTTTCAGTTGTTTACATGTCTAACAGGAGAGACAATAAACATGTCCTGAGGTGAACATTAAAACCATGTTTCTAAAGAATAAGCGTATACAGTCTCTCATTTACAGTGTCAATTCAACATACACAGACATGAACTTCATGGCAATGTTGAACTTTCAGTTATTATTATAACTATAGTAAAATATCAGACCCGACTTTTAAACACAGTCCACATATTTTCAACAGGGTTGAGTTCAGGACTTGTTTTAAGCTTCAGATTCTCCTGCTTTATCCTCCACACTCAGCTCTGATATGTGTTTGAGCTCATTGTCCTGTTGGAACACACAAGTGTCCAAGTTCCTGATTGTTTGCAGTTATGCTGAAGAATTCTGAGGTCGTCCTCCTCCTTCATTATTCCATCCACTTTGTGTAGTGCATCAGTTCCACTGGCAGTAAAACAGCCCCAGAGCCTGATGCTACCACCACCATGCTTTAACAGTTGGTACAGTGTTCTTCTGTACCTCTCATCATTGTGGCCAAACAACTCAATCTTTGTCTCATCAAAAGACAAAAATCTTTGACTAAACAAAATTCTTATTTTTTTAATTGAAAATGAATGTTGTACAATCATTCTGCCACAGAAAAAGAAGAGTTCAAAGAAATTATTGAAAGCCCAAAGTCAAGTCAAGTTTATTTGTATAGTGCTTTTAACAGTAAACATTGTTGCAAAGCAGCTTTACAGAATTTGAACGACTTAAAATATGAGCTAATTTTATCCCTAATCTATCTTCAACGAGCACACCTGTGGCAACGGTGACAAGGAAAAACTCCCTCAGACAGCATGAGGAAGAAATCTTGAGAAAAACCAGACTCAAAAGGGAACCCATGTTAGGACTAGGACTGTTTTGGCCTCTAGAGGCCGCTGTTATTTCCTTTTCATGTCGTGTTTATTTTGGCCTCTAGAGGCCGCCACTGTTCCTGTGTCTTGTGTTTGTGTTAATTGCCTAATTATCTTCACCTGTGTCCTTAATTAGTTTGTCTATTTATACCCCTGAGTTCAGTCCTCTTGTCACGGAGTCTTTGTGCTGTTATGTTTATCTCCAGTTTCCTTTGTACTGTGTTTTTTGATCTTCTTAGCTTTTGAATTTTTGCACTTTGCTTTTCTTTTGGATTATACTCTTTGGTTTTTTTTTGTCTTTTGTTTTGCCCTGTATATAGTGTATATAGTTTAAATAAACCTTTTGATTCTTTTTCTACTTCCGCCTCACGCCTCTGCATTTGAGTCATCCCCCTGGTGGCCTAGTGGGGGTTTGCTGGATTATCACACCAACGAACCAGGTTCGAATCCCAGCAAAACCCTAACAGAAAGACTCCGTCATGACCGACTCAGCAGAGGCTGCTTCAACTGTCTACCCGGCCAACCTTCAGGGAATTATGGCAGCTTTGACACGCTTCGGAGCGACCATGGACGCTCATGGACGTACGCTCACCAGCCAACGTGAGGCCCTCGCTCGCCACGAGGAACTGCTTCAGCAAATTGGGAAAACCCTGGCACAGCTGACATCTCTGCCTGCATCTCCTGCTCCTGATCCAGTTCCTGCTCCTGATCCAGCTCCCACTCCTGCTCCAGTGCCTCCTGCAATGCTGCCTTCTTCACCTCGCGAACCCAGCCTTCCTGCACCACAGAGGTATGACGGCAAGCACAGTGAGTGCCGAGAGTTCCTTACCCAGTGTCAACTCACCTTTGAGCTTCAGCCTACCACCTACACTACGGATCGCCGCAAGATTGCCTTTGTGATCACCTTATTAGCTGGTAAGGCGCGAGCCTGGGCTACTGCTATCTGGCAAAGACAGGGACCTGAGTGCTTTGATTTCCAGCTGTTTTCTGAAGAGATGCTTCGGGTCTTCGATCAGGCAGACATCAGTACCGACGCAGCCCGAAAGCTCATGTCCATCCGGCAAGGAGGAAGCGTCGCAGATTACGCCATCTCGTTCCGAACACTCGCAGCAGTAAGTGGATGGAACGAGACTGCCCTGGTGTCAGCCTTCCACCATGGTCTGTCTGACCCCATCAAGGACGGTCTGGCCTCTATTGGATGCCCAAGTGACCTCGAAACCCTCATCTCACATGCTATTCGTCTGGACAACAGGATGAGAGAACGCCACCAAGCCTTGAGCCCCCCCAGCCTCCCTACCTCTACCTGGAGACCGTCTACCTCCTTCAGTGACTGTCCAGAACCCATGCAAGTGGGTCGTACTCGCCTCTCCGCATCTGAGAGGGAGCGCAGAAGGAGGGACAAGTGCTGCATCTACTGTGGCAAGCCTGGTCACTTCCGAGCATCATGTCCCGAACTCTTGGGAAAAGGACCGCCCCGTCCAGCCGAGGGAGGGTTGTGACGGGGCCTACCCTCTCTCCCGGACTCCCTGGCCAAGGAATCTACATCCCGGTCTCCATCTCCTGGGGTGAGTCTGTCCACTCTTGTCAAGCTTTGATAGACTCAGGGGCGGCTGGGAACTTTATGGATATTCACTTCGCCCAAAGCATCAATATTCCGACTGCACCTCTTGAAGTCCCACTGTCTGTGTCTGCCCTCGATGGCCAAGCGTTAGGTGATGGAAGAGTCACCCAAGTTACTTCTCCAGTTTTCCTCCAGTCTCAAGGTCACAAGGAAGAAATATCCCTGCACCTGATTCCTTCACCTGAGTTCCCAGTTATTCTAGGCCTTCCTTGGCTTACTCGCCACAACCCTCGCATAGACTGGGTAACAAGCCAGGTTGTGGAATGGGGCCCTGCATGCCATGCCTCTTGTCTGCTCTCTAGCTCTCCTGTGTCTCCTGCCGAGCCCCCTGATCTCACCGAGTTATCTCAAGTTCCCACAGAGTACTGGGATCTCAAGGAGGTCTTCAGCAAGAGCAGGGCCGCCGTTCTTCCTCCGCACCGGGCCTACGACTGTGCCATCGACTTGCTCCCTGGGACTACCCCTCCTCGTGGCAGACTGTTTTCACTCTCTCAGCCAGAACGCAAGGCCATGGAGGAATACCTCAAAGATGCCCTGGTCTCTGGGTTTATTCGACCCTCCACTTCACCTGCTGGAGCCGGCTTCTTCTTTGTCGGCAAGAAGGATGGGGGGCTCCGACCATGTATTGATTACAGGGGCCTGAATAAGATCACTGTGCGCAACCGATATCCCCTTCCGCTGATGTCCACAGCTTTCGACCTGCTCCAAGGCGCCACCGTCTTCACCAAGTTGGACCTACGGAACGCATACCACCTCATCCGTATCCGACAGGGAGACGAGTGGAAGACTGCCTTTAACACCCCGTCTGGGCACTACGAATACCAGGTGATGCCCTTCGGACTCACCAACGCACCAGCTGTTTTTCAGGCCCTAATCAACGACGTCTTAAGGGACATGATTAACCTATACGTTTTTGTCTACCTCGACGACATCCTTATCTTTTCCAAGACCGTGCAGGAGCACCGCCACCATGTCCGCCAGGTTCTCCAGAGGCTGCTACAGAACAATCTGTTCGCCAAGGCCCAGAAATGCGAATTTCATGTTCCCGAGGTCTCCTTTCTGGGATTTATTGTACGGACAGGCCAACTCCAAATGGACCCTGCCAAGACCCTGGCCGTCCGGGATTGGCCTACTCCCAAGTCCGTTAAGGAGGTTCAGCGGTTCTTAGGATTCGCTAACTTCTACCGCAAGTTCATCAGGAACTTCAGTTCTGTGGCAGCACCCATGTCAGACCTCACCAAAGGGACAGGTGGATCTTATGGCTGGTCTCCTCAGGCAGAAAAGGCGTTCAAAGACCTCAAGGACCGCTTCTGCACGGCACCCATTCTGGTTCTCCCGGACACCTCCCAACCATTCATCGTGGAGGTGGACGCCTCGGACAGTGGTGTCGGCGCGGTGCTCTCTCAACGTTCGGAAGGAAAGCTGCACCCCTGCGCTTACTTCTCCCACCGCCTGAGTCCTGCTGAGTCCCGGTACGATGTGGGGGATCGAGAACTGCTAGCGGTCAAACTGGCCCTTGAGGAGTGGAGGCACTGGCTGGAGGGAGCACAACATCCATTCCTGGTTTGGACTGACCACAAGAACCTGGAGTACCTCCAGCAAGCCAAGAGACTGAACCCTCGACAGGCTAGGTGGGCCCTGTTTTTCAGTCGGTTTGACTTCACCCTCTCATACCGCCCCGGCTCCAAGAACACCAAACCTGACGCACTGTCCAGACTGTTCTCTGCCACTAACAGGGAGAATGAAGTCGGGCCTATTATCCCTGTGTCCCGGATTGTGGCCCCTGTCCGCTGGGGTATTGAGGAGGCTGTCCGACGAGCCCAACGCCAGGACCCCGGTCCTGGGACGGGGCCACCAGGCCTCTTGTACGTCCCACATCAAGCCCGGGCCAAGGTTCTCCAGTGGGGTCACTCTTCCCCTCTCACCGCCCACCCGGGAGCTCGGAGGACCCTGGACTTCCTGAAAAGACGCTTCTGGTGGCCTAACACGGAGAAGGAAGTAAGGTCATTTGTCCTGTCCTGTGAGGTTTGCACCAGAACCAAGAACCCACGACAGCGTCCCCAGGGTCTCCTGCATCCTCTGACCATTCCCCGGCGTCCCTGGTCCCACGTGGCAGTCGACTTTATCACGGGTCTCCCTGAGTCACAAGGTAACACGGTCATTTTGGTCTTAGTTGACAGATTCTCCAAGGCCTGCCGCTTCATACCACTGTGCAAACTCCCCTCTGCTCTTGAAACTGCGAAACTTTTGTTTAATCATGTCTTCCGAGTCTTTGGTCTTCCACAGGACATCGTCTCAGACCGAGGGCCCCAGTTCTCCTCCCGAGTGTGGCACGGGTTCTGCAAGGTCATCGGAGCCACTGCCAGCCTCTCCTCTGGGTTTCACCCACAGTCCAATGGTCAGACGGAGAGGCTCAACCAGGACCTGGAAACCACCCTGCGAGGCCTGGCTATGGATAACCCGACATCGTGGAGCACCTGGCTGCCATGGGCGGAGTACGCCCACAACACCCTGCAGTCATCGGCCACCAAGCTGTCGCCATTCCAGTGCCAATTCGGGTTCCAGCCACCTCTGTTCCCGGACCAGGAGGAGGACGCGGGGGTGCCCTCGGTCAACCAATATGTGAGACGGTGTCGCAAGACCTGGAGCAAGGTCAGGAAGACCCTCATACAGACCTCCAGAACCAACCAGACTCAGGCCAACCGCCATAGAAGACCTGCACACGCTTTCCGCCCTGGGCAGCGTGTTTGGCTGTCCACTAAGGACCTTCCACTGCGGGTGGAGAACCGCAAGCTTGCTCCTCGCTACATTGGCCCCTTCAAGGTGGTGCGCAGGGTGAACCCTGTCTCCTACCGGCTCCAGTTGCCCCGGACTCTGAGGATCAACCCCACTTTCCGTGTTTCCCTGTTACGGCCCGTACTGACGTCTACGTATGCCCCTGCCCCTAGGAACCCCCCACCCCCCCGCATCTTCCAGGGGCAGACTGTGTTCACTGTGAATCGCCTGCTTGACTCCCGCCGGGTCCGCGGCGGGTTGCAATATCTGGTGGACTGGGAGGGCTATGGTCCTGAGGAGCGCTGCTGGGTTCCTGCTCGGGATGTCCTTGATAAAGAACTATGTCGGGACTTCCATTCGGCCCATCCGGATCGCCCTGGGAACGTCAGGAGACGCTCCTAGAGGGGGGGGTCCTGTTAGGACTAGGACTGTTTTGGCCTCTAGAGGCCGCTGTTATTTCCTTTTCATGTCGTGTTTATTTTGGCCTCTAGAGGCCGCCACTGTTCCTGTGTCTTGTGTTTGTGTTAATTGCCTAATTATCTTCACCTGTGTCCTTAATTAGTTTGTCTATTTATACCCCTGAGTTCAGTCCTCTTGTCACGGAGTCTTTGTGCTGTTATGTTTATCTCCAGTTTCCTTTGTACTGTGTTTTTTGATCTTCTTAGCTTTTGAATTTTTGCACTTTGCTTTTCTTTTGGATTATACTCTTTGGTTTTTTTTTGTCTTTTGTTTTGCCCTGTATATAGTGTATATAGTTTAAATAAACCTTTTGATTCTTTTTCTACTTCCGCCTCACGCCTCTGCATTTGAGTCATCCCCCTGGTGGCCTAGTGGGGGTTTGCTGGATTATCACACCAACGAACCAGGTTCGAATCCCAGCAAAACCCTAACAACCCATCCCTATCCGGGCAACAACAGACAACATAACTATAACATTAACAGTCCTAACAAAGTCAGCTTCGTTGATGCTATAAACCCCCCACCGATGGAAACCTGAGCGCAAAACCATTCACGACAACCGCAGTCCCAAAGTCAGCAAGTCAACTGCAGTCCCCAGCCACAAAAGCACCACTGCAAGAGTCCAGAGCGTCCTTCAGGTGCGACCCCCAACTGTCCACATGGGGCCGTCCTCCACAGGAGCGATGCGATGAGACTCCAACCAGACACAGGGCACAAGGATGGATCAGGCAGGTCTGAGGAGCAGAAGAGGTTCAGCATCTCGATCCCAGGACCGACATGTAACTCAGAGGGACAGATTTGGGGAGGGGGAGGGGGAGAGGGGAGAAGAGAGAGAAAAAATAGGTTGTTAGGTATGCCCAATGTCACCTGAATAAGTAGGAACAGTATACATATTGCACTGAGTACAAGCAGGGACTCTGGCAACTAACTATGACAGCATAACTAAAAGGGGAGAGCCAGAAGGTAACATAGGCATGAGGGGCCCCGGGACATAAAGCAGCAGCCACTACACCATCAACAAACTCGAGTGAGCAAGCGAGTGGGGACTGACAGCATCCATACATCCCAGTTTACCAAAACACTCTATGTCTGAGGATCCTCCAGATCTACACCTTTACCTCATAAACACCATTAACACAAGGCTTGACTAAACAGATCTGTTTTCAGCCGAGACTTAAACACTGAGACTGTGTCTGATTCCCGAACACTACTTGGAAGGCTGTTCCATAACTGTGGGACTTTGTAAGAAAAGGCTCCGCCCCCTGATGTAGCCTTCACTATACGAGGTACCAGCAGATAGCCTGCACCTTTTGATCTAAGTAGGCGTGGCGGGTCATAGAGGATCAGAAGTTCACTCAGGTACTGTGGTGCGAGACCATTCAGTGCTTTAAAAGGTCAATAGTAGTATTTTATAATCAATATGAAATTTGATTGGGAGCCAATGCAGTGTGGATAAGACAGGGGTGATGTGGTCATATTTTCTAGTTCTAGTAAGGACTCTTGCTGCTGCATTTTGAACTAACTGGAGCTTGTTTATGCACTTATTGGAACATCCAGACAGTAAGGCATTACAATAATCCAACCTGGAGGGAACGAAAGCATGGACTAGTTTTTCTGCATCATGTAGTGACATTAAATTTCTTATCTTAGCAATATTTCTGAGATGAAAGAAAGCTATCCAGGTAATGTTATCAATGTGAGTTTCAAATGAAAGACTGGGGTCAATAATCACTCCGAGGTCTTTTACTGCTGCACGTGAAGAAACAGAAAGGCCATCCAGAGTTACTGTGTAATCAGAAAACTTACTTCTAGCTGCATGTGGTCCGAGTACAAGTACTTCAGTCTTGTCAGAGTTAAGCAGAAGGAAGTTAATAAGCATCCAGTGTCTAATGTCCTTCACACATTCCTCAATTCTATTAAGCTGGTGTCTCTCATCAGGTTTTGCAGAAACATACAACTGTGTGTCATCAGCATAACAGTGGAAACTAATAAAATGTTTACGAATAATATCACCCAGAGGTAACATATATAAAGAACAAAGCAGTGGACCCAAGACAGAACCTTGTGGAACACCAAACTTTACCTCAGTACGTCTAGAAATCTCACCATTTACATCAACATACTGATAGCGATCAGTTAAATAAGAGCTGAGCCAGGAGAGGGCCGTTCCCTTAACTCCCACAACATTTTCTAGTCTATCCAGAAGAATGGAATGATCAAATGGTATCAAATGCTGCACTAAGTTCAAGCAACACAAGCAGCGAGACACAGCCCTGATCAGACGCCAACAGTAGGTCGTTTACTACTTTAACCAGTGCTGTCTCTGTGCTATGATGAGGTCTAAATCCTGACTGATACATTTCATGGATGTTATTCCTATGTAAATATGAGCATAACTGCTGTGCCACAGCTTTTTCAAGGATCTTGGAGATAAAGGGGAGGTTTGATATTGGCCGACAGCTGACAAGGATCAAGGTCAGGTTTTTAATCAGGGGTTTGATAACTGCTAGTTTAAAGGATTTGGGTACATAGCCAATCATAAGAGAAGAATTTATTATTTTTAGAAGCGGTTCAATTACATCAGGTATTATCTGTTTGAATAGACGTGTAGGTAAGGGATCTAGTACACAAGTTGAGGCTTTTGATGCGGAGATTAATGAAAGTAATTCAGTTTCTTTTAGAGGAGTAAAACATTCTAATTGATGATCTGATACAGTTATATTGTTAACTACAGGGTCACTTACATTGTCTGACTTTAAATTAGTAGTTTGAATTTTTTGTCTGATATTTTCAGTTTTGTCGTTGAAAAAATTAATGAAGTCGTTGCTACTCCATACTGCAGGTGTGCATGTGTTGATAGTGGACTTATTCCTGGTTAATTTTGCTACAGTATTAAACAGGAATCTAGGATTATTTTTGTTATCTTCTATTAGGGAGGAGAGATATGTTGATCTCGCAGCACTAAGAGCTTTTCTATACTTCAGGAAGCTCTCCTTCCACGCTAATTTGAACTCTACCAATTTTGTTTGATGTCATTTATGTTCCAATTTTCAAGTGGTCTATTTTAATGTGCGAGTGCCATCAGTATACCAGGGTTCTCATTTTTTGTCTCTGACCATTTTCCTTTTAAGAGGAGCTACATTATCTAAGTTATGGTGGAAAGTTGACTCTAAGCATTCAGTTGCCTGATCAAGTTCTGCAGGGGCTGACAGTGACCCGATCAAAGTTGATAACTCTGGGAGATCATTTATAAAGCTCTGTGCAGTAGTTGATGTGAATGTACGTTTAATACAAAATGTTAAAATGTGTGGTGAGGTGCATATATTATTACTACGACATATTTTGAATGAGATGAGATAATGATCGGAGATAACTTCAGACTGTGGAAGTGTGACTATATTTTCTACGTTTAACCCGAATGTTAGTATTAGATCAAGGGTGTGACCACCATTATGGGTCGGTCCTATGACATTCTGATTAATCCCTACTGAATCTAAAATGGACACAAACGCTGTTTTCAAAGGGTCTTCTGGGTTATCGAAGTGAATATTAAAATCTCCGACAACTAAAGCTTTGTCTAAGGAAATAACCAGATCTGAGATATCTCATCTTGTCTTCAGCCGCTTATCCGGGGCCGGGTCGCAGAGGCAGCAGTCTGAGCATGGAAGCCCAAATTTCCCTCTCTCCAGACACCTTGGCCAGCTCCTCGGGAAGAACACTGAGGCGTTCCCAGGCCAGCTGAGAGACATAGTCCCTCCAGCGTGTCCTGGGTCTTCCCTGGGGCCTCCTCCCAGGGGGGCATGCCTGGAACACCTCTCCAGGGAGGCGTCCAGGAGGCATCCGAAAGAGATGCCCGAGCCACCTCAGCTGATTCCTCTTGATGTGGAGGAGCAGCGGCTCTACTCCGAGCTCCTCCCGAGTAACTGTGCTTTTCACCCTATCTCTAAGGGAGCGCCCAGCCACCCTGCGAAGGAAACTAATTTCGGCCGCTTGTATCCGCAATCTTGTTCTTTCGGTCATTACCCAAAGCTCATGACCATAGGTGAGAGTCGGAACGTAGATCGACCGGTAAATTGAGAGCTTCGCCTTTTGGCTCAGCTCCTTCTTCACCACGACAGACCGGTAAAGCGACCGCATCACTGCGGAGGCTGCACGGATCCGCCTGTCGATCTCACGCTCTATCCTTCCCTCACTCGTGAACAAGATCCCGAGATACTTAAACTCCTCCACTTGAGGCAGGACTTTTCCACCAACCTGGAGAGGGCAAGCCACCCTTTTCTGGTTGAGAACCATGGCCTCGGACTTGGAGGTGCTGATTCTCATCCCAGCTGCTTCACACTCGACTGCAAACCACCCCAGTGCATGCTGAAGGTCCTGGATTGAAGAAGCCAACAGGACAACATCATCTGCAAAAAGCAGAGATGAAATCCTGTGGTTCCCAAACAGGATTCCTTCCGGCCTCTGGCTGCACCTAGAAATTCTGTCCATAAAAATTATGAACAGAACTGGTGACAAAGGGCAGCCCTGCCGGAGTCCAACATGCACTGGGAACAGGTCTGACTTACTGCCGGCAATGTGAACCAGACTCCTGCTCCGTTCATACAGGGACTGGACAGCCCTTAACAAAGAGCCCCGAACCCCATACTCCTGAAGCACCCCCCACAGAATACCACGAGGAACATGGTCAAATGCCTTCTCCAGATCCACAAAGCACATGTGGACTGGTTGGGCAAACTCCCATGAACCCTCGAGCACCCTATGAAGGGTATAGAGCTGGTCCAGTGTTCCGCGACCAGGACGAAAACCGCATTGTTCCTCCTGGATCCGAGGTTCGACTATTGGCCAAATTCTCCTCTCCAGTACCCTGGAGTAAACCTTCCCGGGGAGGCTGAGAAGTGTGATTCCCCTATAATTGGAGCACACTCTCCGGTCCCCTTTCTTAAAAAGAGGGACCACCACCCCGGTCTGCCACTCCAGAGGCACTGTCCCCGACCGCCACATGATGTTGCAGAGGCCTGTCAGCCAAGACAGCCCCACAACATCCAGAGACTTGAGATACTCGGGGCGGATCTCATCCACCCCCGGTGCCTTGCCACCGAGGAGCTTGCAAACCACCTCAGTGACTTCGGCTTGGGTAATGGACGAGTCCACCTCTGAGTCATCAGCCTCCACTTCCTCAATGGAAGACGTGACGGTGGGATTGAGGAGATCCTCGAAGTATTCCTTCCACTGCTTGACAATGTCCCCAGTTGAGGTCAACAGCTCCCCACCCGCACTGTAAACAGTGTTGGCAGAGTATTGCTTCCCCCTCCTGAGGCGCTGGATGGTTTGCCAGAATTTCTTCGAGGCCGACCGATAGTCCTCCTCCATGGCCTCACCGAACTCCTTCCATTTCTGAGTTTTTGCCTCCGCAACTGCCCGAGCTGCGGCACGCCTGGCCTGCCAATACCCGTCAGCTGCCTCAGGAGTCCCGGAGGCCAACATGGCCCGATAGAACTCCTTCTTCAGCTTGACAGCATCCCTTACTTCCGGTGTCCACCACCGGGTTCGGGGATTGCCGCCACGACAGGCACCGGAGACCTTGAGGCCACAGCTCCGAACAGCCGCATCTACAATGGAGGTAGAGAACATGGTCCACTCAGACTCAATGTCCCCCGCCTCCCTCAGAAGCTGGGAGAAGCTCTCCCGGAGGTGGGAGTTAAAGACCTCCCCGACAGAGTGTTCGGCCAGACGTTTCCAGCAGACCCTCACCATACATTTGGGCCTGCCAGGTCTGTCCAGCTTCCTCCTCCGCTAGTGGATCCAACTCACCACCAGGTGGTGATCAGTTGACAGTTCAGTCCCTCTCTTCACCCGAGTGTCCAAGACATAGGGCCGGAGATCAGATGAAATGATAACAAAGTCGATCATCGACCTCTGACCTAAGGTGTCCTGGTGCCACATGCACTTATGGACACCCCTATGCTTGAACATGGTGTTCGTTATGGACAAACTGTGACTAGCACAGAAGTTCAATAACAAAACACCACTCGTGTTCAGATTGGGGAGGCTGTTCCTCCCAATCACGCCCCTCCAGGTGTCACTGTCATCACCCACGTGAGCATTGAAGTCCCCCAGTAGAACAACGGAGTCCACAGTCTGAGCACCTTTCAGTACCTCTCCCAGGGACTCCAAGAAGGCCAGATACTCTATACTGCTATTCGACCCATAGGCACAAACAACAGCAAGAGCCCTCTCCCCAATCCGAAGGTGCAGAGAGGCAACCCTCTCGTTCACTGGGGTAAACTCCAACACATGGTGGCTGAGCTGGGGAGCTACGGTATAAGCGAGCCCACACCAGCCTGCCGCCGCTCACCGTGGGCGACTCCAAAGAAGTGAAGAGTCCAACCCCTCTCGAGGAGCTGGGTTCCGGAGCCCAAGCTGTACATGGAGGTGAGCCCAACTATCTCTAGCCGGTACCTCTCAACCTTCCGCACAAGCTCAGGCTTTTCCCCCCCAGCGAAGTGACATTCCATGCCCCAACAGCTAGCCACTGTGTTCGGGGATCAGGTCGCTGAGGCCCCTGCCTTCGACTGCCGCCCAATCCACACTGCACCGGCCCCCTACGGCTACCTCTGTGTGTGATGAACCCACAAGAGGTCAGACCCACGTCACTGCTTCGGGCTGAGCCCGGCCGGGCCCCGTGGGCAAAGGCCCGGCCACCAGGTGCTTGCATACAAGCCCCAACCCCGGGCCTGGCTCCAGGGTGGGGCCCCAGCTGCGCCATACCGGGCGACATCACGGTCCTTGTTCTTTTAATATCCATAAGGGGTTTGGTGAACTGCTCTTGGTCTGGCCTGTCACCTAGAACCTGTCTGCCTTGGGAGACCCTAACAGGGGCGTAATGCCCCCAACAACATAGCTCCTAGGATCATTCAAGCATACAAACCCCTCCACCACAATAAGGTGGCAGTTCTAGGAGGGGCAGATCTGAGATAGTGCTACATTTAATGCTACATTTAATGCAGATCTGAGATAAAATTTGCAAATTCAGAAAGAAACTCAAAATATGGCCCTGGGGGCCTGTAAATAATAAGTAACGGAATTAACTGGGTAGACTTATTTTTCGAGGCTACATGCATTATTATTAATATGAAGAACTTCAAATGTATTAAATTTATAACCAGGTTTTTTGCATTACAGCTAGCTAATCATTATAAATAACCGTGACGCCTCCTCCTCTGCAAGTTAGACGAGGCTGGTGTATATAACTGCATCGAGGAGGACTCACTTCATTTAATGCTATATTTTCATTTGGCTTAATCCATGTTTCAGTTAAACACAGTACATTAAACTCCTGATCAGTAATGAGTTCATTAACCATTAGCGCTTTAGATGTAAGAGATCTACAACCCCAATTCCAAAAAAGTTGGGACAAAGTACAAATCGTAAGTAAAAACAGAATGCAATAATTTACAAATCTCAAAAACTGATATTGTATTCACAATAGAACATAGACAACATATCAAATGTCGAAAGTGAGACATTTTGAAATTTCATGCCAAATATTGGCTCATTTGAAATTTCATGACAGCAACACATCTCAAAAAAGTTGGGACAGGGGCAATAAGAGGCTGGAAAAGTTAAAGGTACAAAAAAGGAACAGCTGGAGGACCAAATTGCAACTCATTAGGTCAATTGGCAATAGGTCATTAACATGACTGGGTATAAAAAGAGCATCTTGGAGTGGCAGCGGCTCTCAAAAGTAAAGATGGGAAGAGGATCACCAATCCCCCTAATTCTGCGCCGACAAATAGTGGAGCAATATCAGAAAGGAGTTTGACAGTGTAAAATTGCAAAGAGTTTGAACATATCATCATCTACAGTGCATAATATCATCAAAAGATTCAGAGAATCTGGAAGAATCTCTGTGCGTAAGGGTCAAGGCCGGAAAACCATACTGGGTGCCCGTGATCTTCGGGCCCTTAGACGGCACTGCATCACATACAGGCATGCTTCTGTATTGGAAATCACAAAATGGGCTCAGGAATATTTCCAGAGAACATTATCTGTGAACACAATTCACCGTGCCATCCATCGTTGCCAGCTAAAACTCTATAGTCCAAAGAAGAAGCCGTATCTAAACATGATCCAGAAGCGCAGACGTCTTCTCTGGGCCAAGGCTCATTTAAAATGGACTGTGGCAAAGTGGAAAACTGTTCTGTGGTCAGACGAATCAAAATGTGAAGTTCTTTATGGAAATCAGGGACGCCGTGTCATTCGGACTAAAGAGGAGAAGGACGACCCAAGTTGTTATCAGCGCTCAGTTCAGAAGCCTGCATCTCTGATGGTATGGGGTTGCATTGGTGCATGTGGCATGGGCAGCTTACACATCTGGAAAGACACCATCAATGCTGAAAGGTATATCCAGGTTCTAGAGCAACATATGCTCCCATCCAGGCGACGTCTCTTTCAGGGAAGACCTTGCATTTTCCAACATGACAATGCCAAACCACATACTGCATCAATTACAGCATCATGGCTGCGTAGAAGAAGGGTCCGGGTACTGAACTGGCCAGCCTGCAGTCCAGATCTTTCACCCATAGAAAACATTTGGCACATCATAAAACGGAAGATACGACAAAAAAGACCTAAGACAGTTGAGCAACTAGAATCCTACATTAGACAAGAATGGGTTAACATTCCTATCCCTAAACTTGAGCAACTTGTCTCCTCAGTCCCCAGACGTTTACAGACTGTTGTAAAGAGAAAAGGGGATGTCTCACAGTGGGAAACATGGCCTTGTCCCAACTTTTTTGAGATGTGTTGTTGTCATGAAATTTAAAATCACCTAATTTTTCTCTTTAAATGATACATTTTCTCAGTTTAAACATTTGATATGTCATCTATGTTCTATTCTGAATAAAATATGGAATTTTGAAACTTCCACATCATTGCATTCCATTTTTATTTACAATTTGTATTTTGTCCCAACTTTTTTGGAATCGGGGTTGTAATATTTAATAGCCCCACCTTTAGATCAAAGGTGCTGGCAGCAGCTGTACAGTCAGTATGATCTAATTTTATATTGATTAGGTTACTAGAACAAACTCTCTGAATATTTCTACATTTTTGTTTAGCTTGGGGAACAGACACAGTCTCGATGTAGTGGACCCTGAGTGACGACTCTGTGCAGCTAGCAGACAGTCGGTTTAGCCTGTTCGTCTGCTCCCTGGCCTTGGCTCTGGATTGTCAGAAATTAACTAGGCCTGTTTTGAGACTATGGCCTATGCTGCAGGAAATGAGAGCAGTACCTTCCCGAGTGGGATGGATACCGTCCCACCCTAACAGGCCAGCAGTGCCCTCAAAATTAGCCCAATTATCTATAAAGCCAGCACTGTTTTCAGAGCACCACCTGGACAACCAGCAGTTCAGAAACCATAACCTGCTGTAAGCTATATCGCCACGCCGCATTGGGATGGGGCCAGAGCATACTACAGCATCGGACATTGCCTTCGCTAATTTAAACACCTCTACAAAGTTACTCTTAGAAACCTCAGACTGACGAAGGCGTATATCATTAGCTCCTACATGGATAACTATCTTTGAGAACCTGTGCTTGCCTAGGACCCTAAGATTACCTGCTATGTCCGGCACCCTGGCTCCTGGTATACACCTGACTAAAGCTGCTGGTGCCCCTAAAGGCTGAGCTAATTTCACGTGCCTTATGATAGAGTCCCCTATAACCAGAGCTCTTTCAGGTTTCTCAGTGGGTGCGTCACTAAGGAGAGCAAACCTGTTCGACACGTGACGCGGAGAGGAGTGGTGCTCCCGTGGGCGAGCCTCAGCGGTAGCTTTGGCTCTATGCTTATGCCGCCGAGCCGTCACCCATTCGCCCCGCTGTAAGGGCCCTAATGCCGAAGTTGGGGGATTGCTAACTCCACCAACGGTTTACATTCAGTTTACATTGCCACTTTATGTAAACTTCTGTCCGCACCTGTAAGAATAATCACCACGGGTATCTTTCCTGTAACATATGTCATCAGTGACCCACTAATAATCCACAAAATTATCCATTTTTGACATGTTGATAGGAAGTGAACTCTTCACATTGAGGTTAATTTTTTCAGACCCCTCACCACCCATTGTGTGATGAGTAAAGCCTCATCAACTCTCCTACTGTAGCAGCATAGAAGTCTCTGAGTGTTAATGCTCTTCCTGTATGACAGATATTACTGGTATAGTTGGAGCTGAGGGTATATTTATGAATGTGGTATAGTAATGAAAAAGAACAAGGTAAGGAGATGTGATACCTGATTATAGTTATTAAAGTAGCAGCAACCCTCACCTAAAGATCAGAGAAGCAGCCTTGGACCCAAAGGATTGCTTGTTCGATTCCCTGGACCAAAGGAACAGCACGTTCCCCTCCCTCTGTATTCATGACTGAAGTGCCCTTGAAGTGCAAGGGCACTAACCCCCAACAGCTCCCTGGATGTTGCCCACTGCTGTGAGTGAGTGAGTGAGTGAGTGAGTGAGTGAGTGAGTGAGTGAGTGAGTGAGTGAGTGAGGATCCTTACAGTTTGTGAGAATAAACTGTTCTGGAATCTGGTGGTGAGGACACTTTGGGAGGGTTGAAGAGTTTGTGTGAAGGAGGAGAGGGGGCAGCTGGGGCAGCTTTTATGATAAATGTCCTGTACTGGAGGTAGAGAGGTTCTCTGCTTGATGTTCTCTGCTGTCTTCACTATCCACTGCAGGATTTTGCAGTCAGATGCAGTGCAGGTCCCTTACCAGAAAGCGATGTGGTGTGGATCTGGGGGGAAGACTAGCGCTCCTCACTTAACTTATAGGAAATGGAGGCACTGCTGAACATTTCTAACCTCCGTCACGGTGTTGAGAGACCAGGTTAGGTCATCAGAAAGATGCCCTCTGGGAAACTTACAGGACAACACTGTTTCTAGAGGAGAGCCATGGATGAGCAAATTCATCAAGTATACTACTATCCCCTTTGTCTTGTAGACATTAAAAGACAGATAGTTGAGCTGACCTCAGTCCACTAGCAGCTCCATCTTGACCCTTTATGCTGCCTCGTTGTTGTTGTTGCTGATGAGTCCCTCCACTGTGGTATCATTTGCAAGTTTGATGATGTGGTTTGGCGCTGTGCCTTACAGTAGTAATGCATCATCATTGTGAAGAGCAAGAAGCTGAGCATCCACAGAGCGCACTACTGCTCAGTGTGATGGTGCAGGAAGTACTGCATCCAGTCTGATTCATCTGGATCCAGATACAGAGGGAGGGAGTGAAGCCAAGCAGGTTCTGCTTCATGACCAGTATTCATGTCTTTCAACAAATCAGACACATTTTAGCAGCAAAACATGAACAAGTACATGGAAATAAAAATAAGATAAAATAAAGGACAGGAACAGTTAGTGTCTGAATGCTGTAGAAATATTTGTAGGTGTCTGTGCTTTTCATAGCCAGTATAGAGCACAACTGTTTAGAGCACTGTATGTCAAATATTATTGATATATTTCTGTGTGTGTGTGTGTGTGTGTGTGTGTGTGTGTGTGTGTGTGTAGTTTGCGGCTGTTCAGTTTTCTAGTACATTCAGGACAGTTTTCACCTTTGAAGATTATGTTAACGGCACAGCAAAGGACAAACTTGATAAAGAAGAGCACATGAAGAAACTTACAAACACACACAGAGCCATCCAATTCATCCTGTGAGTATATGCGCACACACAGCATACACACACACAGCATACAAACACACAGCATACACACAGTATATATCTACATACAGTATTCTGTCCTATTTATTGTATATTACTATGGTATATAACATACATATTTACTGGTCAGAAGGTGTGAATGAGTTTTATATAACAGCATGGCTCAGACAGAATTTCCAGCTCTAACCTAAACATCAGGTTTATATCAATGTTACTGTTTCTATAGTAACAGCTTATACACAGGGACTTATATTGTGAACATTCCACATACTGTCATATATGGTTAATAAAAAATAAAATAAAACAACGTTGTTTAAAAAAGAAAAACATAATTAATGTTGGGCTGAAGCTTTTTGTAAGGAGATGTTTATTTAACATTTATGGAAGGAGTCTCCAGTGTCCGCACATTGTAACAATTCAATTTAAATTTGCTACACAAACAAAATTAACAAGAGACTGTCAGTAAGGGCACTGAGAGCGACAGCTCTAGCCGAGCTATAAACATGGCTTCTCAGAACTACAACGCCCAAGAACCACAGCGCCCCCTGTCACCGGCTTATTGATTACAGCTGACTCTCATTCACACACAATCAGCCACGCTACTTAAGCCTCTCTCACTCCCACTGTCATTGTGAAGCATCATTCTGAGTTTACCCAGTCATACCAAGCCTTTCTATCTGTGGCTGCCTCTAGTTTTCCCTGACCTTCAATATCTCTTTACTTTAACACCTATTGTCTCCTCTTTATTGCCCCGTTTGCTGATCGACCCACCCTTGCTTGCTTTTTGACTACAATTCTAGTTTTGTGATTTGGCTACATTTCCTGTTTGCTACCCTGCTCTCCCCTGCACACTTTGACAGGATACTTCACCTCAATGGATGTAGCAGAGGGGGCGAAGCAAACTGCTCTGAGTGCTCAGGAACGCCTCTTAGGAGAACACCAACAGATGCTTGCAGACCTCTACACCAGGATGGCACAGATAGCAGCTGCAGTGCTGCAGGCCCTCCTAACACGCTCTGAAGCTTCTCTGAGTCCTGCTTATTGGCTCCCCATTCTGGAGATATATGCCAGGAATGCCTTCAATTGTAAGGGATTTCTACTTCAGATTCCTTGTACTTCTCAGCATTGCCTAACATCTTTGAAGAAAGTAAGATCGTTAACTTTCTTTTGTTTCTCACCGGCAAAGTGATCCAGTGGGCTAGCACAGTATAGAGGAATGGAGAGGAGCACACAACATCCTACAAATCTCATCTCATCTCATTATCTCTAGCCGCTTTATCCTTCTACAGGGTCGCAGGCAAGCTGGAGCCTATCCCAGCTGACTACGGGCGAAAGGCGGGGTACACCCTGGACAAGTCGCCAGGTCATCACAGGGCTGACACATAGACACAGACAACCATTCACACTCACATTCACACCTACGGTCAATTTAGAGTCACCGGTTAACCTAACCTGCATGTCTTTGGACTGTGGGGGAAACCGGAGCACCCGGAGGAAACCCATGCGGACACGGGGAGAACATGCAAACTCCACACAGAAAGGCCCTCGCCGGCCCCGGGGCTCGAACCCAGGACCCTCTTGCTGTGAGGTGACAGCGCTAACCACTATACCACCATGCCGCCCACATCCTACAAATGTTTCCTTGAATTAATCAAGCAAGTGTTTGATCACAAACCTGAGGGCATTGAAGTTGGTGAGAGTTTACTCACCATCACACAAGATGCTGGGGGGGGGGGGGGGGTCGCAGAATATGCCCTGGACTTCAGAACTCTAGCGGCAGCCAGTGGATGGAATGAGCTGGCATTAAAGGCAGTGTTTTGCCAAGGTCTTCACCCCGAAATTCTAAGCGAACTGGCATGTAGAGATGAACACCTTACCTTGGACTCCCTCATTGATCTAGCTATTCGACTGGATCATCTACTCTCCAACCAACCCTCTCTCAAGGAGCACACCAGACCTGTTCAGCATTCTGATGCCTCCACACCTATGGAGGTTTCACATACCCATTTGAAATGCTCCAAACGAGAGAGAAGGAGGAAAGAGGGGCTCTATTTCTATTGTGGGAGTTCAGAGCATCTTATCACCCAGTGGCCCGTTCACCCACCTCACACCAGCCAAGCTGAGACCACTCCCGATTCGGTGAGTCCTGTAAGAAAATTCAACTCAAAGTCTTTTAAAATACCTGTATTATTGAAACTGGCATCTTCGATACATGTGCTATCTGCCTTTGTTGACTCAGCGGCAGAGGGGATTTATCAACTGCTCGATCATCCAGAAGCTCAGTCTGCCCACAACCCCTCTGCAGAGTCCACTCAGCATCAGGACCATTGACAGAGGACCAATAAGGGATGGTTTTGTTACTACTCGCACCACTCCCATTCATATTCAAGTGGGTGCACTCCATTCTGAACTCATTTCTTTCTACGTGACCACTACCATTAATCATGATATCATCCTGGAATATCCTTGGTTACAGCTTCATGACCTACTAATCTCCTGGCAGAATAAGGAGAGCCTCCAGTGGTCATCCACACGTTTTCAGAACTGTCTTCTACATCCCCAACTCTGTCTCTCCTCTACTTTGGTAGAGAGTCCACAGCCTGATTCGATGGATAATGTTCCCAAGTGTTATTCTGACCTGAGGGAAGTCTTTCTTTAGCAAGGGGAAAGCTTGTGGTTTACCACCACATTGTCCATATGACTGCACCATTGATCTGCTGCAAAGTACATCACCTTCACACAGTCAGATTTATCCCCTTTCTCAGAAGGAACAGACTACTATGGAGGAGTACATTCAAGAAGCCCTCAAGCAGGGGTACATATGTCCGTCAAAGTCACCAGCATCAGTGGTGTTCTTCATTGTGGAGAAAAAAGGTGGAGGTCTCCGACCCTGCATAAACTTTAGGGGACTCAATCAGATCTCTGTCAAATACCCCATCCTCTTCCACTGGTCCTCTCAGCTTTAGAACAACTTTGTACTGCCAAGTTCTTCTCCAAACTTGACTTGCACAGTGCCTACAACCTGGTCAGAATCAAGGAGGGTGACGAACGGAAGACTGCCTTCAGCACTACCACTGGCCATTTTGAGTACAGGGTAATGCCTTATGGCCTTTCTTCAGCACCAAATGTATTTCAAGGTTTTATCAATGATGTGCTATGGGATATTCTGGGCAAGTTTGTGATAGCATATACTGATGATATCTTGATCTACTCTCCCGATGAGAAGAGCCATCTGGGACATGTCAGATCAGTTCTCCAGCACCTGTTAGCAAAATCACCTCTATGTGAAAGCCGAGAAATGCAAGTTCCACTTGTGTCAGATCTCATTTTTGGGTTATGTCATTGGTGCAGAGGGAGTCAGTATGGACTCCTCCAAGGTCTCTGCAGTCATGTCCTGGCCAGTGTCCACATCTGTGAAGGAGCTCCAATGTTTCTTAGGTTTTGCCAACTTCTATCATCACTTTGTTAGAGGTTTCAGTACCATTGCTTCTACCCTAACGGCCTTGCTCAAAAAAGGACCCAAACACCTCCACTGGAACCCTTTGGCAGAAGAAGCCTTCAATCGACTCAAAAATGCCTTCACTTTAGCCCCGATCTTGCAACACCCTGACCTGATCAAGCCATTCACGGTCGAGGTAGATGCCTCCGACACTGGAATAGGAGAGATTTTGTCTCAGCGTTTCGGCGAGAGACCCAAACTCCATCCGGTGGCATTTTTCTCAAGAAAACTCACGTTGGCAGAGAGAAACTATGATGTTGGGAATAGAGAATTACTAGCCATCAAGCTTGCACTTTGGGAGTGGAGACATTGGCTGGAGGGAGCCACACATCCCTTTGTGATATTGACTGACCATAAGAACCTAGAATATCTCAAAGCCAAGAGACTTAACCTACACCAAGCCAGATGGGCACTCTTCACATTTCAATTTCACAATCTCCTTTCATCCTGGTTCCAAGAATACCAAGGCTGATGTCCTATCCCAAACCTTCAACTCATCAAGTCATAGTCCTGAATCTCTCCCCATTCTCTCACCTGACTATTTCATCCAGACCATTACTTGGGACTTAGATCAAGAAATAAAGAAATCTCAACCTCGGGAGAGCCCAGTAAACTGTCTGCTGGACCTTCTTTATGTCCCAAAGCACCTCCGAGGGAGACTCATCACGTTGGCACATGCGTCCCCCACCACGGGTCATTCAAGCAGCCAACAAACTTACCAAATGCTGAAGCATAAATACTGGTGGGAGAACATGTGAACAGAGGTCAACCAGTTCATCGCTTCCTGTTCTGAGTGTGCCCAGGCTAAAGTTCCATGAACCCCTCCTGCAGGTAAGCTTTGTACCCTCCCTGTCCCTCAAAGACCCTGGTCCCACCTGGCCATTGATTTCATTACGGATCTACCACCATCTCAAGGTAACCCCACCATCATGGTAACTGTAGACAGATTTTCTAAGGCTCCGAGACTCATTCCGCTACCTGGTATTCCCACTGCATTTCAAACAGCTGAATTACTATTTCAGTATGTACTGTACTTTGGCATCCCAGAGGACATAGCGACTGTGGTCCCCAGTTCATCTCACGATTATGGACCTGTTTCATGGAACGATTAGGATTCTCAGTGAGCCTCACATCTGGATATCACCCCGAGTCCAATGGCCAGGTGGAATGAGCTAACTGGGAGATTGGGTGTTTTCTAAGGATTTTCTGCATGAGGAACCAGGGGGATTGGCTCCAATTCATTCCATGGGCTGAGTATGCAGAGAACTCACTCAAGCACTCTGCTACCCAACTAACACCATTTCCGTGCATGCTCAGCTACCAACCACCCCTGTTCCCATGGGACGATGCACCCAAACAGGTACAAGCAGTTGAAGAATGGTTCTCGCGAAGCCAAGCAATATGGGAGGAGGTTCACCAGTGCATTGAGTCTGTAAACGGCAAGTATAAGGAGTACACCAACAAACACAGAAGTAGCAACCCAGAATTTTCTCCAGGCAATACAGTATGGGTCTCCATAAGAAACCTCAAGGAACCCAATGCATGCAGAAAGCTACAGGCTTGCTACATTGGTCCATACAAGGTACTTCAGCATATCAACAAAGTTTCTTACAGACTAGAGCTCCCACCGCACAGCCGGATAGCCCCCACTTTTCATGTTTCCTACCTAAAACCTGCTATTCAGTGTCCTCTGGCAGAGAATGCTCCTCTAAGCCTAGAAGGACAGCCCATCTACCAGGTAAACAGAATACTTGATTCCAGATGCAGAAGAGATCAGATTGAGTATCTGGTAGACTGGGGAGGCTATGGACCAGAGGAATGAAGCTGGGTGGGAGCCAAGGACATTCTGGACCCTCTTCTAAAGTAAGAGTTCCACACACAACACCCTAACAAGCCTGCACCTAGGGGTAGAGGGCACCGCAAGAAGAATGTAGCTCCCAGAGGGAGATCCTTGGGGGGGGTCATCTGTCAGTAAGGGTGTTGAGAGTGATGGTTCTAGCCAAACTACAAACATGGCTTCTCAGAACTACAATGCCCAAGAACCACAGTGCCTCCTGTCACCAGCTTATTGATTACAGCTGACTCTCATTCACACACAGTCAGCCACGCTACTTAAGCCTCTCACTCTCACTGCAAGGTATCATTCTGAGTTTACCCAGTCATACCAAGCCTTTCTATCTCTGTCTGCCTCTAATTTTCCTGACCCTTGCTATCTCTTTACTTCTACACCTATTGCCCTGTTTGTTGATCGACCCACCCTTGCTTGCTTTTTGACTACGATTCTAGTTTTGTGATTTGGCTAGATTTCCTGTTTTCTACCCCGCTCTCCCCTGCACATACATCTGTAAGTGCCTGCACCCTGACAGAGACATTGTCACAAAGCAGCTTTACAAAAATGTCAATTACAGATATAAATCTTGAACATATAGATTTATCTCTAATGATCAATCCTGAGGTGATGGTGTTGAGGAAAAACTCCCTCAGATGACATGAGGAAGAAACCTCGAGAGGAACCAGACTCTAAAGGGAACCCATCCCCATCTAGGTGATAACAGATAGCGTGATTATAAATAACTCACTTCTATAACTGTGTCCTATAGAGTCACAAAGTACAACTGTCACACCAGGAAATAGTTTGGATTGCTTCTGAAGTTAAAGTTAGTTCAGTCTCTCTAAGGGGAGTAAAACATTCTAATTGCTGATCTGATACAGTTTTATTGTTAACTACTGGGTTACTTAAATTGTCTGGCCTAAAATAGTTTGAACTTTTTGCCTGATGTTTTCAATTTTGTCATTGAAAAAAATAATAAAGTCGTCACTACATATTGCAGGTGTGCATGTGTCTATAGTGGTCTTATTCCTTGTTAATTTTGCTTCAGTATTAAAGAAGAATCTAGGATTATTTTTGTTACCCTTTGTTAGAGTGGAGAGATACGTTGATCGAGCAGCATCACTTTTTTGGAAACAGAGTCGTAAGCAAAGTAAATATTTGGTTTGACATCCCTTTGTTATTGTTTTATGCATGAGTGGCCTCAGGTACAGTTTGTTCAGTTCTATAAGGAAATTAGCTGTGAAGTTTTATTAATCATTTTGGAGACCCTGCCGCAGATCTTCTGGATTCTCAGACTGAGACACGAGTCTGTTTCTGTAGGAGAATCCTGACAGACTTCATGTATTTTTGTGGTGTATTATGTAATATGATACTTTTTTTTACTTTGGGTTTTTTACAGTAATAGTGTAAATAGATGCTTTTGCATTTTTCTAGAAAAAGTTTGTTGGAAAACTAATGTTTGGAAATCAGAAATGTCTCTTACGAGCTCAATAATATACAAGTCCCAAAATAAACATTTAAGATATGTCACGGTCCTCTGGGCTTCGCCCCAGCATGGCTACTCCTCTCGTCTGCAGGGGATGCAGTGGCAGACACTTGTTAGGAAAAGTCTCGCCGCTTGGGCTCCGTGTTTTCCTGAAAGACTTTTTGGGATAGACTTCAGACTTGAATTTTGGACTGTTGTTCTTTTGTTAAATAAACATTGTTCGGTGAAACTCTGCTCCAGCCCCTTTAATTGGTTATACTCACTTGTGAGCATAACAACTGGGGGCTTGTTAAAACTAGACACATTTTTTGGAGCCTTATTGAATTATGTTCATAAACTTTTTGCAATTGGTATTTATAGCTCTGCTCTTTTGGTTTGAATTTAAAGTACTGCATAATCAGGAAAACTTTCATGTTGGTAGTTTTCAATCAATGGTCTTTAATTAAATAAGACAAATATACATAAGAGTGGAAGGCAAAAATATACAGTCATAAACATTCATAAATGCCAAGAATAAAAAAAACACTTAGCAAATTTTAGTATGCTAGTAATTAAACTGCTAATATTTAAATATGATTCTATTAAAAAATGAGTTCTTGAATCTATCTGTATTAACTTTAGCGCATTGTGACTGGTTGTTTCTTAAATCGCATGTAGTCCTTAATTTGTGGATGCAGAGGGTACAATGGGTGACTTGAAGATGTTCCTATCTTGTTTTTCTAACAACACATGTATGTCTATTCAGGATTTTTGGTAAGTGCTTTGCACTTTATTTGCAGGGGGTGGGGGAGTGACTGAGCATTTGGGAATCGAGTAAATTGTACTTGAAGGTTTGTTGGCATTTGGCCTAATTATTTGGCATTGGGCCTATGTAATTAGGTTCCGTACCATGAATATTTTTCAGTTTGCGCTTCTCCGTTCGTTTATAAAAGTAAATAGAAACTTTTTCTTCAAGTGTAAACTCAAAGTGTAAATATTGATCTGTCAGTGCTTGTTTTCTGGACTCGATTGTCTTTTCCCCGTGTAGGCAAAGATTGTGTCTTGGACACATTTTTTTGTTTTAGTTTATTATTTTTGGACAGTACAGGGTTTCGCAGCAGTGGTCTCGGGGCACGTCCGAAGTTTGGGAAACTGTTCATCAATTGGCAGTTTTCTCCAGCTTATGGGTTATAGTGCATAATTATGTGGCCCCCAACCCATCTGAAGTTTAGGGTCTACCTTAGTTAGTGGAGGATTGACATTAGTTAGGGTCGGGGGAATTTTTGTATGGTTAAAAGGCAACAACAAATTATTGCATTTGTGTTTACAGACTTGTTTAAAATCATTTGCGAGTTTGAAGTTTCCACTGTTAAATTACTGTAGCTGAAAAAAAAAATGGCAACCCAGCCTGTTCAGGAGTTCATTCAGACTCTGTCTGATGAGCTTCTGGATGTAGTCATGAAAGAACAGTCATTAGAAGTTGCTGCGCATTATAAAATTGAAGTATCTATGCTACAAAACATTCAAAAGAAGGCGTTAAAAGTATTAGGTCTTCCTTGAGTGACCAGGAGTGCTGCCACCTCAGGCACCCATTCCTGATTCACCACCTGCTCCAAGTGGCCTCACATTTGAGCAGCAAAAAGAATTGCTCTTAATCCAATGTGAAACAGAATTGGGAAAAAGGCATTTTGAATACAAAATGGAAAAAAGCGTATTAAACAAGAAACCGGGGCTAGGAGGCAGAATTTTGAAAAACACAGTCTGGAAGTTGAACACCACCACCAAGAGTTGATCAAAGAGGGCAAACTTTCTGTGCCGTTTGGCTCTGATCCATCTTCTCCTCCCAAATGAAACATTGGACACAACTTGCATTTAGTTCCACCCTTTAGCGAGTCTGATGTGGATACATTTTTCAATTTATTTGAAAGAGTCATGGATGCCCATGCCTGGACAGATGTTGAACGGACATTGCTCCTTCAGTGTGTGCTAACTGGCAAGGCACAATAAGCTTATTCTTTGTTGTCAGTGGCAGAGAGTCAGGTGTTTGAACACATTAAGTCAGCCAGACTAAAGATTTATGAATGGGTCCCCTTAGCAAAAAGTAGTACACTTAAAGTTCATTTTATTGAGTATGCTTCAGTATAAGTATAGCAAGTATACTACAGACCATGTACTTTTAGTGTACTAGAAAGTATACAAATTTAATACTTTTTCGGACTAAATTGGAGCATTTCAAGTTTATAAAAGTATACTTTAAAGTTCATTTTAAGTTTGCAAAAGTACACTTTAAAGTATACAACAAGTACACTCATCTATATACTATCAATGTACTTGGTATATCCCTCTCATACGCTTAAAGTATACCACAAGTACACTTATCAATATACTGTCATTGTACTAGTTATATACTTTGAGTCCCTATTTTCAGCTTATTATTGTATATTTTAAGTATACGGTTATAAACGTTGGTTATTTCACTAGTTTACTTGGTATACTTTAAGTTTGCTTGGCATATTACTTGTAGCTTACTATTTATATACTGGAAATATACTCCTTAAAGTATTCTTAAAGTTTACTCATACTGTATGTACACAAGCGTGTGATGCATTTACAAAATCACAAGACAGAATGTTGAAAACAAGTTTGATATATTTTCAAACATTTCAAACATTTCAAAAACAAAGACCTATGAAATCAAGTCCTTCCTTACTGGAGAAAATGAAAGGAAAAAGTGCACAGTTGCATGTAAAAATGTAAACATAATGGTCTCTTGATCAATAAAGTCAAGTCAAAAGTTTTTCTGTTTTTGTGTATGATTTTAAGGTACGTAAAGATAATGCAATTGAGCACACATACTATATACTGTAAAGTTTTAAACTCCAGCATTATATTATATTAATATATAAATTAAATGTTAAGCATGAGTCAATGACTTCAAGTTTATTTGTACAGCGCTTTTAACAATAAACATTGTCGCAAAGCAGCTTTACAGAATTTGAACGACTTAAAACATGAGCTAATTTTATCCCTAATCTATCCCCAATGAGCAAGCCTGGGGCGACGGTGGCAAGGAAAAACTCCCTCAGACGACATGAGGAAGAAACCTCGAGAGGAACCAGACTCAAAAGGGAACCCATCCTCATTTGGGCAACATTTGGACTTGACCTTATTATGCACTTGGAGCAAGATATACTAAGTATTAGTACTTTGTGGCAGAAAAACGTAAAAAGTATACTAAAGTATAAGTTTTAGTATTAATGTACTTAGTCTTAGACTTTTGTTTATACTTTTCAGTATAAGCCAAGTATACTTCACTATACCATTCTTAAGTATATAAAATTATAGTTTATAAAAAGTCAACTTCAAGTATACTTCCTCAGTTTTAGTAAAAAAATAAGTATACTCATAGTACACTTGAATAAACTTCTTTTTGCTAAGGGTCCCAGAGGCTTATTGCCAGTCTTTTCTGAACTTGCAGCGAAAACCTACCGTAATTGGATGCATGTTGAGTTTGTTAGAGACCTGACAGTTCAATCATTGGCGTGCATCTGAAAAAGTTCAAACATTAGATGATTTTAAGAACTTGGCTCTATTGGAACAATATAAAAACACACGCCCTGAAAGTGTTGCCACCTTCATTGTAGAGCACAACATTCAGACCGCTTCTCAAGCTGCTGTGTTGGCTGATTAATGGAAACTTACCCATAGATTTCGTTCAGAGAGGGCCAGGGGTGAGAGGTGTGTTTTTTTCCCCTTGCGCTAACAAACCGAATATTCCTCAACACCAAGAGAGGTATGTGGGCAAAGGACAGTCACCTAGTTTTGACATGACCTGTAATTACTGTTTAGGGAAAGGCCACTGGAAATCAGATTGCCCTGTCCTTATGGCAAAAAATACTGGTGCCAAGCTCCATAGTTCTTCTGTGAAACCCACGGCCCTGGCTGCTCCTGTGCCTTCATCTGCTGGGTTGGTCATTCCCCTTGAAACTCCCACATTAACCTCTGCAGGTGTGACTGACTGCAAGGTAATGTTTGAGCCATTTATTTCTGAGGGTTTTGTATCATTTAATGGCAGTGATCAGAAAGTGCCTGTGAAAATTTTAAGAGACACTGGGGCATCCGAGTCGTTCATTTTCGAGTCAGTGTTGCCTTTTTCACTTGAATCATATACAGGAAATTCATTACTGATTTGTGGAATTGAACTGAACACATTGCTCATGGCACTGCACAAGGTGATGCTTATGTGTGATCTTGTGCAGGGACACGTGGAGCTTGGAGTACAGCCTGCTCTGCCAATTGATGGCGTGTTGCTAATTTTAGGAAACAAGTTAGCTGGAAAATGCATCTGGCTGGAAGAGTCCCCTCCTCTGGTGGTGACTGATGTGCATCCCTTCGATAGTGGCACCAATGAGAGTGCATGGCAGTACCCTGAGGTTTTTACTGCATGCACCATAAATCACTCTGCCAGTAAAAAAGTGGAACCTGTGCAGGGAGAACAAACAAGGTCTGATGAGAAGGTTTTTTCACTGGCTGATTACCCATTGTCTGTCCCTCATGTTGAACTATTAAAAGAACAGAAAAGTGATGAGACACTCAAGTCATTGTTTGAACAAGTTCTTGCTGATGATGAAATTTGGAATTGGGCAAGGGGCTATTACCTTAAAGATGATATACTGTTGCAAAAATGGTCACCACACGCCAGCTGTTTTGTTGGTGATCTAATAGTCCAGGTGGTAGTGCCCATGAAGTTCCATCTGCTTGTTCTCTCAACTGCTCACGTGCCAGTCATGCTGGTGGAAAGAAGACTTATGATTGAATCCTTAGATATTTTTACTGACCATGAATCAAGCGGGATGTTGCCAGTTTTGTGAAAATGTGCAGGACATGCCAGCTGATGGGAAAACAAAATCTGGCCCTAAAACCTGCCATAGTACATCCCATTCTGTCTGTGTGCCAACTGTTTTGAGCACTTAACAATTGACTACATCGGTCCTCTTCCACGCTCAAAGTCTGGTCACGAGTACCTGCTTGTCATAATGTGCCAGGTTATTCATTACCCGGTAGCCTATCCTCTGAGGTCGATTAACACAAAATCATTAGTTAAAGCCTTAACCCATTTCATATTTTTGGTTTGCCAAAAATTATTCAGTCAGATCAGAGGAGTAATTTTACTTCCACCATGTTTTCTGAAGTGCTACACCAGTTGGGAATCAGGCAAAATCTGGCAACCGCATACCACCCTCAGAGTCAAGGAGCTCTAGAGTGGTTCCATTCCACACTGAAATCGCTGCTTACCGCCTATTGGGTAGAGTTGGATTGCAACTGGGAAGAAGGCCTGCCCTGGCTGATGCTGGCAGCCAGGGAGGTTACTCAAGAAAGTACCGTGTAGTATGTTCCTGATGTGGGTGGAATACTGAAGCGTGGCAGATGGGGACTGATGTCAACAGAGACTTTTTATTTTTTGTAATGTCGCGCTTGCTTTTCAGCTTACTACTCTCATTCATTCGTTTGCTTGATCTCTCTCTCTCTCTCACACACACACACACACACACACACACACACACACGTGCTCTGGTTAGGAAAGATCCCCTTTCTTCACTCTCTCCCTTCTTTTCTATCCTCCATTGTCACTGCAAAACACACACATTAATTGACAACAGGTGTGCTGACTTTGTCACTCACCTTCCCTGGCCCCGTCCTCCATTCATAAACCAAAGCTTGGTCATGCCCCCACAGCCACGTACCAGTTTCAGTCCAAATTATCTTGTTTTCACTCACCAGGGGCGTGGGCTGTTATCTGTCCTCCATGGTGAGTGGACTGACTCTAAACCCCCAAGCAATTTATCTGATTATGTTCTGGGGTTCCACTGTCATGTCTCTTCTTCCTGGAGAATGGCTAAGGAGCAATTGATGGAATCTGAGAAAAAGATGAAACAAATCAAGTTTATCTGTATCGCACTTTTAACAATAAACATTGTCGCAAAGCAGCTTTACAGAATTTGAACGACTTAAAACATGAGCTAATTTTATCCCTAATCTATCCCCAATGATGAAGCCTGTGGCAATGGTGGCAAGGAAAAACTCCCTCAGACGACATGAGGAAGAAACCTCGAGATGAACCAGACTCAAAAGGGAACCCATCCTCATTTGGGCAACAACAGACAACATGACTATAAGATTAACAGTTTTAACATGAAGTCAGTTTCTTTGATGTGATAAACTCTTCATTGATGGAAACTTGAGTGCAAAACTGTTCATGACAACTGCAGTCCTAAAGTTAGCAAGTCAACTGTAGTCCTCAGCCATAAAAGCATTACTGTAAGAGTCCAGAGCGTCCTCCAGGTGTGACTTTCAACTGTCCTCATGGGGCCGTCCTCCACAGGAGCGATGCGATAAAACTCCAACCAGACACAGGGCACCAGGATGGATCAGGCAGGTCCGAGGAGCAGAAGAGGTTCAGCATCTCGATCCCAGGACCGACATGTAACTCAGAAGGACAGATTGGGGGGGGGGGGGGGGGGGGGCTGTGAGTGTTGCACTGAGTGGCGTACATGTACTGTTGGCAATCAAGTCGTTGCACTGCTCCCTGTAATTGGCTCGTTTTACCAGGCCTAATACACTGGACCTTAGACAATCCTGCATTGTGGCCCAAATGACAACAACTACACAATTTCGACTCTGGATAGGAGAAAGAAATTGAAAGTGTGTCACATCAATCTACTAAAGCCATTTTACAGTCATGATAGTGAAACACAGCCTTTGCCACCTAGTAGACCTGTAGCGCTAGTGGACTGCTCCAAGGTGGCATCAGAGGATCAAGTCAAGTCAACTTTATTATCAAATGCTATACATGCTCGACATACAGCACAGATGAAATTTCAGTCCTCTCTGATCCATGGCGCAAACAGGCAATGCAATAAATAAAAATAGAATAACTGAAATAAACAACCGTATAAACACTCTCTAGATAAGAACTAGACATATACTAAAACACTCATATATATATATATATATATATATATATATATATATATATATACACACAAATATTGGAGCAAATAAACAGTCAAGGGCACTTGAGGTATAGCAGGTAAACATGAAATAAGCAGTATAAACAATAAACTAGCAGCTGTTAAGGTGAGGTAGTGCGGAATAGTGCAAATGAGCAAAGTAAAGTGAAATGTGCAGTCCCTGAGTTCAGTGTGTTAATGAACACTGAGAGTGTGTGTGTGTGTGTGTGTGTGTGTGTGTGTGTGTGTGTGTTGGGGGGGGAGAAACTGTGAGGGTGACATGTCATATGCTGAAGGGGGGGCAGGGGGGTGTGTGCAGGCAGAATCTGTGGCGGGGGCAGAGGGGGGAGGAGGGGCAGAACAGGGAGGGAGTTGAGCCTCCTGACCACCTGGTGAAAGAAACTGTCCTTGAGCCTGCTGGTTTTGGCCCGGAGACTCCGCAGTCTCCTCCCCGATGGCAGCAGATTGAAGAGGCTGTGAGATGGGTGGGGGGGGTCACCTGCAATTCTGATGGCTTTGTGGGTGAGGCGGGAGTTATAGATATCCGATAACTCTCACCCCATCGTCTGGTGCCCTCAGCTCACTATCCTGTCTGACCTGTAGCATGTTAGCCCGGCTAACATGCTACTGGTCAGACAGAGCGCTAGTCGGGGGGGGGGGCTCGCGGCAGAGGACTCTGTGTTTACATCAGTGATGCCTGGTGCCGCGATGCTGTTGTGGTCTGCAAACACTGCTCACCACTGGTGGAGTTTATAAAGTGTTGGCCATTCTATCTGCTGAGGGAATTTACAGTCATATTGCTGGTAGCAATATACATCCCTCCTGGCTCCAATAACAACAGGAGTGAAGCACTGAATGAACTCTATCAGCACATCAGTGAGCAGCAGACAGCCCACCCAGATGCTTTCCTCATCCTGGCTGGGGATTTCAACCATGCAAACCCCAAGAGCGTCTTTATGCATGGTGTAAACATTGTCCAGAGTATTGTGTCCACATGTGGGAAAGTTGATATGCCCATAGAGTTTTGGAAACACGCTCTTGGGGTTTGCAATATTCTAGAGAAACATCATTTATTAAGTTTTGAAAATTTTAGACTTTTTTCAAGCTTGTGTCTAGTGTATAAGATCCTACATGGTCTGGCCCCAGCTTGTCTATTGGAGTTTGTCTGTTATCGTCCTGCTAGTTCCATATGGTCCTCCAGAATAGCCTCTGTCCATGATTGTAACATACCTTTCTATCACACAACTTTTGGACAATCTTCTTTTTCTTTTAAAGCCACTACACAGTGGAATGCACTATCAGGGGATTTAAAGAACTGTCTCTCCATCAGGAGCTTCATATCACAACTGAAATGTTTCCTAAAAAACAGTCAAAACTGTAATCACTGATTCATGGTGTAGGGGGTTTGGACACTCATGTGAGTGATTTGTTTACTGTATGAGTGGAATTTGCTATTTGGGTGAGGTAGGGGGTCTGGATATTTATTTTGTATGTTTTTATGTATTGTTGTTTTTATGTCTTGCCTGGGACTGCAGATATAAATTAGCCTGAGGCTAACTCTGGTACGATGCATTAAATGGCAACATTTATGTTTTAATTGTACATGGTCCCTTATAAAATAAACTGAAACTGAAACTGCATGGTTGAAATCCCCAGCCACTATCACAGGATAGTGAGCTGAGGGCACCAGATGATGGGGTGTTGCAGGGCCATTTAAAAAAAAATTGGAGAGCTTGCAAAATATGCCTTTGATTTTTGCACACTTGAGCCCAGCTCAACGCAATGAGCTGATTACCCTGCTATTAGATTTCTTGGCCTTATTCTCTGACATACCAACAAATGAACGTGCTATAGCACGATATTGACACTGGAAATGTTGAGCCCATTCACCAGTGTTTCCATTGTGTTCTGTTTGAAAAGAAAGAAATTCTGGAGCAAGAGATCCAGTGTCTCCTCACTCACAATCTGGCCGAGCCCTCCTTCTCTAGCTCCTGCTGGAAAAGCCATTTAAGATCCAGGTAGCTTCCAGAAAGGTGGGAGCAGGGGCAGTGCTATTACAAGAAGATGACGCTGGTGTTGAGCGCCCAATTTGTTGTTTTTGCACAAATTCACAAACTATCAGTTGAAATACTCAGCTACTGAAAAACAGGCACTTGCCTTAGTGTGGGCACTCCAACATTTTGAAGTGTATGTAGGAAGTGGTGGCTTACCTGTTGTCATGTACAGTGATCACAATCCCCTCACCTTCCTGCATTTCACTGCAAAACCCAGACCAATGGCTGATGCGATGGAGTCTTTTCCTCCAACCTTGTCACTTAGATATTAGACACATTAAAGGCTCAGAAAACGTAGTGGCCGATGCTTGTCTCGGGCACCTGTGTGATCATTTTCAAGTCAAGTCAACTTTATTGTCAAATACGCTATACATGCTTGACATACAGCACAGATGAAATTACGGTCCTCTCTGACCCACGGTGCAAACAGGCAATGCAATAAATTAAAAAAAAGAATAATTGAATAAACAATACAAACAGTATAACCACTCTAGATAAGAACTGGACATAGACTAAACACTCAAATAAAAAAATAGAATAATTGAAATAAACAACACAAACAGTATAAACACTTGATAAGAACTAGACATAGACTAAACACATATGTACACACACACACACACACACACAAATTGAAGCAAATAAACAGTCAAGGGCACTTGAGGTATAGCAGGTAAACATGAGATAAGCAGAATAAACAATAAACTAATAGCTGGTTAAGGTGAGGTAGTGCGGAATAGTGCAAATGAGCGAAGTAAAGTGAAATGTGCAGTCCCTGAGTTCAGTGTGTTAATGAACATTGAGTGTGTATGTGTGTGTGTGTGTGTGTGTGTGTGTTGGGGGGGGGACTGAGGGTGACATGTCAGATGCTGAAGGGGGGGCAGGGGGGTGTGCGGGCAGAATCTGTGGCAGGGGGCAGAGGGGGGAGGAGGGGCAGAACAGGGAGGGAGTTGAGCCTCCTGACCACCTGGTGAAAGAAACTGTTCTTGAGCCTGCTGGTTTTGGCCCGGAGACTCCGCAGTCTCCTCCCCGACGGCAGCAGGCTGAAGAGGCTGTGAGATGGGTGGGTGGGGTCACCTGCAATCCTGATGGCTTTGCGGGTGAGGCGGGAGTTATAAATATCCATTAGAGAAGGGAGGGAGACACCAATGATCCTCTCAGCTGCTCTCACGATGCGCTGCAGAGTCTTGCAGCAGGACACGGTGCAGGCGCCGTACCACACGGTGATGCAGCTGGTCAGGATGTTCTCGATGGTGCCTCTGTAGAATGTGTGCATGATGGGGGTCGGGGCTCTTGCTCTCCTCAGTTTGAGGAGGAAGTACAGACGCTGTCGGGCTTTTTTGGCCAGTGATGCGGTGTTGTTGCTCCAGGACAGGTCTTCAGAGATGTGCACACCCAGAAACTTGGTGCTGCTCACCCTCTCCACTGCAGCACCGTCGATAGATAGTGGCGCATGCTGGGTGTGCTCTCTCCTGAAGTCCACAACAATCTCCTTCGTCTTCTCCACGTTCAGGCGGAGATAGTTGTCCTTGCACCACATGGCCAAGCGGCTCACCTCACTTCTGTAGATTGTCTCATCGCCATTGTTGATGAGACCCACTACAGTCGTGTCATCCACAAACTTAATGAAGAGATTTGAGCTGGATGTTGGTGTGCAGTCATGGGTCAGCAGAGTGAAGAGGAGGGGGCTCAGCACACATCCTTGGGGGGGCCCCCCCGTGTTCAATGTGATGATGCTGGAGGAGTTGCTGCCGACCCGTACAGCCTGTGGTCTCCCCGTCAGGAAGTCCAGCAGCCAGTTGCACAGGGAGGTGTTGAGTCCCAGCTGGTCCAGTTTATGAATGAGCTGCTGAGGAATGATTGTGTTGAATGCTGAGCTAAAGTCTATGAACAGCATTCTGACATACGAGTCTTTTGTCTCCAGGTGGGTGACGGCTGAGTGGAGGGCAGTGGAGATGGCGTCATCGGTTGAACGGTTGGACTGATATGCAAACTGGAAAGGATCCAGGGCAGGGGGGAGGGCAGACTTGATATGCCGCATGACTAGCCGCTCGAAGCACTTCATGAGGATGGGAGTGAGTGCGACAGGGCAGTAGTCATTGAAGCAGGAGGGAGACGGCTTCTACGGGACTGGGATGATGGTGGTGGCTTTGAGGTACGTGGGGACAACAGCCTGGCTCAATGAGATGTTGAAGATGTCTGTAAAGACATCTGTGAGCTCCTCGGTACAGTCTCTCAGGACACGACCAGGAATGTTATCAGGACCTGGGGCTTTCCATACATTTGTCATCCTGAGAGCTCTCCTCACGCTGTCTGGGGACAGCATCAACACCTGGTCACCAGGAGGTGGTGGGGTCCTCTGTGCCATGGTGCTATTGTCTGCCTCAAAGCAAGCAAAGAAGTCATTCAACTGATTCAGCAGAGACGTGGAGTTATCATAGGTCAGCGGCGAGGGCTTGTAGTCTGTGATGGTCTGAATCCCCCACCACAGGTTCCTGGTGTCTCTGCTGTCATTGAAATAGTCAGCAATGTACCTTGAATACTGTCTCTTGGCCACCCTGATGCCTCGAGACAGGTTGGCTCTAGCTGTCCTCAGGCCCACCTCGTCCCCAGCTCTGAAGGTGGTGTTCCGAGCCCCCAGGAGCCTGTGGACTTCCCTTGTCAGCCATGGTTTCTGATTGGCCTGAATAGAGATGGTTCTGTTGACTGTAACATCATCCATGCACTTCCTCATATAGGCAGTGACAGTCTCCGTGTACTCTTGTAGATCTGTGGAGTTGTTGTAGGTGGCTGCCTGTCTGAACATGCTCCAGTCAGTGGTGGAAAAACAGTCCTGGAGTGCCTCTGATGACCCCTCTGGCCACACACATATCTGCTTTTTAGCTGGTTTGGTGACTTTAACCAGTGGCCTGTATGCTGGCATTAGCATAACAGTGGAGTGATCTGAGGCCCCAAGGTGGGGGAGGGATAGGGCTTTGTAGGCATCTTTGTGCATGGTGTAAACATTGTCCAGAGTATTGTTTCCATGTGTGGGAAAGTTGATATGTCCATAGAGTTTTGGAAACACGCTTTTGGGGTTTGCATGATTGAAATCCCCAGCCAGGATGAGAAAAGCATCTGGGTGGGCTGTCTGCTGCTCACTGATGTGCTGATAGAGTTCATTCAGTGCTTCACTCCTGTTGTTATTGGAGCCGGGAGGGATGTATATTGCTACCAGCAATATGGCTGTAAATTCCCTCAGCAGGTAGAATGGCTGGCATTTAATAATCATAAACTCCACCAGTGGTGAGCAGTGTTTGCAGACCACGACAGCATCGCGGCACCAGGCATCACTGATGTAAACACAGAGTCCTCCGCTGCGAGTCCCCCCCCCCGGCCTGTGCTCTGTCTGACCGGTAGCATGTTAGCCGGGCTAGCTGAATGGCACAGTCTGGGACGCTGTCGTTAAGCCATGTTTCCACAAAAACAAGGACACAACACTCACTCACAGACTTAGATGAGCAGAGCAGGTGGACATAATCCAGCTTGTTGTCCAGTGAGCGTACGTTGGCCAGAATGATGGTAGGGATAGCCAGCTGGTGAGGGCTAGCCGCTAGCCTAGCCCGGATACCTCCGCGCTTGCCCCTCTTCTGCTTCCGCATGTTCCACCTGTAGCGCTTCCACTGCGGGCTGGATGCAGGAGTGGGGGTCGGTGGTTGAGCAGGCCTCCGGAGCAAACCGTAGCCGCATAGCACTTCCGTGTCCACTGGATTTATATCCGTGAATATAGTTCTGCGGATGTCGAGCAGAAACTCACGGGAGTATGTGCCCCTTGAGACTGATGGACGCGACAAAGACGAACAAATACATGCTGTTTTAAAACACAAAAAACACGAAAACACCATTCTGTCGGGACAGAGAGGAGCCGCTGCGTGTGTACGCACCGCCATCTTGGAAGAAAAAAAATGGTTTGTACAGAAAATTCAGGTTTGTATTTCTCTTCCCGTCCCTGCAACAAGCTTCCTGAAGTGCTGTTGAAGTGATGAGATGGAAATTATTTTTATGCAACTTTGTTTTGTAAATGTAACTAAATATATCAGCTGAAATTTGGAATTTGTTTTGGTTGTGATGTGAAATTAGGAAAATACTTCGTTTCCTGCTCTTAAAGGGGCGGGTTGTGGCTCTGTACAGATCACACACACACACACACTGGGCTTCATCCCCTTTTCCCGAAGCTGTGTTCTGTTTTCTTGTTGATTCCCTGCAGGTGCATTGCTGACAGGGAGGAAGTAATCCGCCCAATTGGGTGCACTGGGCGCGCGGGTGTAACCAGACTTTATCAGCATGGTTATTCCTCTCATCTGCAGGGGATGCAGTGGCAGACACTTGTTTGGGAATGATGGTGCTAGACTGTTGGGAAAAGGCCCGTCGCTTGGGCTCCGTGTTTTCCTGAAAGACTTTTTGGGATAGACTTTGGTCTTGAATTTTGAATGGTTGCTCTTTCGTTAAATAAATATCGTTTGGGGAAACTCTGCTCCTCCCCCTTTAATTGGTTATACTCACTTGTGAGCATAACAGATATAACTTGAATTAAAAAAGGTGCCCAAGATGTCATAGTACTGTATATAAATAAACATACAGTATATATTAATGAATTAATCCAATCTGAGCTGCTTAATGGAGTTTCTTCTGAATTTCTGTTTGTAGAGTTTCAGTGAGAATGTGAGGTGATGTGGAGTTTTGGTGTGTGTTTATTTTCCAGTGATAATCTGTTTGATAATGTGGCGTCCGGTGCTGATCCTGAGGCTACTAAAGCCCTGGTTATCATCACAGATGGAGCTCCTAGTGATTCAGATCCTAACGTGATAAAGCGCTGTGAGGACCTCGACATCACTCGCTTTATTATTGGGGTGAGATCACTAATGCACACACACACACACACACACACACACACACACACCACTCTTCCATCCTATATCCACACATCATCTCTCCATCCATCTTCTCATTATTCATCACTCCATCTTTCCATCATTTATCAGTTCTTTCATCAGCTCTTCTCCTCCTCCTCACTGATCCAGTGCTGTAATGGCGTTGTTTTTGATCATCAGGTGGGGACTATAGAAGATTTTACGCAGCTGAATAAGCTCGCCTCAGAGCCGAAAAAGAGCACCATCTTCAGGATTGAAAACTACAATGGACTAAATGGACTTTTGAAGCGACTGCAAATTAACATCTATGGCATCGAGGGTAATAAAAACACCTTTGTGTGTGTGTGTGTGTGTGTGTGTGTGTGTGTGTGTGTGCGCTCACGTGCGTGCATGCGTGTACTCAGCATGTTTTGTCAAAGGACGAATCCAATAATCATCATCAATATTCGAGAGAGCAGTCAGGTTCCATCAAACAGATAATCCATGATCTAAACTCAACCACAAGCAAGAGCCAAAAACCAACCAACCAACCGACAAACAGAAAAACCGAACAAGAAACAGGAAAACATCTCAGAAGCGATCTGTACAGAGCCACAATCGGACCTTGAAACTTTTATTTACATTTAGAGTGACAGACATGGCATTTGGTAGACGCCCTTCTCTGCAACAATTTACAGAAGTGTTTTAATCTCCATCCAAAAAAAATATATAAGTCCAGAATAATTTCATACAGAAAAAAAAACACAAGACAAGGATTTTTTTTAAATGACAAATTGTGAATTTAAGTACTTGGTGTCAGGGTGCAGGCACTTACGGATACAAGCACGGGGAGAGCGGGAGTGTCGCAAACTGTCAACAAATCCAAATCAGTAAGCTGAAGACAGTCACGGACGGGCACGGGTTGGTCGATCAACTAATAGGATATCAAAGGGCGGGCGAGGAATCGGAGTCAGAAAATAAATGTAAACGGAGTCAAAACATGAACAGTCAGGCAGGAAGTCAGAAGGCTTGGTATGATCAGGTACTGAGACACAGAACAATACTTCAAAATGGGTGTTTGTGACTGCTGAGCTTATATAGGGAAGTGATTACTGGCAAATAGGAGACAGGTGCACTTGTTAGTATTCCGGAGATGAGGGGCGCCGTGGTGTTTGAGAGTTGTCGTCTGGAGCGGCCATGTTTGGAGGCTGCTCCAAACTCAGGTTTTCAGTGTTGTTAATGGCAGTTGGTGAACACAAAGGTACAACAGGGTTTAAATAAACAAATGAAGGCTGAACAGAGAACAGGTGAGAAGAGTCTGGAAATACAGTAATGATTGGACCAAGGTGGGGAGAAGACGAGAGTCAAAACAAATACACATCAAGCAAAACATGAACCTGCTCTCATAGAGCTTTGCAAGGAGAGGAGGAATAAAAATGAGAGGAGGAATAAGAGCAAGAGGAGGAATGAGAGGAGGAATAAAACCAAGAGGGGGAATAAGAGCGAGAGGAAGAATGAGAGCGAGAGCAGGAAGGTGTGACGGTCTCTGTATGCACTCACGTCACTTCAAGACAGTTGGGTTGCTCTGGTTTCTTTGGATAAAGATGAATAAAATGTAAATTTTGAAAATGTTGGGAAAAAAAGGAAATTAAAGGTGTAAATGTCACTAATGAATGCTGGGATTTTTGTGTTCAGGAGCCAGAGGCAGGACATTTAAGAAAGAGCTTTCTCAGAGTGGATTCAGTGCTGCCAGTGACAAGGTACTGAGCAAACATAAACACTCACACACATTCACCACATCTGTATCAACACACACCATTCACTGCATGTCTAAACACACACACACACACGTTCACCACATCTGTTTAAACACACACCATTCACTGCATGTCTAAACACACACATAATTCACCACATCTGTCTAAACACACACATAATTCACCACATCTGTCTAAACACACATAATTCACCACATCTGTCTAAACACACATAATTCACCACATCTGTCTAAACACACATGATTCACCACGTCTGTCCGAACACACACACACGCCCGTTCACCACATCTGTCCAAACACACACACGCCCGTTCACCACATCTGTCCAAACACACGCCCGTTCACCACATTTGTCTGAACACACTCATCAACAGATCCAAGCAGCAGAGACTAATGTCAGGTCCAGAGACTTTGATGGTGAACAACAAAAAGCTCATCATCCAAAATTCAAAACAAAACAAATAAAACAACTTCAGGACAATAAATAAAAACACCAAATGGGAGATCAAAAATAAAGCATGGCTTATTCACTAAAGTAAATTATGTACATGTTGAATGATAAAAACATTTGGACGTTTACGCAGTAAATACAAACAAGACTTAGCATTAGTTGAATAAACAGAGAAAAATATACAGTGTGTGTGTGTGTGTGCAGTAGAATGAGTTGCAGATGTTTATAATCAGTATGCCAGTGATCAGAAAGTGAGTGTGGCTGATGGTTTGGAGAGTTTCCAAAGAAAGCAGTGGTTCTGAAAGCACCCCTGACACCCCGCCCATTCCAGAAGAGTGCCCAGAATGTTGTAAATGCAGATGGGGGGGCCAGAAGGGGAATGACTCTGTAGAATCAGAGCAGGTGGGTGGAACACAGAACCACGGCAGGCCAGAACTGAGTTCTCATCAAACTCTTATTTTAGCTTTTCAGCTTGATTTTCACACTCTCCCAGTCACACGCGCACACACAACTGTTCTGGTTGTGGAGAGAGCTCCATTTCTCTGCTCTCTCTCTCTCTCCTTTTAAAGGGTGTGGTCACTGGGGAAGAAACACAAACACAGGTTAATTCCCATCAGGTGCAGTGATCCTACCACTTACCTTCCCTGACTCCACCCTCCATTCACAGACCGACGCTTGACCACGCCCCCACTGCCACATACCCCCATCCCCCGACTCAGGCCAGGGAGCCGTCTGACCTGCAGCCGACTCCCCCCCCCCCCCCCCCGATGGGACAGGAAATCCGCCACGACCATCTGCGCCCCCAGCCTGTGGACCACCTCGAACTTAAACGGATGGAGTGCCAGATACCAACGGGTGATCCACGCGTTGGCATCCTTCATGCGGTGGAGCCACTGCAGGCGCGTGTGGTCCAAACAGAGGGCAAAAGGGTATCCCAGCAGGTAGTAGCGGAGGGCAAGGACCGCCCACTTGATGGTGAGGCATTCCTTCTCTATCATGCTGTACCTGCCCTCGCATACCAACAGCTTCCAGCTGATGTACAGCACGGGATGTTTCTTCCCCTCCACCTCCTGGGCCAGAACAGCCCCCAGCCCTCAGTCCGACACGTCCATCTGCAAAATAAAGGGGAGAGAAAAGTCAGGGGAGTGTAACAGTGGCCCCCCACACAGTGCAGCCTTTACCTCAGAGAAAGCCCGCTGGCATTGCTCTGTCCACTGGACCAGATCTGGTGCTCCCTTTTTAGTGAGATCAGTCAGCAGGCTGGTGACGTCCAAATAATTAGGTATAAACCTACGATAGTAGCCAGCCAGCCCCAGGAACTGTCTCACCCCCTTTTTGGTCTTGGGCCTCGGGCAGGCCGCAATCGCTGCTGTCTTATTAATTTGGGGACACACCTGCCCATTGCCCAAGTGGAAACCCAGATACCATACTTCCACCCGCCCAATCACACACTTCTTTGGGTTGGCTGTGAGACCTGCTTACCTCAGCGACCTAAGAATGGCCCTTAGGGGTTCTAGGTGCTGCGGCCAGTCATTACTGTAAATGATGATATAGTCTAGGTAGGCGGCCGCGTAGGTGGCGTGGGGGCGGAGGACCCTGTCCATAAGCCACTGGAAAGTAGTGGGCACCCCAAACAGCCCAAAAGGAAGTGTGATGAACTGGTGTAAGCCAAATGGTGTGGAAAAGGCCATTTTCTCTTGGGATAGAGGAGTCAAGGGGATCTGGCAATATCCCTTTGTCAAATCCAGTGTCGAATAAAAATGAGCTGTGCCTAGTCGATCAAGCAACTCATCAATACGAGGCATTGGGTATGCATCAAATTTAGACACTGCGTTGACTTTTCTATAGTCCACACAGTACCGGACCGACCCGTCGGCCTTGGGAACCAAGACCACCAGGCTGCTCCAGTCACTGTGGGACTCCTCGATGATGCCCATTTCGAGCATGGCCACGAGTTTTTCCCGAACCACCTTTTTTTTGTGTTCGGGCAGTCGGTAAGGGCGGCTGCGCAATACTACCCCCAGGGGCATCTCAATGTGGTGTTCTATGAGGTGGGTGCGGCCAGGCAGGGGCAAGAGCATGTCAGAAAATTCTGTCTGCAACTGGGCAACCTCCATGAGTTGGGTCGGGGAGAGGTGGTCTCCACAGGGGACCGGAGCAGTGGGCGATGTCAATTTTCCTTTTTGAACCTCCGGCCCCAGCTCTGCCTTCTCCGGAACCACCAACACCACGGGGACCTCCTCGTTCCAACATTTTAGCAGGTTGAGGTGGTAAATCTGTAATGCCCCACCCCTGTCCGTTCGCCTCACCTCATAGTCGACGTCCCCGACTCACCATGTGACCTCAAAGGGTCCTTGCCACCTGGCGATCAATTTGGAGCTCGACGTGGGCACCAACACGACTACTTTATCTCCTGGTGTGAACCCCCTAAGGCGCGTGCCCCTGTCGTACAGACGGACTTGACATTCTTGGGTCTGTCGCAAATTCTCCTGGGTTAGGTGCGAGTGTGTGGAGTTTGGCGTGCAGGTCGATTAACATATTGAATTTCATTTTTACTGGTTGAAGGTCCCTCCTCCTAATTTTCCCGTAGCACATCCAAAATGCCACGCAGCTTATGCCCGTATAATAATTCAAACTGGGAGAACCCCGTGGAGGCTTGTGGGACCTCTTGCACTGCGAATAACAGGGCCTCGAGCCATTTATCCCATTTACATGCGTCTTCACTTACAAATTTTCTAATTATATTTTTGAGGGTGCAATTAAACCGTTCAACTAAGCCATCCGTTTGTGGGTGATAAACGCTGGTGCGGATAGGCTTAATTCCCAGTAACCCATACAGTTCGCGCAGTGTGCGTGACATAAACATAGTGCCTTGATCAGTCAGAATCTCTTTGGGGATTCCGACTCGGGAGATGATGCAGAAGAGCACTTCTGCAATACTACATGCTGAGATATTGTGAAGAGGCACTGCTTCCGGATATCGCATTGCATAGTCCACCAGAACTAAAATAAAGTGATATCCTCGTGCTGACCGATCTAATGGCCTGACGAGATCCATCCCAATTCTTTCAAATGGGGTCTTGATTAATGGCAGAGGGCGCAAAGGCGCTTTTGGAATGGCCGCGGGATTTACTAACTGGCATTCGTGACACGCCGTACACCACCTACGGACATTGCCACGAAACCCTGGCCAATAGAACCGGGCCATTATTCGGACTAGTGTCTTATCCTGCCCCAAGTGTCCGGCAATGGGATTAAAGCAAACCGCCTGGAATATGAATTCCCAGCAGCTCTTTGGGATCAAAAGCTGGGTTATTGGTTCCTTAGTCTGAGTGTCCTGCGTCACTCGGTATAATCTATCTTTAATAATGGAAAAGTAGGTGAAGGACGGGGTGGTGTTTGGCTGGAGAGTTTGACCATCGATTACTCTCACTTAGTCAAACGCATGCCGCAGAGTTTCATCTCGCGACTGCTCTAACGGGAAATCTGGCTGTCTTGCAGATGTTAATGTGTGGCTGGCCCTTCTGCTTGGAGTGGTGAAGTTTCTTTGCTTTCAGCTTCACTCAAGGCAATCAGGGAATAGTCAGTGTCAAAGTCGGCACAGTGGTAGGTTCTAGTGTTGCAGATGCTGTTCAAGGAATCATGCCTGGTAAGCACCAAGTCCAGCTGATGCCAGTGTTTTGATCTGGGGTGTCTCCAGGATACTTTGTGGCATGCCATGTTCTGGAAGAAGGTGCTCGTCATGCACAGCTTGTGGTAGCAGCAGAGTTCTAGGAGTCTCTAACCATTGTCATTCATTCTCCTTACACCATGATGCCCAAGAACATCTGGCCAAGCTTCTCAATCAGCACCAACTCTTGTATTAAAGTCATCCAGTAGGTAGACAAGCTCTGATGATGGAATCATGCCGATTGCAGCATCCAGAGACTGGTAGAACTGGTCCTTGACCTCCACTAAGGACTGCAGTGTTGGGGCATAGACACACATGAAGTTTATTGGGCCTTCTGCTGGTGAGAGGTGCAATTTGAGGATTCTGTCTGTGCTGCCTGTTGGAGGCTCAATCATGCGGAGTGGTGTGTTCATCACTGCAAAGCCGACTCCATATTCCCTTGGTTCCTCTACACTTTTGCCTTGCCAAAAGAAGGTGTAGTGTTCTTCCTTTAGGGATCTGCTGTCTGGGAGTCATGTTTCCTGCAGGGCTGCAATATCAATATTCAGTCTGTGCAGCTCACAATCTATCACTGCAGTTTTGCAAGCATTGTCCACAGCTCGAAGATCATCAGTCAGTCCATACCACATGGTCTGTACATTTCAGCTTGCTATCTGAAGAGCTGGAGTCTTCGTTTTCTCCTTTCGTTGATTGCCTGGTGCATAGTTGACTATCTGCTTGTCAAGATTTATCTTAATCTTCAGGCACCTGCTGAAGCAGGCAGACCGTGGTGGATCAGCACCTTACTGGCCAGGGGCTGGCTGGCTTGGGATGGGTGGTAGCTGAACAATGGGACTTTGATGGCCCTTCCTACAGTCAAAGACAACCCGTAGCATCCAACTCTATGCCAATTTAGCAAGGACTTATCACTCGTGACTGCTGTCTTCCATGTTGAGCTGAGCAGATGGCAAGACTAGAGTGTCCTCTCCAGGGCGCAAGCCTGGGCAAAGTGTATGGAGACCTTGTGCTGCCCAGACAACAGGGTCTCCCTCTCAGCCGCTTCAACATAATCCAAAGGAATGCAGAGCATTACATTTGGAGCCAAATTGGCTGCAGGAACTGCTGGAAGGTAGTCAAAGGTGACAATCCAACTGCCTCAGGGGCTCCATTTCCAATTTTTCCTTAGGGTTGACTCCTGAAGCCTTTCCTGTGGGTGGGTATGCCACAAGGCAGCAGAGGTTTGAAATCAGGGTTTTCTTTCCCCTGGATGAACTGCCTTCCCAGGCTGATGAGCCCCATCTGCCTGAAATATCTGGTTTTAAGGCACTAGAGGTCCACCTTTACCCCTTCTCCTGTAAGTAAAAGCAATTCCGCCAGGCTTAGAGGCTAAGCCACACATGCAGGCCAGGAGTTGGACTTGGCTATAGTAGCCTATAATTATAAATAAATAAATAAATAAATAAATAATAGGCTCCAGCTTGCCTGCGACCCTGTAGAACAGGATAAAGCGGCTGGAGATGATGAGATGAGATGAGATAAATAATTATTATTAATAAAACTGCTTATTTTGTGATTTTTACTATTAATATATGAAGTGAACTGCTTTGTCAAACCTGGGGACATTTTCCCCCACATTTGGAGCATTTTGCCTCTCAGTCAAAACTCCCCCTTTGTACAAATTTATTTTCTTGTTCAAAATCTATTTGGACAATTATTAACAAAACAGAGTAGAAATGAGCAGAACAGTGGAATAAGAAAACAGGAGTGGCAGTTTGAAAACTTCTTAATAACGGTTAGGAACTTCAAAAATGTCCTTTTGTTCATTAGGGATTTCTGTAGAAATGCAGGCTGGCAGGACATGTGGTTTGGCTAAACATGTCCAGACAAAAAACACACAAAAAAGTGCTGGATCATACTTTTCAGGTAAACTCCATCAAGGTCTTAATCAGTGAAGTTTCCTCCTGCTGTGGAGCAAAGCAGTGCTGAAATAACATGAAAGGTTTCTTAGCAATGAATGACAATTAAGCGTTTAAAAAGCCTTGCAAAAAAAAAAAACCCTCTCTGAAATGACATGAACTGCATTGGCATGTAGAGCCAGTTCCACTTTCTTCTCCTGATGCTTGTCTGTTTCTTGGACATGTGGGGCAGGTGATGAACAAGTGTCCTGTAAGACACAAGCCCTGCCATCTGTATATTGGTGGTTAGGGACCAAGAAGCAGTGAAGAAAGCAGAGTTCAATCAGAGACTTTCATGGTGAACAATGAAAAGGAAACAATCTAAAGTTTTAATATGCAAAATCCAAGCACAGAGTCTAAGTCAATTATAGGCAAACAATACATCAATGGAAAAACATCACACTGGAAAAAAGGGCAGGGATCATTCACTTCAGTAAACTAGGGATATCGACAATGAAATAAAAATGCTCACAAATATAGGCTGCAAATGCCAACAAGATTTAGCAATGAGAAAAAATTATGTACTGCATTATGGAGTCGGAATGGACTGGACTGAGCTGCATGTATATACAACTAATATCTTAAAATCTGTCTGAACAAAAATAATTAACCACATCTTTCTTTATTCTGCATTCCAGAAAACTTTAATTCTGGGAGCGGTTGGATCTAATGATTGGCGTGGAATGCTGTATGAGGTTGAAGGATCTGGAGCTGGGAACAATGAGGTGGAAATCAAAGACATAAACCTCAAAAACAACTCGTACAATGGTACATGAAGCTATTTGTTACACAGGACATCTCTGTTTCTTTGTGCTGTTAGTGGCATGAACTGTACATGTGGTTAGTGCAGGTTTAACACAGAACCTCAGTGGCTAAGCTAACCCTGCCCTGGGTCTGTAACAAAATGGTGTGTGTGTGTGTGTGTGTGTGTGTGCGCGCGCGTGTTCAGGTTATTCTGTTGTGGTCGGATGGAAAGACAGTGTTTCTCTTGTGTTCTCTGGAGCACCGAGATCCAATTACACAGGTCAGGTGACTCTGTTTAAAAAGACGACTCAAAAGTGGGAATTCATGAGCAGTATCTTTGGAGAACAGGTGAGAAACAGCCTCAGCATGTTGACATTATTTCACCTTTACACTGAACCCTATGCATCCTTTTGAGGAACTAAATAGTTCTGGAACATTTAACACTCTCCTAAATGAGAAGTTCACAGTTCTGAATGAGTCTGTGGTTTGTTTCCTCGACACTGTCAGTACACTGACTGTTAAACAGAGGACATAAAGTGTGAGTTGGATCTGATCTTATAGATTGTGGTAAAAACAATAACACTGTCAGCAGGGAGTGAGTTTAGATTTTTCTGTTTCGTTAATATGATCATATTTAAAGTGAACAGGTTGAAAGAGTCAGCTGGCTCCGGGTCATGCTAAGCACAGTCATTAATACAAAACTGTTTGATGAATACCTCAAAGTGTTCATCAAAGTTTCCCATCTCAGAGCTTCATCAGGGTTAGGCTCAGAGTTTGTTAAGGCTGCTTTGTGGAATAGCCCCAATGTGCGGTGTACTGAAACAGAGCAGATACACCGCAGCAACAACAGCAACACTAACATGCAACCTCACATGAACTTCACACATCGACATGGCAGGTACACTGTAGTAAAGAAATCACACCATAGCACATACACTGCAAAAACTAGCCATCCTAATATAAGGAAAAACATAATAAATTTGAGAACATTTAGACTATAATCAAGTGAAATAATCTGCCAGTGCAGTAAGATAATTACACTTGATAAGACATCTTAGAATAAGTTGGTTGCAATCTAGAACTAGGTTTAATAATCTCAAAATTGGTGTCTTGTTTTCTTCTAATAAGAAATGCTAGATCCTTTCAACTATTTTCAAGATATTTTCACTTGCTATGATATCATTTTCTGCAGTGTAGATCAGGTAAATTTTATTTATTTATTTATTTATTTATTTATTAATATGCCTCTGCAGATTGGCTCATATTTTGGAGGATCAGTGTGTGTGTTAGACCTGGACTCAGACAACAACACTGACTTTCTCGTAGTTGGAGCTCCACTGTATTACAAACCTTATCCTCAGAGAGAGGGACGGATATACATCTACAGACTCACACGGGAGGTATGCATGCACATGCACACACACACACACACACACACACACACACACACACACACACACACACACTACAGGACAGTACTGTGTGTAACTAAATCAGAGTAATTTCATGAGCCTTCAGGATATTGTATACTTATACAAGGAGTGGGCATGTGCCATCCTTGACTGCCATGCAGTGGAGTAGTAAGGTATTCTCCTTCCCTCCACTAGCCTGGGGTGGTGCTTTGAGCAAGCACTAGTAACTCCTCACTCCCCCTGGTCAGGGTTACGATTGAAGACTGGACTTGGTAGACTGTGTGGAGGAGCCCACCACCTAGTGGTTCAAAGGGCAGGAAGGTGAACTCAGCAAAGCACTTGTGGAGCGTGATCAGGGCACAGTGCAACACGTAGAACACTGTTGGCCATCCACTGCATCCTGACCTAGCTCCAGCAGTCTTGATTCTGTCTTGCCCCTGGACCCAGTTAGGTTGGGACAAGAGAGTGAGGCTGACAGCTGTGCAACTCTCCCTCACTCTAATCCAAGTCATGTGTGAGTCATGACTTCAAATTCAAATCCTGTGGCAATGGGCAAGTGGCAAAGCAGCAGGTGTGGAAACACTAGAAGCTGTAGCCACGAACTTGCACACAAGCAGCCCAGGGCATACAGTCACGCTCTGCTGGAATGAAGCAACTGCGGAGTTTGGCAGCCCCCTGGGTGTCTGAGCAGCCCTGTTTAGGATTTGCTCTGCTCACCTCTATGGAGGAAGAGAAAGCTAGAAAAGGTGCCCTAAACATAGACTGCTTCATCTCAACATGGCCAGCACACCACAGCTGGTGGGAATCCCACTCAGTGGTCAAAACACAACAAATAAGAAAGTAAATAAGATAGTACTCAACCTCAGTGCGTGGAGCGTGCACACTCTGCTGGATGGCATTGGGGTGGATGGGCTGGAGAGGGGAGCTGCAGTAGTCGCTGGGGAACTAGTTCACTGCAGTGTGGATGTGGCTGCCCTCAGTGAGGCACGTCTAGAAGACTGGGGCCAGCTCATGGAGCATGGTGGTTGTACCTTCTTCTGGAGTGGGCATAGCAGCACTGAACGGCAAGAGGCAGGTGTTGGATTTGTAAAGTCCCACCTCACCCAGAAATTTACCAAACTCCCGGAGGGCATCAACGATTGCCTGATGACACTTCAGCTCCCACTTGGAGGCAAGAAGAACACAACGTTGATTGGCGCTTATGCTCCCAGAATAGATGAAACACATTGCTGAGGCTCAGAAGAAATGAGCTGCACAGAGAGCTCAAACTATCGCCACCCCCACTACAGCACCTACCCATGCATGCTCGACATGTGGGCGTACCTTCAAAGCCTGGATTGGCCTCATCCGTCACCTCCGGACCCACAACCACTATCCACCAAATTGAAGTTTATTTGTATTTATTTGAAGTCATGGTTGTTGTAGCAGTGGGGGCGTGGTCAAGCGGCAGTCTGTGAATGGAGGGCGGAGTCAGGGAAGGTAAGTGGCAGAATCACTGCACCTGATGTGAGTTAACCTGTGTTTGTGTGTCTTCCCCAGTGACCGCGCCCTATAAAAGGAGAGAGAGAGCAGAGAAAGGGAGCTCTCTCCCGACCCGAATGCGTGCGTGTGTGTGTGTGTGAGAGAGAGTGAATGAGCTGAAAAGCCACACATATCATTAAAAATAAAAGAGTTTCTGAGAACTCAGTTCTGGCCTGCCGTGCTTCTGTGCTCCACCCACCTGCTCTGGTTCTACAGTCGTCTTCAACCCCGAAGGACGAACATCATCATACAGTGTTTTATTAAACTTTACTCATTACCACACTCCCTCCAAATTTGAAATTGCATTACGACTACAATTAAAATTGTGTGTGTGTGTGTGTGTGTGTGCGCAGCTGAAGTTAAAGGAGGAGTTGGTATGTGAATCAGCTTTGGGTCGGTTTGGGATGACCCTAGCTGCTGTAGCAGATCTGAATGGAGACCAGCTTCAGGATTTAGCTGTTGGAGCTCCACTTGAAGACAATCACAAAGGAGCCGTTTACATTTACCTCGGCAACCAACAGCACGGCATCCGCTCCCAATACAGCCAGGTACAACTCCAAACACACATACATGGGACGCACAGCTTATACAGTAAATTTTGAATTTAATGCATTTGTGTGTGTGTGTGTGTGTGTGTGTGTGTGTGTGTGTGTGTGTGTGTGTGTGTGTGTGTAGAAAATTATGGCAAGTTCCATCTCTGAGAATCTTCAGCATTTTGGTTTGGCGATTGATGGTGTGATGGATATGGGGCAGGATGGTCTGACGGACATCGCAGTTGGAGCACAAGGGACCATTTTGCTCTTGAAGTATGACTTACTTCCCAAATAATTTCAAACACACAGCTCTGTATTTCGAGTTGAGACCAATGTGCAGTGAGGACATGAAATTGCTCCTGACATTGAACGTTACACATGTGGGGCATTTTGCAAGTAAATTCTTATTTGATTCTGATCATGAACTTGATTCTGATCTTGAAGTACATTTTTCTTGAGTAATATCAGCATGAGCAAGGAGCAGTAAATCCAAACGGTGTGAACTCCATGCAGGTGATTTTAATAACCTGAATGTACTTGTAACACTTCAGGGTTTCAGGAGACTGAAGAGGTTTCGACAGGTGGATGAATTCACTGGCATTTATTTTCACTTTTGCTTTTCAGCATGGCGTTTCCTTTTTATTTTCAGGTCTCACACTGAGAGACACACACATCAATCATACACAGGCATACACGTAGCTTTCAACTTTTTTTCTCTCTCCTTCTGGTTATAAACCATGAACACAGGTGGGAGTCATCACACATCACCTGCTGATTCAACCTGCCTCCTCTCTGTCCACAGCTGACACTCAACCACATCCCCAGCACCACATACCCCCACCACACAACTCAGGCTGTGGAGCCATCCAACATACAGTTGTGGTCAGAAGTTTACATACAGTGACATGAATGTCATCTTGGATATGAATGTCATGGCAATATTTGGGCTTTCAGTAATTTCTTTGAACTGTTCTTTTTCTGTGGCAGAATGTACAGCGTACATCTTTAATAAAAAAAAACTAGAATTTGGGCCAGCACGGTGGTGTAGTGGTTAGCACTGTCGCCTCACAGCAAGAAGGTCCTGGGTTCGAGCCCCGTGGCCGGCGAGGGCCTTTCTGTATGGAGTTTGCATGTTCTCCCCGTGTCCGCGTGGGTTTCCTCCGGGTGCTCCGGTTTCCCCCACAGTCCAAAGACATGCAGGTTAGGTTAACTGGTGACTCTAAATTGAGCGTAGGTGTGAATGTGAGTGTGAATGGTTGTCTGTGTCTATGTGTCAGCCCTGTGATGACCTGGCGACTTGTCCAGGGTGTACCCCGCCTTTCGCCCGTAGTCAGCTGGGAAGTTTTAATTTTCTTGGAGTTTTTTTAAATCAACACAAGGTCAAAATTATATATACAGGGTCAAAGATATACATACAGCACACCTAATATTTGGGTACAATGTGTCTTCGCAAGATTCACCTTGACCAAACATTTTTGCTTACCATGAACAAGCTTTTGGCAGAATTCTGGTTGGATATTTCATGACTCTTCATGGTAGAATTGGTAGAGTTCAAGTAAATTTGTTTTTTATTCTTGGCATGGACTCGACTTATAAGCACGGTCCATATTTTTTCAATACGGTTGAAGTCAGGACTTGTTAAGTCAGCTTAATGTTAACCTGCTTTATCCTCTTGATCGCTGGGGTGCTTTGCTAGACGTTAAAATGCCCTATGCCTGCGTTGTTTTGGGCTGCTCGAATCAAACAAACTGTGAAACTGATAAAAGTTTCTTCCGGGTTCCCTATGACGTGATGAAGGGTGAAAGAGCAAATCATTTTACCAAAAGACAACGAGAAAGGTGGCTCTTGAACCTTTCACTGCAATGGAGGGGAGCAGTGTCAAAGAACGCTCGAGTTTGCAGTGATTACTTTGTGAAAGGTTTGTAAATTCCTCTGATTTATTTCATTTGGATTCACAAATCACTTTTCTCACCATTAGGAGATGCTTAAGTTCTCAGATGTGTTTTTATTTACTGTTTGATCATGGTCGCCATATTGTAAACCAATGCATATGTTTTCACTTTATCAGGAAGTCCTAGCAATCTTTACAAGGACGATGATGTAGGTTTGGCTCCTACACTGAACTAGAGAGATAAGATAATTGAGACAATCCACGTAAACATAAAAGCTGAGCTCACAAGTTAACAGCACAAAACTTCTTCCCCAGCCATGCAGTTACAGTGAGCCGTGATAACTTCTCCATCCTGTTTTACCAATACCCAAGTCTTTGAAGGGGTTTCTGTGGATCTTTGTGAATTATTTACCTCGAAGAGAAGAGCAGGGAGGATTGAGAATCGAGCAGCTGTGGTTTGTTTACACCCAATACTAAAACGTGTAGCATCCTAGCAATCATCACAAAGATGTGTACAAAACCCCAGAAATGCCTACTTACCCAGGCATAAACATTATAGGACTTATCTTGTAGTGTATTGATCCCCAGATCTTTAACCCAGCTGCATATAAAAAGTTGTTCGCCTCCGTGTTCTTCCAAGTTTTCATCTGTTTGTCCATGTAGAATGATATTTGCAGCATGAGGTAGTGTGAGATGCTGGAGAACTCAATGGATGGATGATTTTCCAGCTCATAGGAAAAATCCTTCTTTAATAATGTGTAAGGCGCTATCCCATTGCAAAGAGTAACTTTCTGAAGGTATCTCGACTGTGCATTAGCCTCTAAACTGTGAAAATAGTTGAAGATGGTTTCACTAGCTCTCTGCATAACGGCAGCCAAATTGGTTTGCCTGACCACCACTTTATTCACCAGAAGTAAACTTGCAAGTAAAAGTTACGTGACTGAATACAACCTATTGCCCGAGCCACAGGAACCTCCTCCATGTTTTAGGAGACTGAGGAGGTATATCTGACATTCACCTGTCCTCATTGTTGACTTCTCTGATTCACTGTGTGACCTCAAAGGGTCCTTGTCGCTTCACGAGTAATTTATACCTTGTCGTGGGTAGTAAAGTGAGCATTTTATCTCCAAGTCCAAATTCCTGTAGCTCAGCTGGGATTGCAAGTTCTCTTGTGTTACATGACTCAATGTGTGGAATTTTGCTCTTACACTGCAAAAAATGATATCTTTGCAAGTGAAAATATCTTAAATAGTTGAAACAATCTAACATTTCCTATTAGAAGAAAACAAGACACCAATTCTGAGATTATTAAACTTAGTTCTAGATCGCAACCAACTTATTCTAAGATGTCTTATCAAGTAAAAAATATCTGTCCATGCAGCAAGATCATTTCACTAGTATTAAGTAATTTTCTCCTCAAATTCAATTTTAAATTTTTTGTAGTGTAACGGGAGAGGGTGCTTTTGGTGGCTTCACCAGCTGACAGTCGTAACATGTTGCATACTGCTTGCGAACATTGCTGCAAATGCCCAGCCAGTAGAAACGGGCTGAGACAATTCAGTGTTTTATCCTGTCCTAAATCCCCAGCCAGGGGATCATGAGGAGCTGCAAGGAACAGAAGTTCCCTTATGACTCTTCAGGACCAACAACTGGGACATCTCTTCTTTGGTTTGAGTGTATTTGAGTGTTTGAGTCTCCTGCATTACTTGATATATCTTTAATAACTGCTGGTTCAATCTGCCTTCCCTCAGTCCACAGCTGATAATCAACCGCACTCCTGCTGCCACAGCACTCAACTCTAAATACAAGAAACTTTCCTTATGTAATTGTTGATGTAGCTTTTGGACTAATTGATGTGGTTGTTTCTCTCAGATCTCGGCCAGTTGTGTCTGTCTCAGCAAATCTCAGATTCTCTCCCTCTGAAATCAACCTGAATGACTTTGAATGCCTTGGCAACTCTGAAAATGCAACTGCCATCATTACTCTCAGCACCTGCTTTAATATTGCAGAGGCCACCAACAGCAAAGGTATGATCACCTGGAACACAGGTACACAAGCACACAGCATACACACTGCATACAATATACACTAGGGGTGCCATGCAGTGTCATTAGCTGTATTTGTAACTGTATTTAATTAGTGCTCAAACTATTCTGTTCCTTTATTCGGGTTTACACTAGAAGTGCAAATGGTCCATACATCTGGATGGCAACCGTGACCTATTTCTCAACGTCACTCATTAGGAAATTGTTGAATTGTTTTGATAAATTTGGGTACTTGTTTGTGAATGTGTATGTATAATAAAAAGAAATTCGCATGTTGGCTTGAAAATATGAAGTTTCACTTCTCGTGTTGAAAAACTCACCATTTTCATGCGAAATACATCACGGATCTGAGTGACATATTTCCTGATATTTCACTCCAATCAAGTCACTCTCAGTGTTTTCCTACTGACTAGATGTGTGTTGTCAAAATGGCGAACCAGTTCAAAATTAAAATTCTTTTGATTAACTTGCACGTTTTTTTGTGGACATGTGCATATAATAAAGAACATTACACGGTGGCATGAAGATAGGAAATCTATCTTCTTGCATTGAAAATATTTTCACTTGTTCACTTCACTCACTCATGATATATACATTCACCACTTCACACTACTGTATAATGTCCTCTATACATGTTCCATATGTTATTTCATAGTTTTGATGTCTTCAGTATTGTTCAGTAATGTAGAATATAATTTCCAGAAAACCTATACAGTGGTGCTTGAAAGTTTGTGAACCCTTTAGAATTTTCTATATTTCTGCATAAATATGACCTAAAACATCATCAGATTTTCACACGAGTCCTAAAAGTAGATAAAGAGAACCCAGTTAAACAAATGAGACAAAAATATTATACTTGGTCATTTATTTATTGAGGAAAATGATCCAATATTACATATCTGTGAGTGGCAAAAGTATGTGAACCTCTAGGATTAGCAGTTAATTTGAAGGTGAAATTAAAGTGTGTTTTCAATCAATGGGATGACAATCAGGTGTGAGTGGGCACCCTGTTTTATTTAAAGAACAGGGATCTATCAAAGTCTGACCTTCACAACACATGTTTGTGGAAGTGTATCATGGCACGAACAAAGGAGATTTCTGAGGACCTCAGAAAAAGCGTTGTTGATGCTCATCAGGCTGGAAAAGGTTACAAAACCATCTCTAAAGAGTTTGGACTCCACCAATCCACAGTCAGACAGATTGTGTACAAATGGAGGAAATTCAAGACCATTGTTACCCTCCCCAGGAGTGGTCGACCAACAAAGATCACTCCAAGAGCAAGCCACGTAATAGTCTGCAAGGTCACAAAGGACCCCAGGGTAACTTCTACGCAACTGAAGGCCTCTCTCACATTGGCTAATGTTAATGTTCATGAGTCCACCATGAGGAGAACAATGAACAACAATGGTGTGCATGGCAGGGTTGCAAGGAGAAAGCCACTGCTCTCCAAAAAGAACATTGCTGCTCGTCTGCAGTTTGCTAAAGATCATGTGGACAAACCAGAAGACTATTGGAAAAATGTTTTGTGGATGGATGAGACCAAAATAGAACTTTTTGGTTTAAATGAGAAGTGTTATGTTTGGAGAAAGGAAAACACTGCATTCCAGCATAAGAACCTTATCCCATCTGTGGAACATGGTGGTGATAGTATCATGGTTTGGGCCTGTTTTGCTGCATTTGGGCCAGGACGGCTTGCCATCATTGATGGAACAATGAATTCTGAATTATACCAGCAACTTCTAAAGGAAAATGTCAGGACATCTGTCCATGAACTGAATCTCAAGAGAAGGTGGGTCATGCAGCAAGACAACGACCCTAAGCACACAAGTCGTTCTACCAAAAAATGGTTAAAGAAGAATAAAGTTAATGTTTTGGAATGGCCAAGTCAAAGTCCTGACCTTAATCCAATGGAAATGTTGTGGAAGGACCTGAAGCGAGCAGTTCATGTGAGGAAACCCACCAACATCCCAGAGTTGAAGCTGTTCTGTACGGAGGAACGGGCTAAAATTCCTCCAAGCCGGTGTGCAGGACTGATCAACAGTTACCGCAAACGTTTAGTTGCAGTTATTGCTGCACAAGGGGGTCACACCAGATACTGAAAGCAAAGGTTCACATACTTTTGCCACTCATAGATATGGAATATTGGATCATTTTCCTCAATAAATAAATGACCAAGTATAATATTTTTGTCTCATTTGTTTAACTGGGTTCTCTTTATCTACTTTTAGGACTTGTGTGAAAATCTGATGATGTTTTAGGTCATATTTATGCAGAAATATAGAAAATTCTAAAGGGTTCACAAACTTTCAAGCACCACTGTAAATGACAGAAGTGAAGAAACTTTTGAATGGTACTGTGTATATATACAAATTACAACTTTATTTTTTTTTTAAATATCTAACTCCTGACCCAGACACCCTGCAGAACTTTCTGAAAAGCTTTATATCTTTTTATTTTCATGGGTTATTTGGAGCAGTGTACAGAAAAAAAAAATGTCCAAAAATATCGTAGAAATATAGTTTTATTTTGAAGCACAGTAATGCAGTCTTTAGTTCAGACTACTGGAGCAAACTGCTGATGTGAAAATGAACAGTGCATTTCCAGTTTCTATAATGTTAATGATATTTATTCCATTAGCAGGGTTACCAGGTTCCAGCATCATATCAAAGATGTTCTTTAAAACTGTACATTTAAGTACAAAAAAAAGTAATTCTGTTACATCCCTAACATAGACACATCATACATTAATATTCCAGAGCACAGGTATGATCAGCTAACAGGTAACAAAGACAAACACAATAGTATCAGAAGTACCAGTAGTTTAAGCTGGTCTAGGAAGCACCATTAAGGCACTGCTGTGATAACTGTGACTATCGCTGTCCTCTCGTCCTCTCAGGGGTGGTGGAGAGTGGCCTGAATGTGTCCTTCAAGCTGAATGCTGATGCTGTGAGACAGGACAGTCGGGCATTTTTCCATAAGGAAGATAAGACGTCTAGGAGTCTGGTGAAGTCCGTGCTGCTGGACTCAAACTTTGCCTGTTACAACCATACAGTCTATATGCACGTATGTCACATCTCTCTACAACATTAAGAACCGAGATTAATATGTCCTGATGGAACGTGTTGCCTTCCTGTTGTCATGGAATTATGTACCTCGAAAGTAGCTAAAAAATATACTTACACGAAAGAGGTTGACTTAAATGCTTTTGTTGCACAGAAACAATGCAAGCATGAGTGATCCACGGACAAAAAACTGAAGTCTTGTCAGTAAACCCGCTGAAACTGTCCAAACTACAAACATGGACACCATGGATTACACTCCCCAGAACACACAGCGCCCTCTGTCTCCTGACTATTGAACTCAGCTGTCACTCATCATTCCAATTAGTCCCCCTGCCTATATAAACCTCTCTCTCACACCACTCCATTGTGAAGTATCGTTCTGCCTATATCAGTTCGTACCAAGCCTTGTTGTCTTCTGACTCTTACTTCTCTATTTTCGCTCTTTGTTTTCCCCCCTTAATGCTGATTGCCAATCACCTGATCATTGCTAGTTCTACGACTCTGATTCTCGTCTCTCGTTTTGGCTCTGTTACTGTTTGCTCCTTGTCACTCTTCTGCACATACATCCGTAAGAGCCTGCACCGTGACAAGTCTGAACTCTTGTAAACAGTTTTTAAGTCGGGTCCCTTTTTGGGAGACCCACCTTAGGACTACCCCCAGACCGCCCCAAAACAAAATGGTGGCTCCTGTTAAAATCATTGTAAAAAGACTTGAAGAAGAAGCCTTTGTCACATGCACACTCAAGCACGGTGAAATTTGTCCTCTGCATTTAACCCATCTGAAGCAGTGAGCACGCGCATGCACATACACAAGTATTGTGTCAAAACTGTATTTGACTACAGTTGTCTTGCTAACTTTAGGACTGCAGTTGTCATGAACAGTTTTGCGCTCAAGTTTCCATCAATGAAGAGTTTATAACATCAACGAAACTGACTTCATGTTAAAACCGTTATAGTCATGTTGTCTGTTGTTGCCCGGATAGGGACGGGTTCCCTTTTGAGTCTGGTTCCTCTCGAGGTTTCTTCCTCATGTTGTCTGAGGGAGTTTTTCCTTGCCACCATCGCCACAGGCTTCATCATTGGGGATAAAATTAGCTCATGTCTTAAGTCGTTCAAATTCTGTAAAGCTGCTTTGGGACAATGTCTATTGTTAAAAGCGCGATACAAATAAACTTGACTTGACAAGTGAGCAATGAGCACACACATACCCAGGGCAGTGGGCAGCTGTGCTACAGTTATGCTACAGCACCCGGGGAGCAGTTGGGGGTTAGGTGCCTTGCTCAAGGGCACTTCAGCCAAGGCCGCCCCATGTTAACCTAACCGCATGCCTTTGAACTGTGGGGGAAACCGGAGCACCCGGAGGAAACACACAGACACAGGGAGAACATGCAAACTCCACACAGAAAGGCCCCCATCAGGCTGCTGGGCTTGAACCCAGAACCTCCTTGCTGTGAGGAGACAGTGCTAACCACTACACCACCATGCCGACTTTCTTTGTTTGAAACACAGACTTCTGATTGGCTGCCCCAATATGGAAATTCTTATAGCTAAAACATATTTTTTATTGAAAAGTCCTTCTCTAGTTCCTTTACCAGACATAAACCCACTCGGTGTCTCTCCAACTTCTCTTTTAAATGTTCCTTCTGTACCTCATGATTTTGAGCACATGTCTCATAAGGCTCAGAGTCCTATAATCTGTACAATTCATCACCTTCAGTTTCTTTGGAAGCCTTATAAAGACTGATTCATTCATGTCCCCCAGTATGACACCTGTATTGTAGATGATGTTGCACCTGTTGGTAATGATATTAAGGCCCAAATCATCCAGAGCTTTAAGCATTTCTGTTGTTATCCTGTCACTTCCAGCTGTCTTACTTATTTTCAGATATTTTATGGCTCTTATAACTTCTGATGTTAAGATATTGTCTCCATCTAGATTTGGAAGTTCTGGTGGTAGTCCTCTTTCATCATTGTATAATTCACTCACATATTCTTGCTGTCAGATTGCAGGCACTTACAGATGTATGCACAGAGGAGAGCGGGGATGCAAACAGGAAGCGTAGCCAAATCAGTGAGCAAACTCATAGTCAAAGCCAGGCAAGGGTCAGTCGATCAGCGAACAGAACATCAGAGAGAGGACAGAGGCAGATAATGGGAAAACATAGCAAAAGTTCAATAACAGGAAAGCAGGTAGACTTGAAAGGCTTGGTACAACTGGAAAGACACAGAATGAAACTTCCCAGTGAGGGAGAGTCTTAAGTAGCGTTGCTGATGATTGTTAATGAGAGACAGCTGAAGTTAATAAGATGGAGACAGGGGGTGCTGTGAATCTTGGGCGTTGTAGTCTTGGGAAACCATATTTTTAGTTTGCTTTGCGTTCTGACTCACAACACCATTACTGACACTTGCCATCTTAATTTAATTTCATTTTCCATAAAGAGCATCTTTCCATTTCTGTCTCTAATACAATCACTTCCTCTCTGATTTGTTTTCTTGCCAGTCACCTCATTCACTTTATCATACATTTCCCTTGTTTGATGTTGAGCCTGCAACTGTTCAATGACATCGCATTTGTGTGAGAGATACTGTGAGATGGGCAAAGAAGTGTATGAATGTTTTATAGATTATGAAAAGGCATTTGACTGGATAAACCATACAAAACTGATGCAGTGCCTTGAAGCTATTGGAATGAAAGGAAAAGATCTAAGATTGATTAGAAATTTATATTGGAAGCAATGGGCATGTACGGTATAAGAATGCAGAATGGTCTATCAGAAGAAATACTTATAAAGAGGGGAGTGTGTCAAGGTTGTGTCTTATCTCCTTATTTGTTCAACTTGTACACAGAAGTGATCTTCAGAAGTATTGAAAATTTTGGAGGAATTAATATTGGTGGTACAACTATAAATAATCTTACATATGCAGATGACACCGTGTTATTGGAAGAAAACCAGGAACAACTGCAAAAAATAGTAGACCAAGTTAATAAGATAGGCAAAAACCTTGGTATAAAAATAAACACACAAAAAAACCTAAGACAATGGTGATCACTAAAAAGACAGATAACCCTAAAGTAGACGTACAGATGGATGGAACCAACATTGAGCAGTTAGAGAAATTTGTGTACCTGGGTCAGCTCAGAACCGCAGATGCCAAATGTGAGAAAGAAATAGCAAGAGGTGTCTTTAACAAAATGCAGGCAACCCTTATGTCACATAGAATTGGCTTAGAAACAAGAAAGAGATTATTGAAGTGTTACAGTGGTGCTTGAAAGTTTGTGAACCCTTTAGAATTTTCTATATTTCTGCATAAATATGATCTAAAACATCATCAGATTTTCACACAAGTCCTAAAAGTAGATAAAGAGAACCCAGTTAAACAAATGAGACAAAAATATTATACTTGCTCATTTATTTACTGAGGAAAATTATCCAATATTACATATTTGTGAGTGGCAAAAGTATGTGAACCTTTGCTTTCAGTATCTGGTGTGACCCCCTTGTGCAGCAAGAACTGCAACTAAATGTTTGCGGTAACTGTTGATCAGTCCTGCACACCGGCTTGGAGGAATTTTAGCCTGTTCCTCCGTACAGAACAGCTTCAACTCTGGGATGTTGGTGGGTTTCCTCACATGAACTGCTCGCTTCAGGTCCTTCCACAACATTTCCATTGGATTAAGGTCAGGACTTTGACTTGGCCATTCCAAAACATTAACTTTATTCTTCTTTAACCATTCTTTGGTAGAACGACTTGTGTGCTTAGGGTCGTTGTCTTGCTGCATGACCCACCTTCTCTTGAGATTCAGTTCATGGACAGATGTCCTGACATTTTCCTTTAGAATTCACTGGTATAATTCAGAATTCATTGTTCCATCAATGATGGCAAGCCATCCTGGCCCAGATGCAGCAAAACAGGCCCAAACCATGATACTACCACCACCATGTTTCACAGATGGGATAAGGTTCTTATGCTGGAATGCAGTGTTTTCCTTTCTCCAAACATAACGCTTCTCATTTAAACCAAAAAGTTCTATTTTGGTCTCATCTGTCCACAAAACATTTTTCCAATAGTCTTCTGGCTTGTCCACATGATCTTTAGCAAACTGCAGATGAGCAGCAATGTTCATTTTGGAGAGCAGTGGCTTTCTCCTTGCAACCCTGCCATGCACATCATTGTTGTTCAGTGTTCTCCTGATGGTGGACTCATGAACATTAACATTAGCCAATGTGAGAGAGGCCTTCAGTTGCTTAGAAGTTACCCTGGGGTCCTTTGTGACCTCGCCGACTATTACACGCCTTGCTCTTGGAGTGATCTTTGTTGGTCGACCACTCCTGGGGAGGGTAACAATGGTCTTGAATTTCCTCCATTTGTACACAATCTGTCTGCCTGTGGATTGGTGGAGTCCAAACTCTTTAGAGATGGTTTTGTAACCTTTTCCAGCCTGATGAGCATCAACAACGCTTTTTCTGAGGTTCTCAGAAATCTCCTTTGTTCGTGCCATGATACACTTCCACAAACATGTGTTGTGAAGATCAGACTTTGATAGATCCCTGTTCTTTAAATAAAACAGGGTGCCCACTCACACCTGATTGTCATCCCATTGATTGTAAACACCTGACTCTAATTTCACCTTCAAATTAACTGCTAATCCTAGAGGTTCACATACTTTTGCCACTCACAGATATGTAATATTGGATCATTTTCCTCAATAAATAAATGACCAAGTACAATATTTTTGTCTCATTTGTTTAACTGGGTTCTCTTTATCTACTTTTAGGACTTGTGTGGAAATCTGATGTTTTAGGTCATATTTATTCAGGAATATAGAAAATTCTCAAGGGTTCCCAAACTTTCAAGCATCACTGTATGTTTGGTCTACACTTTTATATGGAGCCGAAACATGGACAATAAATAACCAAATACAAAAAAGACTTGATGCCTTTGAGATGTGGGCTTACAGACAGATGAATAAGATTTCTTGGATTGAAAAAGTAACAAATGAGGATGTGCTGAAGATGGTAGGTGCTAAGCGAATGCTTCTGAAAGTAATTAAAGAGAGAAAACTCAAGTACTTTGGTCATATAGTTAGACATGACAGCCTCCATCATACTCTACTGGAAGGCCAGATAAACAGCAGGTGAGGTCAAGGCCAGTCCAGAATATCATGGGTTATGAACATCATGGAAGGGACTGGCATGACTTCGACAGAGGCAGTACGAAAAGCACAAAACCTGAAAGAATGGTGTTTCATCACATCCCACCCTCGACCAGAGGAAGGAACGTGAAGAAGAAGAAGAAGAAGCAGAAAACATTTCCCACTATTTTTCAAAAGAAAACAGACATACCAGCATTTACCATATGCCATTCTAAGGGTTTTACTACTTAATGACGAGTCTGTGTTTGTCATGTGAAATGCCTTTACAATGATAAATCAGTAGTGGAGGACACAAGATGATCACATATACTGTACATGAGGTCCTCTAAACATTTAAACTCAAAGTGTACTTTGGCTCAGCTTAAAGGGGCTTGATGTTAAAATACCTCCCAAGTATCTCATCTCATCTCATTATCTGTAGCTGCTTTATCCTGTTCTACAGGGTCGCAGGCGAGCTGGATCCTATCCCAGCTGACTACGGGTGAAAGGCGGGGTTCACCCTGGACAAGTCGCCAGGTCATCACAGGGCTGACACACAGACACAGACAACCATTCACACTCACATTCACACCTACGCTCAATTTAGAGTCACCAGTTAACCTAACCTGCATGTCTTTGGACTGTGGGGGAAACCGGAGCACCCGGAGGAAACCCACGCGGACACGGGGAGAACATGCAAACTCCACACAGAAAGGCCCTCGCCGGCCACGGGGCTCGAACCCGGACCTTCTTGCTGTGAGGCGACAGTGCTAACCACTACACCACCGTGCCGCCCCCTCCCAAGTATATAAATCATAAATTCATGCTAACTTGGTGGAGATGTGAATCAGTTAAAGTATCATGATCTGCATGTTCATGCGACTTTGTCTCAACTAGTTAAGAAGCCTACTGGGGTGGAAACATTATTGATTTGTTTATTACCAACACCCCCTATTTGTGGGACAAGATCAAGGTTCTCAAGAGTTCAATTAGAACTGACCATGACATGGTAATCGTTATTCCAAGGTCTTTGGCTAAGGCCAGGTTCAGTAGCACACAGTTTAGAGATGTTAGGGAACATAAGATTCATATGGGTATTCTACTCAGAGATTACGATTGGCAGGAGGTAACTTCCATGGAGGATTGTGACCTGAAGTGTAACACCTTCTCGAACACTCTCTTAAATATGTTTAATAAGAGCTTCTCTTTCATTTCAGTTAACACCTCTTTGCATGATACACCTTTTATTTCTCCCCTCGTGAAGCATTTGCTGAAGCATAGAAAGAAACTTTTGAAATCTAATAGACCCCTCCCTGTTGGTCTGCAAGATAGGATCAGTGGTCTCATAAGAGAGAACCAGCTGCAGGCTGTCCGACTGGAATCTGCCAACCATGACAGGGGTTCACGGGCGTGGGGGGCCACTGTAAACTCCATTACTGGAAGAAACTCTCAGTCACAACTGATCAGTACCGTTATTAACCCTGATGTCATTAGTGAGTTCTTTTGTGACATCAACACTGATCCTGACTACGTTCCTCCAGTCGCTGTCAACATTCCACCTGGTACTAGAATTCCTGAACTATTTGTTTATGCTGTCACAGAATTTCTTCCCAAGATAAAGAGGACTGCTTGTGGACCGGACGAACTACTTTATTGGCTCTTTAAAGACTATGCTTATGATCTTGCTTCTGTCATTGCTGATGTTTTTAATTGCTCACTGAGGCAGCACAAGGTGCCTTCCTTGTGGAAGCATGCTGATATCAGGCCCTTACCAAAGGAGTCCGCACTGACTATTTGTAGCCAGCTTAGGCCTATTTTTATTACTGCTATTATTATGCATCTTTGTGAGCGATTAGTTTATAAGCAGGAAATAGCTAGTCTATGTAATAATTATATTGACATCAATCAATTTGCTTATCGCCAGGACCATAATTCCAGCATGGCTTTAATTAAGCGTCAACACTTCTGGCTGAAGTGGCTGGATGGTGATGTAGATTTCATTAGAGTCTTTTTCTTTTGACTTTAGCAAAGCCTTCGACTCTGTGTCACATAGTATCCTTTGCGCGAAATTAGTTCAAGTTGATATTAATCCATATATCATTAACTGGCTTATTAGCTTTTTGAATAACAGGACACAAAGGGTAGTAGTTGATGGCATTCAAATGAGGTATTTATCCATTAATATAGGTGTTCCACAGGGAACTGTCCTCGAGCCATTCTATTTTCCATTATGATGAATGATATTAAGGCCATCAACCCTAGGAATCTGTTAGTTAAATATGCAGATGATATAACTCTTAGTGTGCCCATTTCTACCAGCAAAAGCTCTGTTAATGATTCTGAATTAGAAATGTATTCTTTCATAAGGTGAGCCAATGAAAACAAAATGAAGATCAATCTCAAGAAAACATGGGAACTCCTACTTAAGGGGAAGAGTACTAAGTCGTCCCCCCCCCCCCCCCCCCCCGACCCACTGACCATCATTAAATGTAAAGATAAATTTAAACTGTTGGGAGTAACGTTTGAGGGGAATCCTACAAATTGGGACACTCATTTTGAAAAACTCAGCAAAGCTAGTAGTTGTCTATATATCCTTAGAGTCTGTAAATTTTATAAATTTCCTATTAGCAGCTTATATTTACTTTTTCAAAGTTTAATATTATCCATTTTTACATATGCTATAGAGGTCTGGGGCAGTGCCTTCTATAGTAAGTATTTAAGTAGAATAGATACATTCTCCAAGAAATACCTCATTACAGATATTTTGAACAACAGAGATCAGAAGTTGTGGAATAGGATTACAACCACTGATACTGCCCTTAGTGAATTCTTACCGCCAAAAAGGACTAGACAGCTCAGGGACAGCGCGCACCAGCGCATACTTCCTGGAGTACGAACTGACCGATTTAAACCAGTTTTTATAAATAGGTGTCTTTTTTAAATAGATATAATAGTTCATCTTTTATACATTATTTTATTAGTTAGTAGTTTATAATTATATTTATATTTTTTTTTAGATGTTATAATTTTTTTCCTTATTTTTTTGTAAATTAGGCACGTTTGTTGCCTTTTATTTATTTTGTATTTAAATAAAGACTTAAATAAATAAATAAATAAATAAATAAAACAATGATTTCACCATGCTCTCAAAAAAAATTTATAGCAAGCTTAAAGAGTTTGTGTGTGTGTGTGTGTCTGGGGGTGTGTGTATGTGTCTGTGTATGTATGTGAAGGTGTGTGTGTGTGTGTGTGTAGGGGTGTAACAATGGATCAAAAAGATAATTGTGGCTACAGAGACAGAGATCTTCACACCTTTTGGTGCCTCCAGAGACAGAAAGTCTATGGGAATCCCAACACAGTCTGAAGGTTAAAACCACAAACTAGAGACAAAATTCTCACACTGTCACACCACCGGATTCAGTGTGGAGTGAGTGTTTGTCGTACAGGCTAGACTGAGTTGCAAGTGGCATAACTGAGAATAAAGTTCTTCATGACATCGTCTTTTCTTGGTCAAAAGATTGTTTCACATGTTTTTCTGAGACTGGCCTCAATCCCATAGTAGTTGGTGTGAGTCTTTGGTAAGAAGAGGGGGCTTTCAGGATTGAAAACTCCATTGCCTTTAAATATTAGGCCATTGTCTGTTGAAAGTTCATCTTTGTATGTCCAAAAGGCCTGCAGGAAGCAATGAACAACTTGTTTGTTACTGGGCTTGTGGCAATGTGGCTATGCAGCAGTTGAAGTAGGAGGTCTTGGGCTGCATAGGTTTTGATGGATTCCATAGTCTTTGTTGAAATGCTGATGGTGCTTGTGTTGCCTTACTTGCTTCGGGTCTTCTAACATCAGGTCCATGGCATAGACAATGGCTAGTATTTGCATTTGCATATATGTTGTGTTCATTTGGAGTGCTCTAGACAGAAAGTCAGCCACATGTAAGTCTTTGGCAGTGTACGTGTAACTGATATTGCAGTCATCTGAGCATCATCTCTCTATCCTCTTGCTTCTAGATGTTTATGGTCACTGTGCCAGTGATGTACTGTCTGCCATGTAAATATTTGTCACGTTTTCCACATGCAAAAACAATGTCAAGGCATTCTTTTTCTATTTGTGAATACTTTTTCTCCATTGGGGTCAGTGTCCTGGAGGTGCACACACGTTATCAGGTAACAACTCAACCTGATGACTTCCTGGTTGCCCGCTACTGTCAAATGTCTTTATTTTATCGGTTAAAAGTACATATCAGATGTTACAAATTAAAATAGATAACAAAAGATAATACACAATAATTACAATATTGACAATGATGAAAATACTACAAATTCTAAAAGAAAATTATCTAGTTAAATTATATTTAAGTATTATCCTATTCAAAAAACTATCTTTCAAACATTCAGTGTTTTATCTTAGGTCTTATACAGGTTCTATTTCTAAGGCGCTCAGATGATTCTTTATAAGTCATGAGGAAGCTACGTAAAGGATGGTCTCTATTTTTAATTTTATTAAAAAGATGGCAGTCCCATGTCTCCAAAAGCTCCAAGATGTTAAAACTAGTTGATGTATAACGTCTCTTATAGCATCTTTTTAAAAAGCATTGTACAACAGTAAGATCTGAACCACTGGCAGTGTAAAGTGGAAGGCCATACGATATTTCCAGGAGAACTATCACATGAACGAGACGATCTACTTCATCTTGCATGTACCCTTCTTTGTGCAGACTTCTAATTACAAATAGGCATTTATTAGCTTCATACAGCTTTTCCTTAACATAAACATTAAATTTACAGTTATTCTGAAAAGTTACTCCTAAAATAGACACAATACTATACTGCCTGATATTATGCAAAATAGAAAAGTCAGTAGCATGACGTTAGTGCTGTACATGAGGCAGTGACTAAGAGGAAGAACCCCCTACTGCATGCTGTCTTTTAACAAGTGCATTGGATTTATTAAAAAGAGGTAAAGTTAATAATGTCAGACACTGATGGTCATAACTGGTTTCAGAACATTTTATATCTCTACTGTTTTTACTTGTTGCCTGTTATAATTTGTGAAACCCAAGTTAGTGGATTTAAACTTTGAAGTGAATTATAAATCATTATGATGAAAGCGTTAATAAACCAATCTTCTCCCTGTGTCTTTTTGTTTCAGAGCTGTGTGAAGGACACCGTCTCTCCAGTGTTATTCCGACTCACCTTCCACCAGTCTGATCACCAACCAAAAAACTCCAACTCCATACTGAACATCGACAGCAGGAACATGACTCAGGTGGAGGTGAGTCACACCACTGTCCGACTCAGACATGACTGGCTGAATTAGGGTCAATCTGTGAGCTAATTGGCTGAGTTAATTAATTAATTTTTCAGGTTAAAGTGGCAGTGTGTGAGACAAACTGTAATATATTTCCATAGCAGTGGTATACTTTGCATTTAAAATAAAATTTTGTAATGAAATGTAATCATTTATGTGGATTTATAATGGAAACATGTGTGTTTTTCAGGTTCCTTTTCAGATTAACTGCAAAAACACGAGCTGTGTATCAGACCTGTGGCTGCAATTTACGTTCCTGTAAGAAGTAAAGTCTTCAACTTTCTACAGAATATAATATCTGTGTTGGAACTAAAGCATGTGCCATTTTAAGACCCGGTCCAAATGCTGTCACACACAGAATCTGCTGTAGTCATTTTGTGGTGGTTATGTGTTTGTATCGTGTTATTCCCAGAGTGTGCAGAAGTTTGTACACTCTCCATGATGCACTGCCAGCTTATGTCAAGTATATCAGTGAGAAACAGCTGTGAATATACATCAACTTTTCAACTGCAGCATTGAGAGAAGTGTTTTAGGAAAGTGTGTATACAAAGTTGATGTTTTTGTGATACAGGTTCATACAGAATGAAATTATGCTCTGTGTGTGTGTGTGTGTGTGTGTGTGTGTGTGTGTGTGTGTGTGTGTGTGTGTGTGTGTAGGAACAACACATTGGTGGTGGTGGACCAGGCATCTTTTATTATCCAGGTATCTCTGGAGAATAAAGGAGATGACTCGTTCAACACCAGTGTGGTGCTGCTTTACCCTCCTGGATTATCACTCTCAAAGTTTGAGACCATTCAGGTCCAGCTCTCTTTCACCCACACTTTATTTTCCACTCTATTAATCAAACTCAGAAAAACATCTTACACTGATTGTGACTCTGACTCTGATTGGTCCAGGCGAACAGAAGGACTCTGAGCAGTTGTGGAGATCGTGATGATGGAGCGCTGAATAAAACCACCTGCAGTATCAATTTGCCAGTTTATCGCAGAAAAACACATGTAAGAGCCGCATACACACGAACACACTAACGGACTAACACAGCAGAACACAACACTCTAACTGTGACTGTTGAACATATAGAGCTCTGTGTGTGTGTGTGTGTGTGTGTGTGTGTGTGTGTGTGTGTGTGTGTGTGTGTGTGTGTGTGTGTGACCCTGGAGTCCACAGAACCAGACACAGTACTACAACATTATAATGTGTGTGTGTGTTGTAGGCCAAGTTTGAGGGTGTGTTCCGGATCTCTCGCTTTTACAACTGGAATGAGTCCATGGAGATGACAATTGTGGCCACCAGGTAAACACACACACACACACACACACACACACACAGAGAGAACTCAGTATAAAATTGTTGATTGTGTGTTTGCAGTGATAACAATGGAAATACAAGTAATGCCAAAGTGATGAAGACTCTGCCTGTTCAGTTCAGTGTAGACGTAGCCATCAGTCCGTGAGTAATCAATCTCTCTCTCTCTCTCTTCATGTAAACCTTGTTCTAGAGTTAGTGTGATTGAACAGTCTCTCTCTCTCTCTCTCTCTCTCTCTCTCTCTCTCTCTCTCTCAGCGTTCTTGAAAATTCTACAACATATCTGAATTTCTCTCTGGAAGATAAAGGCCCAAAACCGGTCATTGCTGTGTATAAAGTGAGTTAACACACACACACACACACACACACACACACACACACACACACACACACACAGTGAGGGGAATGTGCTGGGCTAAAGTGTGACTGTGAGGGGGTGCTGTCCCACGATCGCAGTGGGAAATAAAATGATTATGGCATATTAATATGCTTTTTTACATCCTTCTGTTAGCAGGTTACCAAATATGCACTCATTCATGAATACACCTCTAATGAATATTCGAATATTAAAATTAAGCAGAAGACACGCCCCTCAATTTTACTAATTTTACTAATATATCACATTCTGGTAGCGCACACAGACTCCACTACACACTGTCTCCATCAGCACAGAGGAGAAGTTTAAACCTAGCCACAGAGAATACTCCAGTATCTCCATCCTCACGGGTTCGGAATCCTGAAGTCATGTTTGACATCCAGCTCTCATTTCTGTCTCATTAACATCATAACCAAAATGTCCTCTTTTCATGCTGTGAAATTCAGACCACTTTTCTCATCCTGAAAAATTTGTTCATGCTTTTGTCACTTCCACGTTAGATTTATGTCACATATTACTATTTGAACTTACAGTAAATGTTATTAATAGACTCCGGTATGTCCAAAACTGTGCTGCAGGCTGTAGTCACATGTCGCTTTCCACAACATCACAGAACTCTGATTCGACACACTTCACACTGGTGTCCTGTGTACGCTGACTGATTATAAAATCCTCATACTCCTAGTCAGAGCTATCCACTGCTGAGCACCCCATAATATCTGTGTGTGTGTGTGTGTGTGTGTGTGTGTGTGTGTGTGTGTGTGTGTGTGTGTAGGTGAGTAATCTGGGACTAAAAGGTCTGCCTGTAACAGTCAGCTTCTGGATGCCGTCTCAGACTGGTATAAACTTTCATGATCTGAACAATCACGCCATATCACAGGTATATTATTTATTTTAATGATAATAAATAAGAATGATGTTGTTTCTGACTGGAATAAGTTCCTGTTAATGCTGTCACAGTGTAGAATATAATGAAATATCTAAATAAAATGGATTGTGATGATAGCATGTGATTGAAGGTGTGTGAATATAAAAGTCCAGTGTGACAGTAAGAACTAAAACAGGTCCAAAAATATTTCTACATTTCCACATACCACACTGACCAGCAAGACACCATCAAATTGGGTCTCTCTGTTGAGCGCCACCTGCTCTCGATGCTCATGCAAGACAAAACATAAATAGGAGCAACGTTCATCCCACACAATCATGAAATTACCCACTCGTTCTCCAAGGCTCCACCCTTCATTCGCATGCAGCGCTCCACACACCCCGTTAGTGCAGTTAGAATATTGTTGATTATTGCCTTTATGAAAATACCTTTATTGTGTCTGATCATTATCTACAGACAACACTAACAGACTTTATTTTCTTACAGAATGTTACAACCTGTAACATCAAACCATCCAAACAACATGCTGTAAGTTTTTTTTTTTCTTAAAAAAAGTCATGGTTTATTTATAAATGTTTTATTTATAATTGCTCTTTGTGGCACTAAACTCCTGAATGCTATTACTGTGTTTCTGTATGAAAGGACTCTCACTGACACACATGCATGCACGCATTCTTTTACATTCGGAATGAGTTGTTTCCGATCGACAATTCCGAATGTATCATTTACATGAAAGCAGTCAGATAGATGTACATTTTTGTAGGTCTCAGTTGCACCATCAAAATAGAATTTTTGACCCATATAGCTGGCTTAATCTGATCCATGGGGTGTATTTTAGCCAATCTTAACTATTATTTCATTACAGGCATTTAGCAGATGCTCTTATCCAAAGTAATGTATACCCACAGCGGGATGTATCGGGAGTAGTTGGGGGTTAGGTGCCTTGCTCAAGGGCACTTCAGCCATTCTTACTGGTCCAGAGAATCAAACCACTGACCTTTTGGTCCCAAAGCTGCTTCTCTAACCTTTGGGAAGCCATGGCCATGGCTTCCCATTACCTAGACCACTTATCTGTCAGGGTCATGCAGTAAGCTGGAGCCAATCCCAGCTGACTTTGGGTGAGAGGTGGGGTTCACCCTGGGCAGGTCACCACTCTGTCACAGGGCTACACAGAGGCATGTTATACGCACAGGTGTGTCTTCACATGTAGACTCATTTGTGTTGGTAAACGACATTATAGTGATTAAACTTTTGTTCCAACACATAAGGACTCGGACTTACCCAAATTTTCAACTGGCTTATTCCAGTGCTTATCAAGGAATGACCCTCTGCTTCCGGCATGTGACTTTTCCAACACGTGATTGGAGCAAAGGGTCAAAGGTCGTCAAAGGAACTCAGGCAAGACAACAACATCATGATACTCCCTGTGGACAAAGGACGACTAACTGTTGTGCTAAATAAAACAGATTACAAACAAAATTGTGAAGATCTTCTCAGTGATGATTCCACTTACCACAAGTTGGGAAAAAGGGACCCTACACAGAAGTGCAAGAAAGAACTTGTCTCGACTCTACAACGCATCGAAAAAGAAGGATGGATTAATAGGATTACATACAGACAACTGTACCCTACCACTGAAACACCACCCAAGTTCTACAGCCTACCTAAGGTTCACAAGCCAAATGTATCTCTGAGACTGATCATAAGTAGTATTGATTCCATCACCTATCATTGTGCCAAGTTTTTAGCTGAAATTTTGTCCCCCTTTGTATGGAAGTCCAAACACCATATTAAGAACTCCCAACATTTTGTGAACCTTATCAAGAACAACAGAGTGGAAGAGGATGAAATTCTGCATTCTTTTGATGTGACTGTGTTATTTACATCGGTCCCCATCAATAAGGCACTTGAGGTCATCTTACGTAGACTACAAGAAGACAACACACTTCCACAATGCTCCACTTCAACCCCCTCACAGATTATGGATCTACTTGAAGTCTGCCTCCATTATAGCTATTTTGTGTTTGATGGAATCTTCTACCAACAGATTCATGGCACTGCTATGGGCTCCCCTGTTTCACCCGTAGTATGTAATTTGTATATGGAACATTTGGAACATCTGACAATTAGCACTGCCCCCACCCACCCTTATGGTGGTATAGGTTTGTGGATGACACCCACACCAAACTCAAGAAGGCACATGCTCAAGAGTTCATGGAACATCTGAGCTCTATTGATCCTGACATCAAATTCACTTATGAGCAACAAGACAATTCTCTAGCATTTCTAGACACAAATACAGTCATACAGGCAGATGGCTCGTTGCAGGTGAAAATCTACAGGAAACCAACATACATGGACCAGTACTTTAACTTCAATTCTAACCATCCCCTGGAACACAAACTACGAGTAGTCCAGATACTCTTCTATAGGGCTAACACCATCATTACAGACCCAGAGGACATACAGGAAGAAAAAGAATACATCAGTCAGGCGCTCAAGAAGTGCAGGTATCCCCAGTGGGCGATTGACAAGGCTACTCGACACAAACCCCATCAACCTAGGGAACAACACCAACAAAAAGACCCAGGACAGAACAGCAGAGGCCTTATCTTCCCGTACATCAGAGGACAATCCGAAGCGCTCCAGAGTATCTTCAGATCCCACGGGATAAAAACTTGCATAAAACCCACCTCCACCCTGAGAAGTTTTCTTGCTGCCCCCAAGGATAGAACTCCCAAGGAGGAAAAGTGCGTGACTGTATACCGGATTCCTTGCCAGGGAACAACTTTCAAAGGTCAGCGCAGAGAAAGTTACATAGGAGAAACAGAATGCTCATTGAAAACCAGGTTGTCAGAACACAAATGACCCAGCTCGACAGCATCAGCGATATCACAACACATCCATCTAGAATCACCGGGACATACAGTCACGCTTGACACAGTGGAAATACTAGACAGGGAACCGGATTTCTTCACTAAAGGAGTAAAAGAAGCCATCTACATCAGGGCCCTTCAACACAGGTGTGTCTGTCTAACTCGTGCCCAATCAATTGAAATTGCCATAGGTGAACTCCAGTGAAGTTCCCGAGATATCTCAAGAGAATCAAATCAAACAGGATGCACCTGAGCTCAATTTTGAGTGTCTTCACCTGAGGATCTGAATACTTTTCTAAAGATCTCATTATCTGTAGCCGCTTTATCCTGTTCTACAGGGTCGCAGGCAAGCTGGATCCTATCCCAGCTGACTACAGGCGAAAGGCGGGGTACACCCTGGACAAGTCGCCAGGTCATCACAGGGCTGACACATAGACACAGACAACCATTCACACTCACATTCACACCTACGCTCAATTTAGAGTCACCAGTTATCCTAACCTGCATGTCTTTGGACTGTGGGGGAAACCGGAGCACCCGGAGGAAACCCACGCGGACACGGGGAGAACATGCAAACTCCACACAGAAAGGCCCTCGCCGGCCACGGGGCTCGAACCCGGACCTTCTTGCTGTGAGGTGACAGTGCTAACCACTACACCACCGTGCCGCCCTTTTCTAAAGATATATTTTAAAATAAATAAATTAATAAAATATTCTGAAATCATGTTTTGTCATTATGGATTATAGTGTGTACACAGATGGTCACAAAGTCAGTGTAATTCATTTAAAATTAAATCTATAACAATAAAGTTTCCAAACCTGAAGGAGTCTGACTGCATAAATCACTAAAATTCCCTGTCTTTCATCTGAGGAGGTTTGAGTGTGACGTGAGAAGACATGAGATCACATGACCTCACCTGGGAATTTCATAATTCAACAGTGCTAATTAAACATCACGACCCAAGAACAGGAGTTCTAGCTTACTGTGATCCCTAGAAACATTCTGTAATATGTTATGTTTGGTTGCTATTGCATTCCTGACACGGTGTTATTACGGGATGTCCTGCAGGACTGTCCATTAGAGCAGTGTGTGAACTTCATGTGTCAGTCTTTCCTACTGGATCCTGGGTCTGATGCGCAGTTTGAGCTGAGAGCGTTCATGACGTTCCCTAATAAACAACAATACACAGGGGTAATAACACACACACACACACACACACACACACACACAGAACTCAGTATAAAGTGTGTTTGCAGTGATACTGAACTGAACTCTGTCTGTCTCACTTTGTCCTGTCCCTCTGCAGAGATGGTCTTTCAGTGAGTTTAAGAAGGAGGACGATTTTTCTGTCTTTGCTCAGGTGGACTTTGATAAAAAACGTTATCGTCAGCTATCCAGTGAGGGAGAGGTGAGAACAGAAACACACACACAGTGATTGCACTTATCTTTACATTTATCAGTGTCTTTTTTGTGTGTAATTTTAACTTCCAGCTATTTTATTTTACAGAAAGATACAAGCAGATTTCACCAAGCAAAGGTATGTTTTGTTTCCTGTCTCAGATTACAGTGTTTACAGTTTACTGGACCTGGGAAAAGAGTGACAAATAGACAGAAAAACAGATAACTGTTGGTCATGTGTCAGTGCTGTAAGTGGTCAGTGGTGTGGGTGGTCAGTGGTGTGGGTGGTCAGTGGTGTGGGTTGTCAGTGCTGTAAGTGGTCAGTGGTGTGGGTTGTCAGTGCTGTAAGTGGTCAGTGGTGTGGGTTGTCAGTGGTGTGGGTTGTCAGTGGTGTGGGTGGTCAGTGGTGTGGGTTGTCAGTGGTGTGGGTGGTCAGTGGTGTGGGTTGTCAGTGGTGTGGGTGGTCAGTGCTGTAAGTGGTCAGTGGTGTGGGTTGTCAGTGGTGTGGGTGGTCAGTGGTGTGGGTTGTCAGTGCTGTAAGTGGTCAGTGGTGTGGGTTGTCAGTGGTGTGGGTGGTCAGTGCTGTAAGTGGTCAGTGGTGTGGGTTGTCAGTGGTGTGGGTGGTCAGTGGTGTGGGTTGTCAGTGCTGTAAGTGGTCAGTGGTGTGGGTTGTCAGTGGTGTTAGGTATCAGTGGTGTCAGTTGTCGATGCTTTCAGTGGTCAGTGGTGTCGGTTGTCAGTGGTGTCGTTTGTCAGTGCTGTAAGTGGTCAGTAGTGTCCGATGTTACTGGTTTTAGGTGTCAGCGCTGTAAATGGTCAGTGCTGTAAGTGGTCAGTAGTGTTTGATGTTACTGGTTTTAGGTGTCAGAGCAGTAAATGGTCATTGGTGTTGGTTGTCATTGGTGATGGTGGCCAGTTGTGTCAGTTTTAGTGGTATAAGTGGTCAGTGGTGTTGGTTGCATCAGTGGTGGTATGTGTTGGTTGTGTCAGTGGTGTCAGTTTTCAGTGCTGCTGGTTGTCAGTGGCATCAGTTGTCGGTGGTGTCAGTTTTCAGTGGTGTCGGTTGCCTGTGGTGTTGGTTGTGTCAGTGGTGTTGGTTATCAGTGGTGTTGGTTATGTCAGTGGTGTCAGTTGCTGGTGGTGTTGGTTGCGTCAGTGGTGTCGGTTGTCAGTGATGTCAGTTGTCAGTGGCGTTAGTCGTGTCAGTGATGTTGGTAGTCTTAGTGAATCTTGAAAAAAACGATGAGGTGATGAGCCAGAGAGAAATTCTAAAGCCAAAAAGAAGCACAGGAGAGTTTACTGATGCTGTTAGAAGTACCACAAACCTTATTACAGCATCGATATGATTGTGCTTTTCAGGGCATTTCAAAATACCTGTGTGTGTGTGTGTGTGTGTGTGTGTGTGTGTGTGTGTGTGTGTGTGTGTGTGTGTGATGTATAGATTAGTGTGAAAGAAGAGCTGGTCATTCCTCCTGATATGATTATGATCATCGGAACAGGAGGAGGTGGCGGACTTCTCCTGCTCATAATCATCATCATACTGCTGTGGAAGGTAAGAACCAATCAGAGCTCAGCTGCAGTTATACTTGTCAGTTATAGTTAATATTCAGAACTCAGAACTTTAGCATAAAACCCATGCTTAAAAATACAATAGAGTAGATTCCAGCAGAACTAATGTCAGAAATCTGTAACTCTGATGAGGTAAGCCAGCAAGAGATGAGAACTGACCAGTACACACCAATACACATTACACACCAGTACACACCAATACACATTATACACCAGTACACACCAAAACATATTACACACCAGTACACACCAATACACATTACACACCAGTACACACCAATACACATTACACACCAGTACACACCAATACACATTATACACCAGTACACACCAATACATATTACACACCAGTACACACCAATACATATTACACACCAGTACACACCAATACACATTACACACCAGCACTGACCGGTACACACCAATACACTACAGTACACACCAATACACATTACACACCAGTACAAACTAATACACATTACACACCAGCACTGACCAGTACACACCAATACACATTACACACCAGCACTGACCGGTACACACCAATACACTACAGTACACACCAATACACATTACACACCAGCACTGACCGGTACACACCAATACACTACAGTACACACCAATACACATTACACAAAAGCACTGACCAGTACACACCAATACACATTACACACCAGCACTGAACAGTGCACACCAATACACTACAGTGCACACCAATACACATTACACACCAGTACACACCAATACACATTACACACCAGTACACACCAATACACATTACACACCAGTACACACCAATACACATTACACACCAGCACTGACCAGTACACACCAATACACTACAGTGCACACCAATACACATTACACACCAGTACACACCAATACACTACAGTACACACCAATGCACATTACACACCAGTACACACCAATACACTACAGTACACACCAATACACATTACACACCAGTACACACCAATACACTACAGTGCACACCAATACACATGACACACCAGTACACACCAATACACTACAGTACACACCAATACACATTACACACCAGTACAAACTAATACACATTACACACCAGCACTGACCAGTACACACCAATACACTACAGTACACACCAATACACATTACACACCAGCACTGACCGGTACACACCAATACACTACAGTACACACCAATACACAGTACACACCAGTACACACCAATACACTACAGTGCACACCAATACACATTACACACCAGTACACACCAATACACTACAGTACACACCAATACACATTACACACCAGTACAAACTAATACACATTACACACCAGCACTGACCAGTACACACCAATACACTACAGTACACACCAATACACATTACACACCAGCACTGACCGGTACACACCAATACACTACAGTACACACCAATACACATTACACACCAGCACTGACCAGTACACACCAATATACTACAGTACACACCAATACACATTACACACCAGCACTGACCGGTACACACCAATACACTACAGTACACACCAATACACATTACACACCAGCACTGACCAGTACACACCAATACACATTACACACCAGTACACACCAATACACATTACACACCAGCACTGACCGGTACACACCAATACACATTACACACCAGTACACACCAATACACATTACACACCAGCACTGACCAGTACACACCAATACACTACAGTGCACACCAATACACATTACACACCAGTACACACCAATACACATTACACACCAGCACTGACCAGAACACACCAATACACTACAGTACACACCAATACACATTACACACCAGCACTGACCAGTACACACCAATACACTACAGTACACACCAATACACATTACACAAAAGCACTGACCAGTACACACAATACACTACAGTACACACCAATACACATTACACAAAAGCACTGACCAGTACACACCAATACACATTACACACCAGCACTGACCAGTACACACCAATACACATTACACACCAGTACACACCAATACACATTACACACCAGCACTGACCAGTACACACCAATACACTACAGTGCACACCAATACACATTACACACCAGTACACACCAATACACATTACACACCAGCACTGACCAGAACACACCAATACACTACAGTACACACCAATACACATTACACACCAGCACTGACCAGTACACACCAATACACTACAGTACACACCAATACACATTACACACCAGCACTGACCAGTACACACCAATACACTACAGTACACACCAATACACTACATTACACACCAGCACTGACCAGAACACACCAATACACTACAGTACACACCAATACACATTACACACCAGCACTGACCAGAACACACCAATACACTACAGTACACACCAATACACTACAGTACACACCAATACACATTACACACCAACACTGACCGGTACACACCAATACACTACAGTACACACCAATACACATTACACACCAGCACTGACCGGTACACACCAATACACTACAGTACACACCAATACACATTACACACCAGCACTGACCAATACACACCAATACACTACAGTACACACCAATGCACATTACACACCAGCACTGACCGGTACACACCAATACACTACAGTGCACACCAATACACATTACACACCAGCACTGACCAGTACACACCAATACACTACAGTACACACCAATGCACATTACACACCAGCACTGACCGGTACACACCAATACACTACAGTACACACCAATACACATTACACACCAGCACTGACCAGTACACACCAATACACTACAGTACACACCAATACACATTACACACCAGCACTGACCAGTACACACCAATACACATTACACACCAGCACTGACCAGTACACACCAATACACTACAGTACACACCAATACACATTACACACCAGCACTGACCAGTACACACCAATACACTACAGTACACACCAATACACATTACACACCAGCACTGACCGGTACACACCAATACACTACAGTGCACACCAATACACATTACACACCAGCACTGACCAGTACACACCAATACACTACAGTACACACCAATGCACATTACACACCAGTACACACCAATACACATTACACACCAGCACTGACCAGTACACACCAATACACTACAGTGCACACCAATACACATTACAGACCAGTACACACCAATACACTACAGTACACACCAATACACATTACACACCAGTACAAACTAATACACATTACACACCAGCACTGACCAGTACACACCAATACACATTACACACCAGTACAAACTAATACGCATTACACACCAGCACTGACCAGTACACACCAATACACTACAGTACACACCAATACACTACAGTACACACCAATACACATTACACACCAGCACTGAACAGTGCACACCAATACACTACAGTACACACCAATACACATTACACACCAGCACTGACCGGTACACACCAATACACTACAGTGCACACCAATACACATTACACACCAGTACAAACTAATACACATTACACACCAGCACTGACCAGTACACACCAATACACATTACACACCAGTACAAACTAATACACATTACACACCAGCACTGACCAGTACACACCAATACACTACAGTACACACCAATACACATTACACACCAGCACTGACCAGTACACACCAATACACTACAGTGCACACCAATACACATTACACACCAGCACTGACCAGTACACACCAATACACATTACACACCAGTACACACCAATACACATTACACACCAGCACTGACCAGTACACACCAATACACTACAGTGCACACCAATACACATTACACACCAGTACACACCAATACACTACAGTACACACCAATACACATTACACACCAGTACAAACTAATACACATTACACACCAGCACTGACCAGTACACACCAATACACTACAGTACACACCAATACACATTACACACCAGTACAAACTAATACACATTACACACCAGCACTGACCAGTACACACCAATACACATTACACACCAGTACAAACTAATACACATTACACACCAGTACACACCAATACACATTACACACCAGCACTGACCAGTACACACCAATACACATTACACACCAGTACAAACTAATACACATTACACACCAGCACTGACCAGTACACACCAATACACTACAGTGCACACCAATACACATTACACACCAGCACTGACCAGTACACACCAATACACATTACACACCAGCACTGACCAGTACACACCAATACACTACAGTGCACACCAATACACATTACACACCAGCACTGACCAGTACACACCAATACACATTACACACCAGTACACACCAATACACATTACACACCAATACACATTACACACCAGTACAAACTAATACACATTACACACCAGCACTGACCAGTACACACCAATACACATTACACACCAGTACAAACTAATACACATTACACACCAGCACTGACCAGTACACACCAATACACTACAGTACACACCAATACACATTACACACCAGTACAAACTAATACACATTACACACAAGCACTGACCAGTACACACCAATACACATTACACACCAGTACAAACTAATACACATTACACACCAGCACTGACCAGTACACACCAATACACTACAGTACACACCAATACACATTACACACCAGTACAAACTAATACACATTACACACCAGCACTGACCAGTACACACCAATACACTACAGTACACACCAATACACATTACACACCAGCACTGACCAGTACACACCAATACACATTACACACCAGTACACACCAATACACATTACACACCAGCACTGACCAGTACACACCAATACACTACAGTGCACACCAATACACATTACACACCAGTACACACCAATACACTACAGTACACACCAATACACATTACACACCAGTACAAACTAATACACATTACACACCAGCACTGACCAGTACACACCAATACACATTACACACCAGTACAAACTAATACACATTACACACCAGCACTGACCAGTACACACCAATACACTACAGTACACACCAATACACTACAGTACACACCAATACACATTACACACCAGCACTGACCAGTACACACCAATACACTACAGTGCACACCAATACACATTACACACCAGCACTGACCAGTACACACCAATACACTACAGTACACACCAATACACATTACACACCAGCACTGACCAGTACACACCAATACACTACAGTGCACACCAATACACATTACACACCAGCACTGACCAGTACACACCAATACACTACAGTACACACCAATACACATTACACACCAGCACTGACCAGTACACACCAATACACTACAGTACACACCAATACACTACAGTACACACCAATACACATTACACACCAGTACAAACTAATACACATTACACACCAGCACTGACCAGTACACACCAATACACTACAGTACACACCAATACACATTACACACCAGCACTGACCGGTACACACCAATACACTACAGTACACACCAATACACATTACACACCAGCACTGACCGGTACACACCAATACACTACAGTACACACCAATACACATTACACACCAGCACTGACCAGTACACACCAATACACATTACACACCAGCACTGACCAGTACACACCAATACACTACAGTGCACACCAATACACATTACACACCAGCACTGACCAGTACACACCAATACACATTACACACCAGTACACACCAATACACATTACACACCAATACACATTACACACCAGTACACACCAATACACTACAGTACACACCAATACACATTACACACCAGTACAAACTAATACACATTACACACCAGCACTGACCAGTACACACCAATACACTACAGTACACACCAATACACATTACACACCAGTACAAACTAATACACATTACACACCAGCACTGACCAGTACACACCAATACACATTACACACCAGTACAAACTAATACACATTACACACCAGCACTGACCAGTACACACCAATACACATTACACACCAGTACAAACTAATACACATTACACACCAGCACTGACCAGTACACACCAATACACTACAGTACACACCAATACAAATTACACACCAGCACTGACCGGTACACACCAATACACTACAGTACACACCAATACACATTACACACCAGCACTGACCAGGACACACCAATACACATTACACACCAGCACTGACCAGTACACACCAATACACTACAGTGCACACCAATACACATTACACACCAGCACTGACCAGTACACACCAATACACTACAGTACACACCAATACACATTACACACCAGTACAAACTAATACACATTACACACCAGCACTGACCGGTACACACCAATACACTACAGTACACACCAATACACATTACACACCAGCACTGACCAGTACACACCAATACACTACAGTGCACACCAATACACATTACACACCAGCACTGACCAGTACACACCAATACACTACAGTACACACCAATACACATTACACACCAGTACAAACTAATACACATTACACACCAGCACTGACCAGTACACACCAATACACTACAGTACACACCAATACACATTACACACCAGCACTGACCAGTACACACCAATACACTACAGTGCACACCAATACACATTACACACCAGCACTGACCAGTACACACCAATACACATTACACACCAGTACACACCAATACACATTACACACCAGCACTGACCAGTACACACCAATACACTACAGTGCACACCAATACACATTACACACCAGCACTGACCAGTACACACCAATACACTACAGTACACACCAATGCACATTACACACCAGTACACACCAATACACATTACACACCAGCACTGACCAGTACACACCAATACACTACAGTGCACACCAATACACATTACAGACCAGTACACACCAATACACTACAGTACACACCAATACACATTACACACCAGTACAAACTAATACACATTACACACCAGCACTGACCAGTACACACCAATACACATTACACACCAGTACAAACTAATACGCATTACACACCAGCACTGACCAGTACACACCAATACACTACAGTACACACCAATACACTACAGTACACACCAATACACATTACACACCAGCACTGAACAGTGCACACCAATACACTACAGTACACACCAATACACATTACACACCAGCACTGACCGGTACACACCAATACACTACAGTGCACACCAATACACATTACACACCAGTACAAACTAATACACATTACACACCAGCACTGACCAGTACACACCAATACACATTACACACCAGTACAAACTAATACACATTACACACCAGCACTGACCAGTACACACCAATACACTACAGTACACACCAATACACATTACACACCAGCACTGACCAGTACACACCAATACACTACAGTGCACACCAATACACATTACACACCAGCACTGACCAGTACACACCAATACACATTACACACCAGTACACACCAATACACATTACACACCAGCACTGACCAGTACACACCAATACACTACAGTGCACACCAATACACATTACACACCAGTACACACCAATACACTACAGTACACACCAATACACATTACACACCAGTACAAACTAATACACATTACACACCAGCACTGACCAGTACACACCAATACACTACAGTACACACCAATACACATTACACACCAGTACAAACTAATACACATTACACACCAGCACTGACCAGTACACACCAATACACATTACACACCAGTACAAACTAATACACATTACACACCAGTACACACCAATACACATTACACACCAGCACTGACCAGTACACACCAATACACATTACACACCAGTACAAACTAATACACATTACACACCAGCACTGACCAGTACACACCAATACACTACAGTGCACACCAATACACATTACACACCAGCACTGACCAGTACACACCAATACACATTACACACCAGCACTGACCAGTACACACCAATACACTACAGTGCACACCAATACACATTACACACCAGCACTGACCAGTACACACCAATACACATTACACACCAGTACACACCAATACACATTACACACCAATACACATTACACACCAGTACAAACTAATACACATTACACACCAGCACTGACCAGTACACACCAATACACATTACACACCAGTACAAACTAATACACATTACACACCAGCACTGACCAGTACACACCAATACACTACAGTACACACCAATACACATTACACACCAGTACAAACTAATACACATTACACACAAGCACTGACCAGTACACACCAATACACATTACACACCAGTACAAACTAATACACATTACACACCAGCACTGACCAGTACACACCAATACACTACAGTACACACCAATACACATTACACACCAGTACAAACTAATACACATTACACACCAGCACTGACCAGTACACACCAATACACTACAGTACACACCAATACACATTACACACCAGCACTGACCAGTACACACCAATACACATTACACACCAGTACACACCAATACACATTACACACCAGCACTGACCAGTACACACCAATACACTACAGTGCACACCAATACACATTACACACCAGTACACACCAATACACTACAGTACACACCAATACACATTACACACCAGTACAAACTAATACACATTACACACCAGCACTGACCAGTACACACCAATACACATTACACACCAGTACAAACTAATACACATTACACACCAGCACTGACCAGTACACACCAATACACTACAGTACACACCAATACACTACAGTACACACCAATACACATTACACACCAGCACTGACCAGTACACACCAATACACTACAGTGCACACCAATACACATTACACACCAGCACTGACCAGTACACACCAATACACTACAGTACACACCAATACACATTACACACCAGCACTGACCAGTACACACCAATACACTACAGTGCACACCAATACACATTACACACCAGCACTGACCAGTACACACCAATACACTACAGTACACACCAATACACATTACACACCAGCACTGACCAGTACACACCAATACACTACAGTACACACCAATACACTACAGTACACACCAATACACATTACACACCAGTACAAACTAATACACATTACACACCAGCACTGACCAGTACACACCAATACACTACAGTACACACCAATACACATTACACACCAGCACTGACCGGTACACACCAATACACTACAGTACACACCAATACACATTACACACCAGCACTGACCGGTACACACCAATACACTACAGTACACACCAATACACATTACACACCAGCACTGACCAGTACACACCAATACACATTACACACCAGCACTGACCAGTACACACCAATACACTACAGTGCACACCAATACACATTACACACCAGCACTGACCAGTACACACCAATACACATTACACACCAGTACACACCAATACACATTACACACCAATACACATTACACACCAGTACACACCAATACACTACAGTACACACCAATACACATTACACACCAGTACAAACTAATACACATTACACACCAGCACTGACCAGTACACACCAATACACTACAGTACACACCAATACACATTACACACCAGTACAAACTAATACACATTACACACCAGCACTGACCAGTACACACCAATACACATTACACACCAGTACAAACTAATACACATTACACACCAGCACTGACCAGTACACACCAATACACATTACACACCAGTACAAACTAATACACATTACACACCAGCACTGACCAGTACACACCAATACACTACAGTACACACCAATACACATTACACACCAGTACAAACTAATACACATTACACACAAGCACTGACCAGTACACACCAATACACATTACACACCAGTACAAACTAATACACATTACACACCAGCACTGACCAGTACACACCAATACACTACAGTACACACCAATACACATTACACACCAGTACAAACTAATACACATTACACACCAGCACTGACCAGTACACACCAATACACTACAGTACACACCAATACACATTACACACCAGCACTGACCAGTACACACCAATACACATTACACACCAGTACACACCAATACACATTACACACCAGCACTGACCAGTACACACCAATACACTACAGTGCACACCAATACACATTACACACCAGTACACACCAATACACTACAGTACACACCAATACACATTACACACCAGTACAAACTAATACACATTACACACCAGCACTGACCAGTACACACCAATACACATTACACACCAGTACAAACTAATACACATTACACACCAGCACTGACCAGTACACACCAATACACTACAGTACACACCAATACACTACAGTACACACCAATACACATTACACACCAGCACTGACCAGTACACACCAATACACTACAGTGCACACCAATACACATTACACACCAGCACTGACCAGTACACACCAATACACTACAGTACACACCAATACACATTACACACCAGCACTGACCAGTACACACCAATACACTACAGTGCACACCAATACACATTACACACCAGCACTGACCAGTACACACCAATACACTACAGTACACACCAATACACATTACACACCAGCACTGACCAGTACACACCAATACACTACAGTACACACCAATACACTACAGTACACACCAATACACATTACACACCAGTACAAACTAATACACATTACACACCAGCACTGACCAGTACACACCAATACACTACAGTACACACCAATACACATTACACACCAGCACTGACCGGTACACACCAATACACTACAGTACACACCAATACACATTACACACCAGCACTGACCGGTACACACCAATACACTACAGTACACACCAATACACATTACACACCAGCACTGACCAGTACACACCAATACACATTACACACCAGCACTGACCAGTACACACCAATACACTACAGTGCACACCAATACACATTACACACCAGCACTGACCAGTACACACCAATACACATTACACACCAGTACACACCAATACACATTACACACCAATACACATTACACACCAGTACACACCAATACACTACAGTACACACCAATACACATTACACACCAGTACAAACTAATACACATTACACACCAGCACTGACCAGTACACACCAATACACTACAGTACACACCAATACACATTACACACCAGTACAAACTAATACACATTACACACCAGCACTGACCAGTACACACCAATACACATTACACACCAGTACAAACTAATACACATTACACACCAGCACTGACCAGTACACACCAATACACATTACACACCAGTACAAACTAATACACATTACACACCAGCACTGACCAGTACACACCAATACACTACAGTACACACCAATACAAATTACACACCAGCACTGACCGGTACACACCAATACACTACAGTACACACCAATACACATTACACACCAGCACTGACCAGGACACACCAATACACATTACACACCAGCACTGACCAGTACACACCAATACACTACAGTGCACACCAATACACATTACACACCAGCACTGACCAGTACACACCAATACACTACAGTACACACCAATACACATTACACACCAGTACAAACTAATACACATTACACACCAGCACTGACCGGTACACACCAATACACTACAGTACACACCAATACACATTACACACCAGCACTGACCAGTACACACCAATACACTACAGTGCACACCAATACACATTACACACCAGCACTGACCAGTACACACCAATACACTACAGTACACACCAATACACATTACACACCAGTACAAACTAATACACATTACACACCAGCACTGACCAGTACACACCAATACACTACAGTACACACCAATACACATTACACACCAGCACTGACCAGTACACACCAATACACTACAGTGCACACCAATACACATTACACACCAGCACTGACCAGTACACACCAATACACATTACACACCAGTACACACCAATACACATTACACACCAGCACTGACCAGTACACACCAATACACTACAGTGCACACCAATACACATTACACACCAGCACTGACCAGTACACACCAATACACTACAGTACACACCAATGCACATTACACACCAGTACACACCAATACACATTACACACCAGCACTGACCAGTACACACCAATACACTACAGTGCACACCAATACACATTACAGACCAGTACACACCAATACACTACAGTACACACCAATACACATTACACACCAGTACAAACTAATACACATTACACACCAGCACTGACCAGTACACACCAATACACATTACACACCAGTACAAACTAATACGCATTACACACCAGCACTGACCAGTACACACCAATACACTACAGTACACACCAATACACTACAGTACACACCAATACACATTACACACCAGCACTGAACAGTGCACACCAATACACTACAGTACACACCAATACACATTACACACCAGCACTGACCGGTACACACCAATACACTACAGTGCACACCAATACACATTACACACCAGTACAAACTAATACACATTACACACCAGCACTGACCAGTACACACCAATACACATTACACACCAGTACAAACTAATACACATTACACACCAGCACTGACCAGTACACACCAATACACTACAGTACACACCAATACACATTACACACCAGCACTGACCAGTACACACCAATACACTACAGTGCACACCAATACACATTACACACCAGCACTGACCAGTACACACCAATACACATTACACACCAGTACACACCAATACACATTACACACCAGCACTGACCAGTACACACCAATACACTACAGTGCACACCAATACACATTACACACCAGTACACACCAATACACTACAGTACACACCAATACACATTACACACCAGTACAAACTAATACACATTACACACCAGCACTGACCAGTACACACCAATACACTACAGTACACACCAATACACATTACACACCAGTACAAACTAATACACATTACACACCAGCACTGACCAGTACACACCAATACACATTACACACCAGTACAAACTAATACACATTACACACCAGTACACACCAATACACATTACACACCAGCACTGACCAGTACACACCAATACACATTACACACCAGTACAAACTAATACACATTACACACCAGCACTGACCAGTACACACCAATACACTACAGTGCACACCAATACACATTACACACCAGCACTGACCAGTACACACCAATACACATTACACACCAGCACTGACCAGTACACACCAATACACTACAGTGCACACCAATACACATTACACACCAGCACTGACCAGTACACACCAATACACATTACACACCAGTACACACCAATACACATTACACACCAATACACATTACACACCAGTACAAACTAATACACATTACACACCAGCACTGACCAGTACACACCAATACACATTACACACCAGTACAAACTAATACACATTACACACCAGCACTGACCAGTACACACCAATACACTACAGTACACACCAATACACATTACACACCAGTACAAACTAATACACATTACACACAAGCACTGACCAGTACACACCAATACACATTACACACCAGTACAAACTAATACACATTACACACCAGCACTGACCAGTACACACCAATACACTACAGTACACACCAATACACATTACACACCAGTACAAACTAATACACATTACACACCAGCACTGACCAGTACACACCAATACACTACAGTACACACCAATACACATTACACACCAGCACTGACCAGTACACACCAATACACATTACACACCAGTACACACCAATACACATTACACACCAGCACTGACCAGTACACACCAATACACTACAGTGCACACCAATACACATTACACACCAGTACACACCAATACACTACAGTACACACCAATACACATTACACACCAGTACAAACTAATACACATTACACACCAGCACTGACCAGTACACACCAATACACATTACACACCAGTACAAACTAATACACATTACACACCAGCACTGACCAGTACACACCAATACACTACAGTACACACCAATACACTACAGTACACACCAATACACATTACACACCAGCACTGACCAGTACACACCAATACACTACAGTGCACACCAATACACATTACACACCAGCACTGACCAGTACACACCAATACACTACAGTACACACCAATACACATTACACACCAGCACTGACCAGTACACACCAATACACTACAGTGCACACCAATACACATTACACACCAGCACTGACCAGTACACACCAATACACTACAGTACACACCAATACACATTACACACCAGCACTGACCAGTACACACCAATACACTACAGTACACACCAATACACTACAGTACACACCAATACACATTACACACCAGTACAAACTAATACACATTACACACCAGCACTGACCAGTACACACCAATACACTACAGTACACACCAATACACATTACACACCAGCACTGACCGGTACACACCAATACACTACAGTACACACCAATACACATTACACACCAGCACTGACCGGTACACACCAATACACTACAGTACACACCAATACACATTACACACCAGCACTGACCAGTACACACCAATACACATTACACACCAGCACTGACCAGTACACACCAATACACTACAGTGCACACCAATACACATTACACACCAGCACTGACCAGTACACACCAATACACATTACACACCAGTACACACCAATACACATTACACACCAATACACATTACACACCAGTACACACCAATACACTACAGTACACACCAATACACATTACACACCAGTACAAACTAATACACATTACACACCAGCACTGACCAGTACACACCAATACACTACAGTACACACCAATACACATTACACACCAGTACAAACTAATACACATTACACACCAGCACTGACCAGTACACACCAATACACATTACACACCAGTACAAACTAATACACATTACACACCAGCACTGACCAGTACACACCAATACACATTACACACCAGTACAAACTAATACACATTACACACCAGCACTGACCAGTACACACCAATACACTACAGTACACACCAATACAAATTACACACCAGCACTGACCGGTACACACCAATACACTACAGTACACACCAATACACATTACACACCAGCACTGACCAGTACACACCAATACACATTACACACCAGCACTGACCAGTACACACCAATACACTACAGTGCACACCAATACACATTACACACCAGCACTGACCAGTACACACCAATACACTACAGTACACACCAATACACATTACACACCAGTACAAACTAATACACATTACACACCAGCACTGACCGGTACACACCAATACACTACAGTACACACCAATACACATTACACACCAGCACTGACCAGTACACACCAATACACTACAGTGCACACCAATACACATTACACACCAGCACTGACCAGTACACACCAATACACTACAGTACACACCAATACACATTACACACCAGTACAAACTAATACACATTACACACCAGCACTGACCGGTACACACCAATACACTACAGTACACACCAATACACATTACACACCAGCACTGACCAGTACACACCAATACACTACAGTACACACCAATACACATTACACACCAGCACTGACCGGTACACACCAATACACTACAGTACACACCAATACACATTACACAAAAGCACTGACCAGTACACACCAATACACTACAGTACACACCAATACACATTACACACCAGCACTGACCGGTACACACCAATACACTACAGTGCACACCAATACACATTACACACCAGCACTGACCAGTACACACCAATACACATTACACACCAGTACACACCAATACACATTACACACCAGTACACACCAATACACTACAGTACACACCAATACACATTACACACCAGTACAAACTAATACACATTACACACCAGCACTGACCAGTACACACCAATACACTACAGTACACACCAATACACATTACACACCAGCACTGACCGGTACACACCAATACACTACAGTACACACCAATACACATTACACACCAGCACTGACCGGTACACACCAATATACTACAGTACACACCAATACACATTACACACCAGCACTGACCGGTACACACCAATACACTACAGTACACACCAATACACATTACACACCAGCACTGACCGGTACACACCAATACACTACATTACACACCAATACACATTACACAAAAGCACTGACCAGTACACACCAATACACTACAGTACACACCAATACACATTACACAAAAGCACTGACCAGTACACACCAATACACTACAGTACACACCAATACACATTACACACCAGCACTGACCAGTACACACCAATACCCTACAGTACACACCAATACACATTACACACCAGCACTGACCAGTACACACCAATACACATTACACACCAGTACACACCAATACACATTACACACCAGCACTGTCCAGTACACACCAATACACTACAGTACACACCAATACACATTACACACCAGCACTGACCGGTACACACCAATACACTACAGTACACACCAATACACATTACACACCAGTACACACCAATACACATTACACACCAGTACAAACTAATACACATTACAGACCAGCACTGACCAGTACACACCAATACACTACAGTACACACCAATACACATTACACACCAGCACTGACCAGTACACACCAATACACTACAGTACACACCAATACACATTACACACCAGCACTGACCGGTACACACCAATACACTACAGTACACACCAATACACATTACACACCAGCACTGACCGGTACACACCAATACCCTACAGTACACACCAATACACATTACACACCAGCACTGACCAGTACACACCAATACACATTACACACCATTACACACCAATACACATTACACACCAGCACTGACCGGTACACACCAATACACTACATTACACACCAATACACATTACACAAAAGCACTGACCAGTACACACCAATACACTACAGTACACACCAATACACATTACACAAAAGCACTGACCAGTACACACCAATACACTACAGTACACACCAATACACATTACACACCAGCACTGACCAGTACACACCAATACACTACAGTACACACCAATACACATTACACACCAGCACTGACCAGTACACACCAATATACTACAGTACACACCAATACACATTACACACCAGCACTGACCGGTACACACCAATACACTACAGTACACACCAATACACATTACACACCAGCACTGACCAGTACACACCAATACACATTACACACCATTACACACCAATACACATTACACACCAGCACTGACCGGTACACACCAATACACTACATTACACACCAATACACATTACACAAAAGCACTGACCAGTACACACCAATACACTACAGTACACACCAATACACATTACACACCAGCACTGACCAGTACACACCAATACACTACAGTACACACCAATACGCATTACACACCAGCACTGACCGGTACACACCAATACACTACAGTACACACCAATACACTACAGTACACACCAATACACTACAGTACACACCAATACACTACAGTACACACCAATACACATTACACACCAGTACAAACTAATACACATTACACACCAGCACTGACCGGTACACACCAATACACTACATTACACACCAATACACATTACACAAAAGCACTGACCAGTACACACCAATACACTACATTACACACCAATACACATTACACAAAAGCACTGACCAGTACACACCAATACACTACAGTACACACCAATACACATTACACAAAAGCACTGACCAGTACACACCAATACACTACAGTACACACCAATACACATTACACACCAGCACTGACCGGTACACACCAATACACTACAGTACACACCAATACACATTACACACCAGCACTGACCAGTACACACCAATACACATTACACACCATTACACACCAATACACATTACACACCAGCACTGACCGGTACACACCAATACACTACAGTGCACACCAATACACATTACACACCAATACACATTACACAAAAGCACTGACCAGTACACACCAATACACTACAGTACACACCAATACACATTACACAAAAGCACTGACCAGTACACACCAATACACTACAGTGCACACCAATACACATTACACACCAATACACATTACACAAAAGCACTGACCAGTACACACCAATACACTACAGTACACACCAATACACATTACACAAAAGCACTGACCAGTACACACCAATACACTACAGTGCACACCAATACACATTACACACCAATACACATTACACAAAAGCACTGACCAGTACACACCAATACACATTACACACCAGCACTGACCAGTACACACCAATACACATTACACACCAGTACACACGAATACACATTACACACCAGTACTGACCAGTACACACCAATACACATTACACACCAGTACACACGAATACACATTACACACCAGCACTGACCAGTACACACCAATACACTACAGTACACACCAATACACATTACACACCAGCACTGACCAGTACACACCAACACTATGGTATGAGAGGTGAAGAGTAAACCATGTGAACTTCAACCTCTCTCTCTCTCTCTCTCTCTCTCTCTCTCTCTCTCAGTGTGGTTTCTTTAAGCGTAATCGTCATGCACTGTGTCAAGAAGCGAATGAGAACAGTACTGGAGAAGAAGATGAAGTTTCTAGCGCTGAAACAAAAGGACCATCTTCCACATCTGAAGAAAATCCACTTATCATCGATGGAGAAAAAAATTTGTCAGAAAATGGAAAGCAGAACGGAGAAATGGAGAAAGGAGACAGTGTGGAGTGAAAAGTCTTCACTGATTGTTTGAGTGTGATTCTGCTTCTGTTGTGCAGTATGTGTAACTCTGTGATTCATTTATCATTGCAGGATATTTATTTTTCTATTAAAGCTTAACGGCAAAAATATCTTATTTCCACACACTGCATCACTTATGGCAGGAATACTGTATGAATGAGATGATGAACATGACCAGTGCCTCCTGTGTGAGGAGCCCAGTGTCTGGGCTGTGTGTGTTTTTGATTGGTTGGATTAGCCGGCTGCCAGTACGCCGGTCATCTGTGGGGCTTTTAGTTAAATTATATATGATTTCTATTTTATATATTGTTTATATTTTGTGTAACCTGCTACTCATTTCTGACTCTCACTTCCTGTTGCGTGATGCACATAAACCAAGTTATGGCTGTTGCTAAGAATGATGTATTTTTTCGGAGATGAATGTGCTTGCACTGATAACAGGTGATCTTTACAGGTCTGTTTCAGTAATCACACGCTGCTCAGCTGATCCTGTACTCATCATATTATTTCAGTTGTGTGTGTGTGTGTGTGCGCGCGCTCCATTCATCACAATTGCCAACCTCCTGGTTTTCATATAAAAGTGTACAAACATCATCAGCATTTTGAACTGGGGAAACAAATGATTTTATAAAAATAAAAATTAGGGCTTGTGAGTAAATAAAGTGAATGGAAGATGTAGGACATGATCATTAACTGTTAGTCGTTTTTTTATGATGGTGTGCAGTTTAATATATGAATAATTATCATAATTATGCTCAAAATAAATTAAACTTTTTTTTATTTCAACATTAAACAACTGCAAAATGTAATATTTTACCTCCCATTGGGGAAAAAGGAGAAAATGTAAAAATGCTCGTTCGACTCATTTTCATTCCATCAGAAAGTGAAATGCAGTCAAAGTCCCAGATCCTACAATTAGAAATAAGAATATTTTACTCGTTTCTAGATCTGATTTAAGTTTTTAATACTTACTAAAACCTTTTTCTCTGTCATGATGCCAGATTTGTGATTTTTTTTATCTGAAATGTTAAATGTATTGTTATTGTATCTCATATATAGTGTGTTTATTGCTGATTAATTATTAAAGTTATTTTGCCTTTCATGGAATCATATGGTTTTCAAATACACAAATAACAGGTTAAAAAAAAACAGATAGACGGGAAATCTAAAATGCAATTTCTGTTTTATAGAACACTCATGGCAGGCGGCACGGTGGTGTAGTGGTTAGCGCTGTCGCCTCACAGCAAGAAGGTCTGGGTTTGAGCCCCGTGGCTGGCGAGGGCCTTTCTGTGTGGAGTTTGCATGTTCTCCCCGTGTCCGCGTGGGTTTCCTCCGGGTGCTCCGGTTTCCCCCACAGTCCAAAGACATGCAGGTTAGGTTAACTGGTGACTCTAAATTGAGCGTAGGTGTGAATGTGAGTGTGAATGGTTGTCTGTGTCTATGTGTCAGCCCTGTGATGACCTGGCGACTTGTCCAGGGTGAACCCCGCCTTTCGCCCGTAGTCAGCTGGGATAGGCTCTAGCTCGCCTGCGACCCTGTAGAACAGGATAAAGCGGCTACAGATAATGAGATGAGATGAGAACACTCATGGCTGGTTTTACGTGGGGGGGTGTGATTCATGACATCACACCCACATGATCTATCTCAGTATAAAAGCACTGCAAGAATGTTCAAATAAACAAAGCTGTGCTGTATAATGATATAATGGTATAATGATGACACTCGCACATTAAAACAGACCATTCAAAAATTGGAACATAAATGGCGTCAAACAAAATTAGTAGTGTTCAAATTAGCGTGGAAGGAGAGCTTCCTGAAGTATTGAAAAGCTCTTAGTGCTGCGAGATCAACATATCTCTCCTCCCTAATAGAAGATGATAAAAATAATCCTAGATTCCTATTTAATACTGTAGCAAAATTAACCAGGAATAAGTCCACTATAGACACATGCACACCTGCAGTATGTGGTAGCAACGACTTCATGAATTTTTTTAATGACAAAATTGAGAATATCCGACAAAAAATTCAAACTACTAATTTAAGGTCAGACAATGTAATGGCCCTTTTCCACTACCCTTTTTCAGCTCGCTTCAGCCCTGCTCAGCCCCCAAAACTCGCACAGTTTTGGAGTGGGACTGAAGCGAGCCAAACCGAGCCAACTGGGGCTGGGGGCATGAGGAGACACTCCCCTGTGCACTGATTGGTGAGGAGGAGTGTCCTCACATGCCCACACACACCCCGCGAGCACGCTGGGATCTGTAAACACCGTAAAGCCGGAAGAAGAAGAATTACGAATTACGAGAATTTCTGAAGCCTTATGCACCTCGCCTCATCTATACGCTCTTGCCAGTATCTGTTGGCGTTGTCGGTGACAACAAGCCACAGCACCAAGACCAGCAACACTAACGACTCCATGTCCTCCATGTTTATTGCTTACTATCCTGGTCGTGAGACTACCGCTTAAAAGGTCACTGATGTCACTGTTTGCGCCGCCTAATGACATCACGTGACGTCCACCCACTTTCGCTAACTCCACCCAATGTGTCCACCCACTTCCAGCCAGCACGGTTCAGCGCGGTTGTAGTCGAAATGCAACTCCAACAGCCCCGCCCACTCAGCTCGACTCAGCACGGCACAGCTCAGCCCAACTCAGCACCGCACGGCTCAGCCCAACTCAGCCGTGTTGGTAGTGGAAAAGTGGCATAAGTGACCCTGTAGTTAACAATATAACTGTATCAGATCATCAGTTAGAATGTTTTACTCCCCTTAAAGAAACTGAATTACTTTCATTAATCTCGGCATCAAAAGCCTCAACTTGTGTACTAGATCCCTTACCTACACGTCTATTCAAACAGATAATACCTGAAGTAATTGAACTGCTTCTAAAAATAATAAATTCTTCTCTTACGATTGGCTATGTACCCAAATCCTTTAAACTAGCAGTTATCAAACCCCTGATTAAAAAACCTGACCTTGATCCCTGTCAGCTGTCCAATTATCGGCCGATATCAAACCTCCCCTTTATCTCCAAGATCCTTGAAAAAGCTGTGGCACAGCAGTTATGCTCATATTTACATAGGAATAACATCCATGAAATGTATCAGTCAGGATTTAGACCTCATCATAGCACAGAGACAGCTCTGGTTAAAGTAGTAAATGACCTACTGTTGGCGTCTGATCAGGGCTGTGTCTCGCTACTTGTGTTGCTTGACCTTAGTGCAGCATTTGATACCATTGATCATTCCATTCTTCTGGATAGACTAGAAAATGTTGTGGGAGTTGAGGGAATGGCCCTCTCCTGGCTCAGGTCTTATCTAACTGATCGCTATCAGTATGTTGATGTAAATGGTGAGATTTCTAGATGTACTGAGGTAAAATTTGGTGTTCCACAAGGTTCTGTCTTGGGTCCACTGCTTTTTTCTTTATGTATGTTCCCTCTGGGTGATATTATTCGTAAACATTGTATTAGTTTCCACTGTTATGCTGATGACACACAGTTGTATGTTTCTGCAAAACCTGATGAGAGACACCAGCTTAATAGAATTGAGGAATGTGTGAAGGACATTAGACACTGGATGCTTATTAACTTCCTTCTGCTTAACTCTGACAAGACTGAAGTGCTTGTACTCGGACCACATGCAGATAGAAGTAAGTTTTCTGATTCCACAGTAACTCTGGATGGCCTTTCTGTTTCTTCACATGCAGCAGTAAAAGACCTCGGAGTGATTATTGACCCCAGTCTTTCATTCGAAACTCACATTGATAACATCACCCGGAGATCTTTCTTTCATCTCAGAAATATTGCTAAGATAAGAAATTTAATGTCACTACATGATGCAGAAAAACTAGTCCATGCTTTCGTTCCCTCCAGGTTGGATTACTGTAATGCCTTACTGTCTGGATGTTCCAATAAGTGCATAAACAAGCTCCAGTTAGTTCAAAATGCAGCAGCAAGAGTCCTTACTAGAACTAGAAAATATGACCCCATCACGCCTGTCTTATCCACACTGCATTGGCTCCCAATCAAATTTCGTATTGATTATAAAATACTACTATTGACCTTTAAAGCACTAAATGGTCTCGCACCACAGTACCTGAGTGAACTTCTGCTCCTCTATGACCCGCCATGCCTACTTAGATCAAAAGGTGCAGGCTATCTTCTGGTACCTCGTATAGTGAAGGCTACATCAGGGGGCGGAGCCTTTTCTTACAAAGCCCCACAGTTATGGAACAGCCTTCCAAGTAGTGTTCGGGAATCAGACACAGTCTCAGTGTTTAAGTCTCGGCTGAAAACATATCTGTTTAGTCAAGCCTTGTGTTAATGGTGTTTATGAGGTAAAGGTGTAGATCTGGAGGATCCTCAGAGTGTTTTGGTAAACTGGGATGTATGGATGCTGTCAGTCCCCACTCGCTTGCTCACTTGAGTTTGTTGATGGTGTAGTGGCTGCTGCTTTATGTCCCGGGGCCCCTCATGCCTGTGTTCCCTTCTGGCTCTCCCCTTTTAGTTATGCTGTCATAGTTAGTTGCCGGAGTCCCTGCTTGTACTCAGTGCAATATGTATACTGTTCCTACTTATTCAGGTGACATTGGGCATACCTAACAACCCATGTTTTCTTTCCCTCTCTCCCCCCCCAAAAAAAAAAATCTGTCCCTCTGAGTTACATGGAGTCAACAGGTAATCTTTTGGTGGAGAGGGTGGAGACCTCGACTGGCTATCGTAGCCTGCAGGGAATTGGCTGTCAGACATTTTAACCATATTAACATGCCATTGTTGTGTATTATGCCTGATGTCAAGACTCTCGTCTCTGCAAGCCTACCACACAGACTTAATACTTGTGTCATTTTTAGGGCATACCTAACAACCTGTGTTTTCTCTCTCCCCCCCCCCCCCCCCCCCCAGTCTGTCCCTCTGAGTTACATGTCGGTCCTGAGATCGAGATGCTGAACCTCTTCTGCTCCTCAGACCTGCCTGATCCATCCTGGTGCCCTGTGTCTGGCTGGAGTCTCATCGCATCGCTCCTGTGGAGGACGGCCCCATGAGGACTGTTGAAAGTCACACCTGGAGGACGCTCTGGACTCTTACAGTCATGCTTTTATGGCTGAGGACTACAGTTGACTTGCTAACTTTAGGACTGCAGTTGTCATGAACAGTTTTGCCCTCAAGTTTCCATCAATGAAGAGTTTATAACATCAACCAAACTGACTTCATGTTAAAACTGTTAATGTTATAGTCAGGCCAGGCTGTCTGTTGTTGCCCAAATGAGGATGGGTTCCCTTTTGAGTCTGGTTCCTCTCAAGGTTTCTTCCTCATGTCATCTGAGGGAGTTTTTCCTTGCCACCGTCGCCACAGGCTTCATCATTGGGGATAGATTAGGAATAAAATCAGCTCATGTTTTAAGTCGTTCAAATTGTGTAAAGCTGCTTTGCGACAATTTTTATTGTTAAAGCGCTATACAAATAAACTTGACTTGACTGTAATAATATTTTAATTATGGTGCTTTTCAGTGTTTTCCCTCAGATCCAACGGAATATTAAAGAAAAACAAACACAATATTTAAGGACATAGGAAAATGTTTGTAAAAGTGTTTAAAGGACACAAGGGCATTTTCTAAATACAGAGAGTGACCACTAGATGGCGGTGCTGATTTAATTTTCCCAGACCGAACCTGCTGAAAGTTGGGTCAAGAGTTGCAGTGCATCATGGGTAAACATTCATGTGGCCTTAATCCGAGTGAACTCTCAGAGCAGCAATTAATGATACTTTAATCTTCTTCTTCTTTTGGCTGCTCCTGATTAGGGGTCGCCACAGCGGATCTTTCGTCTCCATTGGTCCCTGTCTTCCGCATCCTTCTCTACCACACCTGCCACTTTCATGTCCTCTCTCACCACATCCATGTATCTCCTCTTTGGCCTTCCTCGTTTTCGTGTGCCTGGCAGCTCCATCCTCAACATTCTCCTTCCCACATGCTCTGCATCTCTTCTCAGGATGTGCCCATACCATCTCAGTCTCATCTCCCTTAGCTTGTTTTATTTCTGTTGATTATTAAAGTATCATCAATTAATGATACTTTAATAATCAACAGAAATAAAACACTTCAATAAATAAAAAACATGGATAAAAGTGTGACATGTGCCTGGTTTAAAATAAAGGGTTTGTGTTGTGAGAAGTCGGAGATGAGTCGTGTGTTTTAAGTAAAACTTTCATATAAAAGTGTTCTCTGTAATGTTTTAATGAGATTTATTGGGTGTGTAATTGGTGTTGCACAAGCTCACGTGTTTATTATGTTCTGGAAAACATCTTTGTGATTTCATCACATTACAGCACATTTCCTCCAGCGAACAGTGAGGAGAAGCAGAACTATCACTCTTTATAATGTCTGGCATGAGAAACATTACAGGGAACAAAAATGAAGGATTTTTTTATTGAATGTGAAAAAAATCATTATTAATTGTTTCAAAGTAAAAGTGTTAATTAAAAACATTCTTAACCAATTAATAACATTATTTTTCCATTCATTCTCATGTTAAGGAAATACAGCATAAGCCTCCTCACACAAATCCCCACAGCCACACCCTGAAATGGAGTTTTATATTTACGGGTGCTATGGTGGTCATCACTGTCACCTCATAGTAAGAAGGTTCCGGGTTCGAATCTCATGGCCGATGGAGGTTTTTCTGTGTGGAGTTTGCATGTTCTCCCCGTGTCCACGTGGGTTTCCTTCAGGTGCTCCAGTTTCCCCCACAGTCCAAAGACATGCAGGTTAGGTACAATGGGGCCACTTGGGGTGCAAGCTGTAGTGGTTTCCCACCTGTAATGTATGTACTGTGGTGCTTGAAAGTTTGTGAACCCTTTAGAATTTTCTATATTTCTGCATAAATATGACCTAAAACATCATCAGATTTTCACACAAGTCCTAAAAGTAGATAAAAAGAACCCACTCACTTCAGGTCCTTCCACAACATTTCGATTGGATTAAGGTCAGGACTTTGACTTGGCCATTTTTTAATCTCTTTTTTCGGAAGAATGCTGAGACCGGAAGCTTTCTTTTTCTTTTTTTTCTCCTCCTGCGTAAAATATATACTGTTCCCACTTATTCAGGTGACATTGGGCATGCCTAACAACCTGTGCCCCCCCCAAATCTGTCCCTCTGAGTTACATGTCGGTCCTGGGATCAAGATGCTGACTCTTCTGCTCCTCGGACCTGCCTGATCCATCCTGGTGCCCTGTGTCTGGTTGGAGTCTCATCGCATCGCTCCTGTGGAGGACGGCCCCATGAGGACAGTTGGGGGTCGTGCCTGGAGGACAATCTGAACTTTTGCAGTGGTGCTTTGTGGCTGGGGACTGCAGTTGACTTGCTGACTTTGGGACTGCGGTTGTCGTGAACGGTTTTGTGCTCGGGTTTCCATCAGTGGGGGGTTTATAACAGACTTTATGTTTGGACTGTTAATGTTATAGTCATGTTGTCTGTTGTTGCCCAAATGAGGATGGGTTCCCTTTTGAGTCTGGTTCCTCTCAAGGTTTCTTCCTCATGTCATCTGAGGGAGTTTTTCCTTGCCACCGTCACCACAGGCTTGCTCATTGGGGATAGATTAGGGATAAAATTAGCTCATATTTTAAGTTGTTCAAATTCTGTAAAGCTGCTTTGTGACAATGTTTATTGTTAAAAGCACTATACAAATAAACTTGACTTATGTTTGGAGAAAGGAAAACGCTGCATTCCAGCACAAGACCCTTATCCCATCTGTGAAACATGGTGGTGGTAGTATCATGGTTTGGGCCTGTTTTGCTGCATCTGGGCCAGGACGGCTTGCCATCATTGATGGAACAATGAATTCTGAATTATACCAGCGAATTCTAAAGGAAAATGTCAGGACATCTGTCCATGAACTGCATCTCAAGAGAAGGTGGGTCATGCAGCAAGACAACAACCCTAAGCACACAAGTAGTTCTACCAAAGAATGGTTAAAGAAGAATAAAGTGAATGTTTTGGAATGGCCAAGTCAAAGTCCTGACCTTAATCCAATGGAAATGTTGTGGAAGGACCTGAAGCGAGCAGTTCATGTGAGGAAACCCACCAACATCCCAGAGTTGAAGCTGTTCTGTACGGAGGAACAGGCTAAAATTCCTCCAAGCCGGTGTGCAGGACTGATCAACAGTTACCGCAAACGTTTAGTTGCAGTTATTGCTGCACAAGGGGGTCACACCAGATACTGAAAGCAAAGGTTCACATACTTTTGCCACTCACAGATATGTAATATTGGATCATTTTCCTCAGTAAATAAATGATCAAGTGTAATATTTTTGTCTCATTTGTTTAACTGGGTTCTCTTTATCTACTTTTAGGACTTGTGTGAAAATCTGATGATGTTTTAGGTCATATTTATGCAGAAATATAGAAAATTCTAAAGGGTTCACAAACTTTCAAGCACCACTGTAATATATATATCACTGTGGCACAACTAACTAAATGAAATCTAGCAGAAAGTATTCCCAGAAGAGTGGAGATTATTAAAACAGTGACGGGGAATAAATCTGGAATGAGACGTTCAACAAGGACACACAGGCGTGATCGTCAGGGTGCACATACTTTTGGTAATATAGTGTAGTGTGTATGGTTTATACAGTCTGCTGTAATTATATAATAAACAGTTCGGAGAGGACCAACTTTAGAGGATACATGATTTTAAATAACAGACTGTTGATGTAAAGGCGAGAAAAAAAGTCTCTGAAAATCTGAACTGTAAAGTGTTTTCAACGAAGAAAAGTGAAGCTGAGAATGAATGTTACTGTCACCACACCCCATTATAGTTATAAAAACAGACTTTAATATTATTCTGTGTTACACTAAAAGTTTGTGAGGAAAAGAAATAAGGAGACACAACTAAGGGAAAGAGAAGAACTCCAGAATTCACAGGAGTTCGTGCGAGTGTTGGCCACTTCAATGATTTCTGATTTGATCAAACTTTTTAAAAATAATTTTTAACTGGAGCTCGTTCCTCAGAAGGTGAAGAACGGTGTATTTCTACAGAAAGGTGTTTGATGGACACAACACATAACCAACCACTGAGCTTTCCTTCAGTGCACAGAGCAGTGCATCTCCTTTACTCAACCCTCCAAACGCTGACGGGATTAATCACAGGATTCCCCTGGGGGGGGTCAGTATAGTGGAATGAAACACTCCCAGTGCACCAACTCATAAAATACCGAATCATAAAACCTGCAGAACCGAATCAGTTCGTTAATGAACACAGTCGTAAACACAGAGTGCTGTGAGATTTTATTCCAATAAATTTACACAAAATTGAAACAAAAACCACTGTTCTGTTGCGCACTAATCTCACACACACACACACACACACACACACACACAGTATAAAATACATCATTATAAGTTAATTAATTCAAGCAGATTTATTCAGAGGATTTAGGTTTGGAAACATTTCACCAGCACAGAGCTGCTCTGAATCTCAAACACCACCAACAGTGGGATGTGAAAAAGTCAGAAAATCAGTGACAGTTTAATAAAATAACAGCTTCATAATATTCTGTACCTTCGTCTTTAAATAATAAAGCTGATATAAAAATGATATTAAAGAGAAGTGTGTAATGATGTTGAACAGTGTGATGTGTTTCAGTTCACGTCCCCTAACAGCGTCCACTCAGACGAGGGGAAGTGAGCAAGGGAGCAACAAAAACAACACAAACCCACCGTATTGTTATTATTATTATTATTATACTTAACTATGAATTAATGTGTGTGTTTAATAAACGTTCATGAATAAATTACACTCAGAAATTAAAAAATATTAAAATATTAAAGCGATGACACGTAGATTTTGGGTGAAACTTTGATCTTCACTGCATCATAACATTACGACATCATCAACTGGACCAAACTTTACTTAATTCAATTCTACTTGTGTGTGTGTGTGTGTGTGTGTGTGTGTGTGTGTGTGTGTGTGTGTAAAACAGTAATCACTATTATTAGCAGCACTAATGTAAACAGTATTAACTCTAAGAGCTGCAGTAAATTTACCAGCGCTACGTGTTACGCATGACGGTCTGGCTACGCTAACACTGCGACCATCACATAACATCCCATCTTATGCTAACAGCAGTGCTAACGTAACTATTACTAACATAATGCTCACTGCAGCAGTAGTCAGTGATGTCCAGTGCTAACCTGCTAATGCAAACGGTGCTATCCCCACTATTAGTCAACCAGTGTTGCAAGATAACGGCAGCCATGCTAACACCTAAACTAATTACTGATATTCTGTAGTTGATTCTAACATTGCTAATTCAATAATAGCTTGTGTTAATACTAACTAAAAACACCTCAGTCAGTGTAATCCAGTGCTAATCAGCTGTTAACAGTTCTAACTAGATATTAATCAATGTTATTCAGTATTTATTAACAACATTAACATCATTAATGAGTGAAAAACAGTGTTAACTGGCTAATGCTTTTAGCGCTAGCTCCCTATTCAGAGATATATTGGTGTTGGTAATGTTAGCATAAGTAATGCCTCTAGTGACAGCCATCTAATGCTAATGCTGCGACTGAATGATGATATACAGTGTTAACAGACAAATGTTACTGATACTAGGTTCACCTTTAATCAGTGATATCCAGTGTTAGTTCATGCTAACAATGCTCTGACTAGCAAGTTGGAGTTTAGTGTTAGCATGAGCAGTTCAGTGGTGTTTAGCATTAGCTTCAGGGATAAGGAAGTGTTCACTTGGTGTCAGTTAGGTGCTATTTACTGGTGCCTCATCTCCACTTGCGCTGGTTTCGTTCTTCAGATGCAGACTCGGTGCCACCTCAGTGGGTGAAGCAGAGGTGAGAGCGCCGTCACTGACGGAGGCAGGTGAGGTGTTTTCTGTGCCTCCCTGCTCCTCGTGAACACGCATGTGCTTGGTCAGGTGGTCTGAGCGCATGAAGACACGTGGGCAAACGCTGCAACTGAAGCGCTTGGCGCCGGTGTGCGTCTGCAGGTGGCGCTGCAGCTCATCAGAGCGTGTGAAGCGTTTTCCACAGAACAGCCAGTTGCAGACGAAAGGCCTGTCGCCGCTGTGCCAGCGCAGATGAGCTTTCAGGTGTGACGTTTTCACGTAGGCCTTCCCGCAGCCCGGGATGTGGCAGTTGTGCAGGTGTTTGCGCTTGTTAGCATCGTCGCTGTCATTGTTGGCTCCTAGTGATTCTGCACTCAGGCAGTTCGGGCAGCGGCAGGCCGTCTGACCCGGAGCTCTGGTTCCAGATCGGCGCTGAGATTTGGGCCGAGCCGAACTGCTTGTTCCCTCCTGTGACTCCTCCAGGGAAAAGGGCGTGGCGTGATGTGGAGTATGTAGCATGTCCTGTGCCAGCGGCTCCATTTTAAAGCCATCAGGGGGATAGAGTGGACCAGCATGGGGTGAGGATGGCAGGCAGCACATCTGAGCCTCAGGGTTATAGGTGCTGACACCTTGCTGCAGGCCCATGGACCCGCCTTGTGCCATGGCCCCACCCCCGACCCCAAGTGCTGGTGACCCCTGCATGTCCATCCAGCCTCCTGCAGCTCCACCGTGCAGATCCCACCAACCAGACATGCCCACCTCCTCCGGGCCTCCAGGGGGCGCCGCACGTAACCACGGCTCGTATGGGTGTGCCATGGAGAGTGGGAGTGTGCACTTTTCTCTGTGATTGACGGGTTTTGGGTGTTTCTTTAGGTGGACAGAGGGTTGTTCAACACATTGCAGGGAAACTCATTGGGATAAATTCAAACGAAGGAAATCTGTGGAAGGAAAAAAAACTCATTAGAGAACAATAGAAGGTTCTCACGCAGCTGAGTAAAGGGCGCAACATGACACTGAGGGTCACTCATCTGTTCCTTAGAGTATTTATGGTAAATCTGTTCCATCAGCACTAACGTGTGTTTTTACAGGAGGTGTGCTGCCCCATCAGCGACAGTCGTTTGTTTGTGTGTGTGTGTGTTTATGGTAAACATCTTACACTGACACTTACAGTCCTGTGTTTGTTTGTTTGTTTGTATTTCTGCAGCAGTTATGCTCAAGTTGTGTCTTTATACTATGAAGCTACACATTGTTTTTTCACAGCGACATGAAAAATGCCATAAAAATGAATCACTGTTTCCATGTTTACATCCACAAACACACTTTGTCTGTCTGTCTCTCTCTCACACACACTTGATGACAGCAGCATCCTACTCTGAAGGTCTTGCCATAGTGCTGACAGCTTTGACTCCCCCTCCCCATCAACACACACACACACACACACACACACACACAGTGAGGAAAGACGTAAAAACGTGTCTGAACATGGCGCGCACACACACAAACATACATCTAAACTGCCAGGTACTTCCCACAAGCTGGAGGAAGAGCTGTATTTAAAGGGAGTGTGTGTGTGTGTGTGTGTGTGTGTGTGTGTGTGCGCGCGCACGCGCGGGCATATGCGTGTGAGAGAGTTTATGAATGAATTACCATAATAATCTTCAATATATAAAAACAAGTAAATACTCAGTAGTATGTTCAACATGTGTGAATGTAAATGTGTGTGTGTGTGTGTGTGTGTGTGTGTAAGAGAGAAAGATGGGGGGTCGTTTATGGCAGGTAGGTGGATTCCAGCCGTGAAGACCTGCTGACAGCTGTAGCCCCGCCCATCAGGAAGAGAGTGTGTGTGAGAGAGAGAAAGAGAGAGACTAAGTGTGTGTGTGTGTGTGTGTATGTGTGTGTGTGTGTGTGTGTGTGTGTGTGTGAGAGAGAGATTTATAAAACAAACAGGTTTAACTGTCTGCCAGACAGACTTACAAATGAAGCCTGGCACCATGCCACTACCACACACACACACACACACACACACTTCAGTCAGTGCTCAAATCACACACACACACAAACACATTAATGTTTCCTGTGAGATGGTGTGTGTGTGTGTGTGTGTGTGTGGGAAGAGGGGGTTGATTTAGTGCACAGGAATTATGGATCACTCACAACATGAATGCAGCCACTTAATCTATTTAAGACAAAACACCACAGGAGATCCTGTACACACGGAGCAGAGTGTGTGTGTGTGTGTGTGTGTGTGTGTGTGTGTGTGTGTGTGTGTTTTAAGTGTATGGACTCAGTAAGAGCCATAAACAGAGGGGAGACTCAGTGGGGCCAGTGCTCTGTGTGTGTGTGTGTGTGTGTGTGCTGGCCTGAGTGAACTTCATGTAATGGGCTCTGAAGTGCACTTTGCCTTCTTCTACACGCACAGGGTGCACATATAAAAACTCTGGGTTCTGTAGCCTTCACATCTTCACCATCCTGTAGAATTTGAGAATATCCAAACAAGCAAATTAATCAACAATCCATGAGTCTCTGAACACTCTAGACCCGAATGTACACTTCCGGAATGTTCCAGAACACAAGGTTGGAGTTCAGTGAGAGTTGTTAAGCATGAACACTGGTTTTATTCTTAGAACAAGATATTTCTCAAAAATACAAAAACGAAACAGTCGAACAGAATTCTAATCTCAGTCATGCGGTAGTTTGGGTTCCTCGAGATCCTGAGCTCCTGAACTCCACACGCCGTTCTGTTCAGTTCTGTTCACACACTCGTAGTGTTGGGGAGGAAGTGGAGATTTTTGTTGTTGTTTATATTGTTACTTTATGTCTGTGTCATCAATATGCACTATATGGCTAAAAGTATGTACCCCCCAACCCTTACTCCCTTATGCCCTTGTTGAACGTCTCATTCCAGATTTACTCCCCTTTACTGTTATAGTGAGCTCTACTCTTCTGAGAAGGCTTTCCACTAGATTTTGGGGCGTGGCTGTGGGGATTTGGATTCATTCAGCTACAAGAGCATTAGTGAGATCAAACCCTGACGTTGGGATGTTGAGGCTCCAGTTCATCCCAAAGGTGTTCAGTGGGGTTGAGTTCAGTCAGGGCTCTGTGCAGGACACTTGAGTTCTTCAGTCCAACCTTCACACACCATGTCTTCATGGAGCTCAGGTTGTGTACAGGAGCATCGTCATGCTAGAACAGGTCTGGGTCTCTTAGTTCCAGTGAAGGGAAACTGTAATGTTACAGCAAACAGAGACATTCTATACAACTGTGTGCTTCAGACTTTGTGGGAACAGTTTGGAGAAGAACCACATATGGGTGTGATGGTCAGGGGGGCACATACTTTTGTGGTTGTATATTGTATAATATAAATTAATATATCAGTTACATGAGATCAGAACCTCCCCCAACTTACTATGAACCATTTCAGAACATAAAACCTTCATTGATATGGTTTTAATATATCACATTCAAAATTACGAAGAGAAGCAACACATGATGATTCACTTCATGTCCTCCTTATCAAAATATAATAAACGAAAATCATCAAACACACACACACTGAGCTACACACTGCTGTGAGTGGGGTTTAAAGTGGATCTTAATCGGCTTAAACCACCAGCAAAATCAGCCACAAGAGTTGTTTATTTATCGTTGCTTATTTCAGGGCTAATTGGTGCAGATCCTAAGACAGCTACTGAAACAGATAAACACGCACAAACACAATCATCCACCATGATCGGTTTAACTTTATTTCCCAAACATTATGTGAAACTAAGCACTCCAGTGAATAACCACAGCAACATTTATAAAATACCACTCATACCAACTTACAGCAAGATAAACAATTCTACACCAATATGTGGAATATACTTAGCAATTAGCAACCGTTCTGGCCACTCATTCCAGATTACCTGGTCTGGTACTGTATCAGCACCACGCCCACTTACCACCGGTGTCCCTCAAGGTTCAGTCCTTGGTCCGCTTCTCTTCTCCCTCTACACCTAGTCTCTGGGCCCAATTATCTCTGCTCATGGTCTAGCCTACCACTGCTATGCTGATGACACCCAATTGTTTCTCTCTTTTCCTCCTTCTGACACGCAGATCTCCACTCACATCTCTGCTTGCTTGCATGACATCCAGAGCTGGATAAACAACCATTACCTGAAGCTCAACCCAGGCAGGACAGAGGTAATCTACATTCCTGCTCCATTACCGGACATTGTCATCTCCCTGGGGAACATCTCTAGGTCTCCTTCATCGAGAGTGAAGAATCTAGGGGTCATGTTCAATGACAAATTCTCCTCCTCAGCGCACATTGCTGCAGTGACCCAGACATGTAGCTTCCTCCTCTACAACATCCGAAGGATCCGGCCTTTTCTTACCACCAGGAGCTGAGTAGGTCCAACTGCTGATCCTCTCCCACTTGGATTACTGCAACTCTCTCCTTGCTGGCCTTCCAGCTTCTGCCATCAGACCCCTGCAGCTCATCCAGAATGCTGCAGCTCGCCTGGTCTACAACCTCCCTCGTTCTTCCCATGTCACCCCTCTGCTTGCCGACCTGCCCTGGCTACCTGTCACAGCTTGCATAAAATTTAAGACATTGGTGCGAGCTTACCAGGCTCTCAAGCGGTTAGGACCAGCATACCTTCAGAGTTTGATCCGCCCCTACACACCAGCCAGATCCCTACACTCTGCTACTAATGGTCACCTGGCTCCTCCTCCTCTCTGCTCCTGCCCCACCCACTCAAGACTGCTGTCTGTCCTGGTTCCCTGTTGATGGAATGACCTTCCCACTGAGGTCAGAACTGACGACTCCCTGACCACCTTCAAGCGCAGAATGAAGACCCACCTCTTTAGGCTACACCTCTCCAGGCTGCACCTCTCCTCTGCTTCCCTGCCCACAGTGTAACTGCATTTCAGTCTAAACCAACCCACACTGTGTACGGTCTAACCTGAGGTTAGCTGTTTGAGTTCTTTATTTAGTTATATTTAATATGGTGGATTTGTTTCCTTGGCTGTTTGAGTTTGGGTATTTCAGCAGAATATTACACAAGGTATTGCTTTCACTTGTTCAGTTAGCGCTAGAACTTTCTTGTCTAGAAGTTCAGCACTGCATGTACCTGACTTTTGCACTTGTCATACATCGCTTTGGATAAGAGCATCTGCTAAATGCCATGTAAATGTAGTGCATTTATACTTTTAATAATTTATATCTCAAAGTCTGTGGTCTAAAATAAGAAAAGGATTAAACTTGAAACAGAAACAAAAACATCAATAAAATGTTAATTTGATATCGCATCATAGACAGTAGTTCACAAATAATATATGCAGATGGTCAGTGATTATATACAGTCTACAAGTTATGCCAAAAGTATGTGGACACCTGCCCATCACACCTCTATGATCTTGTTGGACATCGCATTTCAAAAACCATGGGCCAATATGGAGCGGCCCTCCACTGCTGTTATAATAAGCTCCAATCTTCTGGGAAGGCTTTCCATTAGATTTTGGGGCGTGGCTGTGGGGATTTGTGTTCATTCAGCTACTGTACAAGAGCATTCATGAGATCAGACACTGATGTTGGTGAGGAGGTCTGGTGTGCAGTCGGTGTTCCAGTTCATCCCAAAGGTGTTCAGTGGGGTTGAGTTCAGTCAGGGCTCTGTGCAGGATGCTCAAGTTCTTCACACCAGCCTTCACACACTATGTCTTCATGGAGCTCAGTTTGTGTACAGGAGCATCATCATGCTGGAACAGGAAAAGTTCTTCCCCAAGCTGTTGTCCAAAGCTGGAAAAATACAGTTGTGTAAAATGTCTGTGTGCTGCAGCATTAACATTCCCCTTCACTGGAAGTAATGAGCCCAAACCCTGAAGATAACCCCAGACCATCATCCCTCCTCCACAACCTTTACTGTTGCTACTTTGCGTTCCTATAGGTAGCGTTCTCCGAGCATTCACCAAACCCAGATACAGCCATCAAACTGCCAGATGATGAAGTGTGATTCATCTCTTCAGAAAAAAAGACATGTCCACTGCTCCAGAGTCCAGTGTCAGTGCTTTTCACCACTCCGGCCCACACCTGGCATTACACATAGTGATCTTAAGCTTGTGTGCAGTTGCTCTCGTGCTGATGTTGCTTCCAGAGTCCGTTTAGAGATCTGTAATGAGGGATGCAACAGAGGATCGGCCATTTTTACTACAAGGTTCAGCACTCAGCAGCCTCGCTCTGTGAGATGTCCATCACTTTGTAGTTGAGCTGTTGTTGCTCCCAGACACTTTCGTTTCATAATAATAGCACTTATAGTTGCCCGGGGCAGATCGAGCAGGGTGGAAATTTCATGAACCGAGTTTGGGCAAAGGTGGTGTCCTATGAGAGTGTCGCTGATATCTTCACTATGAACTCTTTTACTGGCAAATGTCTGTCTGTGGAGACTGTATGGTTTTCTGCTGGATTTTATGCACCTGTTAGCAACAGGCAAGGCTTAAACACCTGAACTCAATCATAATAAGAGGGGTCCACATACATTTGGCCATGTAGTACATACAGTAGACAATACTTACAGATTTACACAGCCTGACAGACAGGCGGCAACGTGTGCAGTCGTTCAGTAGTATCTGACAGACAAGCGATGACGCATATGGTTGGTCAGTATCGTCTGACACACAGTGACATGTATGGTCGGTCAGTAGCATCTGATAGACAAGTGGTGAAGTGTACGGTCGGTCAGTAGCGTCTTACAGACAGACGGCGATGCGTATGGTCGGTAAGTAGCCTAGCGTCTTACAGACAGATGGCGACACATACGGTCAGTCAGTAGCATGTTGCAGACAAATGGCAATGTGTAAGGTCGGTCAGTTGCGTCTGACAGACAAGCAGTAATGCGTACAATCAGTCAGTAGCATCTTACAGACAGATGGCAAAGGTATAATTGGTCAGTATCATCTGAAACATAGATGGCGATGGGTGCGGTCTGTCATTTGAGTCTTACAAACAAGCAGTGACACGTACACTCGGTCAGTAGCATCTGACACACAGGCGGTAATGTGTACGGTCGGTCAGTAGCATCTGACACACACACAGCGACTTGTACGGTGGGTCAGTATCGTTTGACAGACAGATGGCAATGCATACATTCGGTCAGTAGCGTCTGACACACAGACAGCAACTTGTACAATCGGTCTGCATTGCCTGACAAACAGATGGTGATGCATACATTCGGTCAGTAGTGTCTGATAGACAGACGGTGACGCATACAGTCAGTCAGTAGCATCTGACATGCGTGTGTATGTGTGTGTGTGTCTGAGTGTATGCGTGTGTGTATATGTCTATGCGTGTGTGTATGTATGTCTATGCATGCGTGTGTGTGTATGTCTATGCATGTGTGTGCGTGTGTGTCTATGCGTGTGTGTATGTATGTCTATGCATGCGTGTGTGTGTGTCTATGCATGTGTGTCTATGTGGGTTTATGCGTGTGTGTGTCTATGCGTGTGTGTGTATGTATGTCTATGCATGCATGCATGCATGCGTGTGTATGTCTATGCATGTGTGTGCGTGTGTGTGTCTATGCGTGTGTGTATGTATGTCTATGCATGCGTGTGTGTGTCTATGCATGTGTGTCTATGCGTGTATGTATGTCTATGCATGCGTGTGTGTGTCCATGCGTGTGTGTATGTGTGTATGCGTGTGTGTATGCGTGTGTGTATGCGTGTGTGTCTATGCATGTGTGTGTCTATGCGTGTGTGTATGTGTGTGTGTCTATGCATGCGTGCGTGTGTCTATGCATGTGTGCGTGTATGTCTATGCATGTGTGTGTGTCTATGCATGTGTGTGTGTCTATGCGTGTGTGTGTCTATGCGTGTGTATATGTCTATGCGTGCGTGTGTGTATGTCTATGCATGTGTGTGTGTGTCTATGCGTGTGTGTGTCTATGCGTGTGTGTATATGTCTATGCGTGAGTGTGTGTATGTCTATGCATGTGTGTGTGTGTGTGTGTGTGTGTATGTGTATGCGGGCGTGTGTGCGCGCGCGTTTCAGTGAGACACTATGATTACTCTGATCCTCACCTCTAAACTCCTCCCCTGTACAGTCACATTATAACATATTCCAGTGACCAGAGATGAAACACTCAGAGTTTATTCACTATATATTTTATTTTATCGTGTCACATTAATCTCGTTCACGTCTTTATATTTTACTGAAGTTTATTCTGTAATAACCCAAAGTCAATCAGCACTAATACTCCGTAATAAACACCTCCGGCCTGCTTTAAACGGATTAAACTCAGATCACATTTTGGACAGAGAGTGTGGAGTTTGTTGGAGTTTTCGAGGTTATAACATTCTGAATTCTGTACTTTTCATCTGTTCTCAGTGTTGCTGTGAGTGCCAAGAAACAGTCATATTCTTAAACTGTCTATTATAAATGTAATATATATTATAATTATACACCTTATAAACTAATTATTTGAGTTCTTCTAAATGCTGAGACATCTGAGTTCATCTTTATTGTTAAAATACGAGAGACAGAGAGAGAAAACACCACTGCATGTGTGTGGTGTTCATCTCCATTTTTTTAAACACCTCGACCACGGTACATTACACTGTCACTGTGTTTTACATAAACAGCTATAAAATAGTCGTCTACATTAAACTAGTAAACAATCTGGTGTGATTCTGTCCAGCATGATGCTTTACAAATATGAGACAAAAAGCTGATTTATTTCCCAAAAGTAACAAACAGACCAAAAATGTTGTAAATTTAATTTATCATTTAGCCTCATATGAGTGTGTGCCGCAAGCCGAGTTGAATTCATTCTGCTCTTGTTTCTATAAAACTCACACTGTAATAAAGATGATCATGGAGCAGTGTGGTGGAGATCACGAGCCCCATGGTGACAGTGGTGAGAAGAAAAGCTCCCTCATCACACCGTTGGTTTAGACCAGTTTCAGCTGGCAGACATTAGATCATCAGAATTTACCAAAGCCCTGGACCAGTACAGACCAGTGACGGAACAATGAAGCACAAGTTTTCACACCCAAACTAACACAACATTAAAATTAGGACAGACATCCAGATCATCTCATCATCATGGATAATAAAATGAGTGAATTCAATAAAATCAGTAAATTTACAAGTCAGGGAAATAAATAAGAAAAAAATCTCTCTCTCTCTGTATGTATGTATGTATGTGTGTGTGTGTGTGTGTGTGTATACACACACATACACACACACACACACACACACACACACATATATATATATATATGAAGAATGAGAACACCAATCTAAACCACCCTTTAAACTTCACACCTTTAAAAGATCCAGATGAAGCCGGTTTGAATCAGACTGCACAGCTCTTTTCAGACTTCATATCTGTCTTTATCCGCTAAAGATTATTTGAGAAACTTCATTATTTATGAGTTTGATTATTTTAATTAGCAGTGATTGACTTGACTACTGAAGCCAGATGAAAGGCGCGCGCACGCTTTTCCCTCCGTGTCATTAAACTCTTTACAAACTCTTCTGTGAATAATTTAATCTCTTACTGAGCTGTCGGAAAGAGAGAGAAGAGGCAGAAGAGGAGGCCGGAAGGGGAAAGCCGCTGTTTTTACCTGTCTGACGGTGAGAAGCTTCACCTGGCTGCTTCCTCTGCACGCGCTTCTTTCGAGTCTCCGCCGCCCCACACCTGAGCGCATCGGATGTGCGCGCGCGGATTTACTTCATGACGTGTTTATTCACGGAGCCACACCCTTTTCACCGCGCGACGCTTTGAAGCCGAAGGAAGCTGCGAGCGGAAGAGGTGATGTTTACTGGGGTCTGTCGGGAGTCACAGTTACACTTAGAGTTACAGTTACAGTTAGAGTTAGAGTTACACTTAGAGTTACAGTTACACTTAGAGTTAGAGTTAGAGTTACACTTAGAGTTACAGTTACAGTTAGAGTTACAGTTACACTTAGAGTTACAGTTACAGTTAGAGTTACAGTTACACTTAGAGTTACAGTTAGAGTTAGAGTTACAGTTACACTTAGAGTTACAGTTACAGTTAGAGTTAGAGTTACACTTAGAGTTACAGTTACAGTTAGAGTTAGAGTTACACTTAGAGTTACAGTTAGAGTTAGAGTTACAGTTACACTTAGAGTTACAGTTACAGTTAGAGTTACAGTTAGAGTTACAGTTACACTTAGAGTTACAGTTACACTTAGAGTTACACTTAGAGTTACAGTTACAGTTAGAGTTAGAGTTAGAGTTACACTTAGAGTTACAGTTAGAGTTAGAGTTACAGTTACACTTAGAGTTACAGTTACAGTTAGAGTTAGAGTTACACTTAGAGTTACAGTTAGAGTTAGAGTTACAGTTACACTTAGAGTTACAGTTACAGTTAGAGTTAGAGTTACACTTAGAGTTACAGTTACAGTTACACTTAGAGTTACAGTTAGAGTTAGAGTTAGAGTTACACTTAGAGTTACAGTTACAGTTAGAGTTAGAGTTACACTTAGAGTTACAGTTACAGTTAGAGTTAGAGTTACAGTTACAGTTAGAGTTAGAGTTACAGTTACACTTAGAGTTACAGTTACAGTTAGAGTTAGAGTTACACTTAGAGTTACAGTTACAGTTAGAGTTAGAGTTACACTTAGAGTTACAGTTAGAGTTAGAGTTACAGTTACACTTAGAGTTACAGTTAGAGTTAGAGTTAGAGTTACACTTAGAGTTACAGTTAGAGTTAGAGTTACAGTTACACTTAGAGTTACAGTTACAGTTAGAGTTAGAGTTACAGTTACACTTAGAGTTACAGTTAGAGTTAGAGTTACAGTTACACTTAGAGTTACAGTTACAGTTAGAGTTAGAGTTACACTTAGAGTTACAGTTACAGTTAGAGTTAGAGTTACACTTAGAGTTACAGTTAGAGTTAGAGTTACAGTTAGAGTTACAGTTACACTTAGAGTTACAGTTACAGTTACACTTAGAGTTACAGTTAGAGTTAGAGTTACACTTAGAGTTACAGTTACAGTTAGAGTTAGAGTTACACTTAGAGTTACAGTTACAGTTAGAGTTACAGTTAGAGTTAGAGTTACACTTAGAGTTACAGTTAGAGTTAGAGTTACAGTTACACTTAGAGTTACAGTTACAGTTAGAGTTAGAGTTAGAGTTACACTTAGAGTTACAGTTACAGTTAGAGTTAGAGTTACACTTAGAGTTACAGTTAGAGTTAGAGTTACAGTTAGAGTTACAGTTACACTTAGAGTTACAGTTACAGTTACAGTTACACTTAGAGTTACAGTTAGAGTTAGAGTTACACTTAGAGTTACAGTTACAGTTACAGTTAGAGTTAGAGTTACACTTAGAGTTACAGTTACAGTTAGAGTTAGAGTTACAGTTACACTTAGAGTTACAGTTACAGTTACACTTAGAGTTACAGTTAGAGTTAGAGTTACACTTAGAGTTACAGTTACACTTAGAGTTACAGTTAGAGTTAGAGTTACACTTAGAGTTACAGTTACACTTAGAGTTACAGTTACAGTTAGAGTTAGAGTTACACTTAGAGTTACAGTTAGAGTTAGAGTTACAGTTAGAGTTACAGTTAGAGTTAGAGTTACAGTTAGAGTTACAGTTAGAGTTAGAGTTACACTTAGAGTTACAGTTAGAGTTAGAGTTACACTTAGAGTTACAGTTACAGTTACAGTTACACTTAGAGTTAGAGTTACAGTTAGAGTTACAGTTACAGTTACACTTAGAGTTACAGTTAGAGTTACAGTTAGAGTTAGAGTTACAGTTAGAGTTACAGTTAGAGTTACAGTTAGAGTTAGAGTTACAGTTAGAGTTATAGTTAAAATTAGAGTTAGAGTTACAGTTAGAGTTACAGTTAGAGTTAGAGTTACAGTTAGAGTTACAGTCAGAGCCGGAGTGGGTAATCAGGAGATTCGGGAGGATTCCCAATGGGCTGGGTCATGTCAATCTCAAATTTGGGCCGGTTGGGTGGAAAAAATAATTTTGACACTTATCTAATCTTCTTCTTGCATTCATTCTCCATTCATCTGACAGCGCAGCCCCTACAACGCAGTAGATTAGATGGGTTCTACCATCTGATGAATTCTCCCCTCCCAAATGTTTAAGTTGGTTAGGCCCACGAGTCGTCTTTTTTGGAGCGGTAAAATTAAATATAGCAACAGAATAGTGCGACGCGTCAGTCAGTGGTGATGGAGGGCAGGAAGAGGCCAGGTGGAGCCGAAAAGGCCAGGACAAAAAGAAGAAAGGCGTTGGAAGAAGATGCTGCCAAATGTGTGAAATTAACAGACCTGTTTTCCAGAGGACAGACCTCAGTTGCAGCCGGTAAAGAGAGATATGGAAATAATTTTGTAGCCTCCTGTCAGTGTAAGGCTATTGCGCAACGTTTGCAATGTCAATTTAGCATAGTTTATTTTGTAGAGCCCAATACACGCCATTAATCACAAATATCCAGTTTCAAGCTGACAATAATAAACATAATTTAGAGGTATAATTTAGTGTGTACTTCACCTCACTGTGTGTTCACTGTGTGCATTTCACTAATTCACGATTGGAATAAATGCAGAGACCAAATTTCCCATTAAATAGCATCTCATTAATGGAATGTTTTTGTAGCGTCAGAGCAGCAAACCCCTTCTGACGCTACTGATGATCCCGAGGAGGCCATGACTACTGAAGGGACAGGTAGAGGATGGTCTAACAGTTATTTATTTAAACTAAGGTAGTTATTTGTAATGTAAAAGATAACATAGAGATATATGATAAATATATGTTAAATTGTTCAGACATTCAGAAAGATGTCAGCACGATAGCCTAATTTATTTTAACAAATGGAGACAAATAGCCTAAATCACTATCAATTTTACACAATCACAATATAGGCTAAATTGTGGGGAAAAAAACTTCAAGCATGTTATGTTATTCAGCAAAATAGGCTAACCCTTAATGAAATGTTTTTGTAGCCTCAGAGCAGCAGATAAGCCAGTCTGATCCTGCTGGTGAACCAACTAGGCATGGAGAGGCCAGGACTACAGAGGCAACAGGTAGAGAAAATAAAAATCAACTAAAAAAAACTATTTTATGTAAGAAAATGCACACAGAACAGATGTGATAGATAGATTCTAAATGATACCCAGTACCCAGATATTCAGAATGCTGAAAATGCTTTAAAATCAGCCCATTGTTTAATCAATAGTTATCTCTGTCCATGATCACAGTGTATATGCCCTATATGCTATATAATACAGGTGAGTCAGATGCTGAGAGGGAAGAGTCCAGTGAGACAGCAGCAGTGCAGCAGGAGGTCCCACAGGTTCAGGCAGCTGCTAGTGTAGATGAGCGTCTTGGAGGCCTTCATGTTAATGTACACAGAGAAGGAAATTCTCATGTCTATAGACAATGACATGGTTATTAATAAAGTTGCAGAAACCAGTGCACTGCTTAGGAGGCTTTTGATGCTGTCGGTAGCCTACTAAATATGCATGTAGTCAAGCTACTTAAGAATTTAGTGTAAATCTATTGTTATTGTTTAGAGCAATGGGAAGAAAAATGCAATTTTAATTTCAAATTATTTTAATTACAAATTATTGCTCCTGTACAAAGGTAAATACGTTTTCATCTTTATCACATTTTTTACCTTTTAAATATTTATCTAATTTAAATTTGAATTAAACATATTGTTTAAGTGAAGTGCTTTCTGTTAACTTACCAACGTATGCCTGAACTATAATCAATAAAAAGGCATTGTAAGAGCTAGCTGCTGTTTCATTTATTCAAAGTCCTCCTCCATGGAAAAAGTGGGCCGGGTTTGGGCATGAAACTCCCGGGCTGAAAAAGGGGCCCACTCCAGCCCTGGTTACAGTTAGAGTTAAAATTAGTTACAGTTAGAGTTAAATTAGAGTTATAGTTTTAGTTACAGTTAGAGTTAAAATTAGAGTTACATTTAGAGTTAATTAGAGTGACAGTTACAACTGAGAGTTAGAGTTACAGTTAGAGTTACAGTTAAGAGTTAGAGTTACAGTTAAGAGTTAGAGTTACAGCTACAGTTAAGTTAGAGTTACAGTTACAGTCAGACTTAGTTAGAGTTACAGTTAAGAGAGTTACAGCTACAGTTAAGTTAGAGTTACAGTTACAGTCAGACTTAGAGTTACAGTTAGAGTTAAAATTAGAGTTGCATTTAGAGTTAGAGTTACAGTTACAATTAAGAGTTAGAGTTACAGTTAGTTACAGTTAAGAGTTAGACTTACAGCTACAGTTAAGTTAGAGTTACAGTTACAGAGTTAGAGTTACAGTTAAGAGTTACAGTTACAGTTAAGAGTTAGAGTTACAGAGTTAGTTACAGTTACAGTTAAGAGTTACAGTTACAGTTACAGTTAAGAGTTACAGTTACAGTTAAGAGTTAGAGTTACAGTCAGAGTTAGTTAGAGTTACAGTTAGAGTTACAGTCAGAGTTACAGTTAAGAGTTAGAGTTACAGTTAAGAGTTAGAGTTAGTCAGAGTTAGTTAGAGTTACAGTTAGAGTTACAGTCAGAGTTACAGTTACAGTTAAGAGTTAGAGTTACAGTTAAGAGTTAGAGTTACAGTTAAGAGTTAGAGTTACAGTTACAGTTAAGAGTTAGAGTTACAGTCAGAGTTAGTTAGAGTTACAGTTAGAGTTACAGTCAGAGTTACAGTTAAGAGTTAGAGTTACAGTTAAGAGTTAGAGTTAGAGTTACAGTTAAGAGTTAGAGTTAGTCAGAGTTAGTTAGAGTTACAGTTAGAGTTACAGTCAGAGTTAGAGTTACAGTTAAGAGTTAGAGTTACAGTCAGAGTTAGTTAGAGTTACAGTTAGAGTTACAGTCAGAGTTACAGTTACAGTTAAGAGTTAGAGTTACAGTTAAGAGTTAGAGTTAAGAGTTAGAGTTACAGTTACAGTCAGAGTTAGAGTTACAGTCAGAGTTACAGTTACAGAGTTAGAGTTACAGTCAGAGGTACAGCTAGAGTGAGAGCTAGAGTTACAGTTAGAAAATTATTTACAGTGAGAGTTACAGTTAAATTAGCGTTACATTTAGAGTTACAGTTAGAGTTAAAATTAGAGTTACAGTTAGAGTTGATGTTGATGTTCTTGTCACTCAGATCATTACCTGTGAGATGTAAAGATCTTTCAGCTCATCACCTCTGTGTTCAAAATGGCCAGTTTTAAATGTACAGTGGTGCTTGAAAGTTTGTGAACCCTTTAGAATTTTCTATATTTCTGCAAAAATATGACCCAAAACATCATCAGATTTTCACACAAGTCCTAAAAGTAGATAAAGAGAACCCAGTTAAACAAATTAGACAAAAATATTATACTTGGTCATTTATTTATTGAGGAAAATGATCCAATATTACATCTGTGAGTGGCAAAAGTATGTGAACCTCTAGGATTAGCAGTTAATTTGAAGGTGAAATTAGAGTCCGGTGTTTTCAATCAATTGGATGACAAATCAGGTGTGAGTGGGCACCCTATTTTATTTAAAGAACAGGGATCTATCAAAGTCTGATCTTCACAACACATGTTTGTGCAAGTGTATCATGGCATGAACAAAGGAGATTTCTGAGGACCTCAGAAAAAGTGTTGTTGATGCTCATCAGGCTGGAAAAGGTTACAAAGCCATCTCTAAAGAGTTTGGACTCCACCAATCCACAGTCAGACAGATTGTGTACAAATGGAGGAAATTCAAGACCATTGTTACCCTCCCCAGGAGTGGTCAACCAACAAAGATCACTCCAAGAGCAAGGCGTGTAATAGTTGGCGAGGTCACAAAGGACCCCAGGGTAACTTCTAAGCAACTGAAGGCCTCTCTCACATTGGCTAATGTTAATGTTCATGAGTCCACCATCAGGAGAACACTGAACAACAATGGTGTGCATGACAGGGTTGCAAGGAGAAAGCCACTGCTCTCCAAAAAACTTGCTGCTTGTCTGCAGTTTGCTAAAGATCACATGGACAAGCCAGAAGGCTATTGGAAAAATGTTTTGTGGACAGCTGAGGCCAAAATAGAACAATTTGGTTTAAATGAGAAGCGTTAAGTTTGGAGAAAGGAAAACACTGCATTCCAGCATAACAACCTTATCCCATCTGTGAAACATGGTGGTGGTAGTATCGTGTTTTGGGCCTGTTTTGCTGCATCTGAGCCAGGACGGCTTGCCATCATTGATGGAACAATGAATTCTGAATTATACCAGCGAATTCTAAAGGAAAATGTCAGGACATCTGTCCACGAACTGAATTTCAAGAGAAGGTGGGTCATGCAGCAAGACAAAGACCCTAAGCACACAAGTAGTTCTACCAAAGAATGGTTAAAGAAGAATAAAGTGAATGTTTTGGAATGGCCAAGTCAAAGTCCTGACCTTAATCCAATGGAAATGTTGTGGAAGGACCTGAAGCAAGCAGTTCATGTGAGGAAACCCACCAACATCCCAGAGTTGAAGCTGTTCTGTACGGAGGAACGGGCTAAAATTCCTCCAAGCCAGTGTGCAGGACTGATCAACAGTTACCGCAAACATTTACTTGCAGTTCTTGCTGCACAAGGGGGTCACATCAGATACTGAAAGCAAAGGTTCACATACTTTTGCCACTCACAGATATGTAATATTGGATCATTTTCCTCAGTAAATAAATGACCAAGTATAATATTTTTGTCTCATTTGTTTAACTGGGTTCTGTTTATCTACTTTTAGGACTTGTGTGAAAATCTGATGATGTTTTGGGTCATATTTTTGCAGAAATATAGAAAATTCTAAAGGGTTCACAAACTTTTAAGCACCACTGTATACTTAAGGTGAAAATATAAATCTTTTTAATTTTATGTGATAATAATAATAATAATAATAATAATAATAATAATAATGGTTGGTTGGTTGGCATCCATTCATCTACGAGAGAAGATGGTGTAGCGTCATCTTATTTGTACCTTCGCATGGCTAAACAAGCCAATGCTTGAAAGACAGTCTCTACCGCAATTGCTGCAAAAGTACTGAGATGCCTGGGGAGGCTGATTTTGTGTCTTCTTCCTTCTGGCATGTTTTTCAATCAGGTTTGAGCTCCTGTTGTGCTCAGCCTTCTGAGCACCTTCTCAGACAGCAAGGTGCCAAGCAGTATGGTCCTCTGAACACTGCTCCCACATATTCACGTTGATACCACATGACTTCATTTCCCTCTTACAGACATCCTTGAAGCACAGGCGAGGTCGGCCAACCAAATGGTTCCCCTCCGCCAGCTTGCCATACAGTAGGTCTTTGGGGATGCGGTCTGAGTCCATTCTCCTTACATGACCAAGCCAATGGAGGCACCTCTTGCCAAGAATGGTGAACATGCTGCTTAAGTTGGCGTGTTCCAGGACCTCTGTATTGGGCACCTTGCCTTGCCAGTTAACATGCAGAATCCGTCTGAGGCACCTCAGATGGAAGCTGTTGAGCTTTTTCTTGTGTCTGGCGTAGGTGGTCCATGCCTCACTACCATAAAGGAGAACGCTGAGCATGCAGGCGTGGTAGATGTGCAGTTTCGTTTTCACAGTGAGTCTGGAGTTGTTCCAGACTCGTTGAGTTAGCCTTGCCATCACTGCAGCTGCCATAGCAATCCTGCTGTTCACCTCTGCGTTGACAGAGATCGAGTTGGAAATCGTGGACCCAAGGTAAGTGAAATGCTCCATGACTTCTAGGCTGTGCCCATCAATGGTGATGTCAGGTGGGGCTAGTGCACTTTGAGCCAAGACTTTCATCTTCTTCAGGCTGATGGTCAAACCAAATGCCTTACAAGCATGAGAGAGGCGACTGATGAACTGCTGCAAACTGTCTTCGGTGTGTGATACCATCGGCATAGAGCATCTCTCGGATGAGTACCTTCGTGACCTTGGTCTTGGCGCGAAGTCAGGTGATGTTGAAAAGCTTTCCGTCGGCCCTGGTGTGAATATACACTCCCTCGCTGCAATCTTGGAAGGCATGTTGGAGAAGCATAGAGAATAAGATTCCAAAAAGTGTTGGCGCAAGGACGCAGCCTTGCTTTACCCCGCTGCTGACTGGGAAGGCCTCAGACCTTGCACCGTTAAAGCGAACTGTGTTATGCATGTTCTCGTGGAATGAAGGAACCACTGCAAGGAGTTTTGGAGGACAGCCAACTTTCTGAAGAAGCTTGAAGAGTCCAGTACAACTGACCAGGTCAAAAGCCTTAGTTAGCTCTATAAAGGCAATGTACAATGGCATTTGCTGCTCTTGGCATTTCTCCTGCAGCTGGCGTAGTGAGAATATCATGTCTACTGTAGCCCGTCCAGCCCGGAAGCCGCACTGGGATTCTGGATAGACACCCAGGGCCAAGATCTGTAGACGGGACAAGGCGACATGGGCGAAGGCCTTACCAATGATGCTAAGGAGGGAGATGCCTCTATAGTTGTTGCAGTCACTTCTATCTCCTTTGGACTTATACAAGGTGATAATGCATGCATCTCGCATGTCCTGGGGGATGTGTCCCTGTTCCCAGCAGAGACAGAGGAGATTGTGCAGAGGTTGTAGCATTGTGGATTTAGCACACTTTAACACTTCTGATGGGATGCTGTCGCTCCCTGGGGCCTTTCCATTGGCAAGGCAATCAATAGCTTTTCCTAGTTCTTCCTTGGTTGGAGTTGCATCTAGCTCGATCATGACCGGCAGGTCTAGGGTATTTTTGAGAGCCGTGTCAGTAATGACGTTCTGGGCTGCATACAGATCAAGGTAATGCTCGACCCAGTGTTGTAGCTGCTTCCCTTGATCTGCTATGACTTCGCCTGTCTTTGATTTAAGCGGTGCGGATCTGCAGGAGGACGGGCCTGTTGCCTTCTTGATGCCCGCATACATACCTCTTGCATCCCCAGTTTCGGCGGCTAACTGTATACTGTTGCACAGATTAAGCCAGCATGTGTTGGCACAGTGGCGGGCAGTACGCTGAACTTTACTCTTGGCGGCTCTTAGAGCTTCTAATGCGTTCGGACTGGGTGCTGCCTTGTAGGCCAGGAGAGCTTTTCTCTTGGCCTCGATTACAGGTTCAGTGATCTCCCAGTGGGCCTCATACCAGTCGGCATTTTTGCACTCTTTCTTCCCAAAGGTGTCGATGGCTGAATTGTACACGACTTCACAGAGGTGAGACCATTTGGCATCAATGACACCCACTTCATCTACTGGTGTTACTTCCATGAGGGATTCTTGCAGCTTGCTGTTGAACTGCTGCATTTTTGCTGGGCTGCCAGTGCAGCAGGTGTTAATACATGGGCAACCCAACTTCTTGGAGTGGTGTAGCTTTCTCGGAACTATACGCACTTTGCTGGCCACAAGGGAGTGGTCTGTATTGCAGTCTGCGCTGTGGTAGCTTCGGGTGAGAAGGACACTAGCAAGGGCTGCACGCCTGGTGATGACTAGATCTAACTGATGCCAGTGGTGGGACTGCGTGTGTCTCCAAGACACTTGGTGTATGTCCTTGCATTTAAAGAAGGTGTTGGTCATGCATAGGCCATGATAGCAGCACAGCTCTAGTAGGCGCTGGCCGTTCTCGTTGATCTTACCCCTTCCATACATGCTGAGGCACATGGGCCAGGCTTCGTGATCAGCACCCACTCTCGCATTGATTGGTCCAGCCGTTTCCCCGTAATATTGTTTACACAAACAAACAAAGAAACCCCACCGAAAACAATACCTTGCCCCCTGGTGGACTCCGTCCTGGGGTGAGGCAAAAATAAAATGGAAAAGTAACTTATCAGTTTATTTGTATCGCACTTTTAGAGGCACCAGCAGCTGTAATCAGGTGTATACTGGGAGCCAGGGCGCCGGACATAGCAGGTAATCTTAGGTTCTTAGGCAAGCACAGGTTCTCAAAGATAGTTATCCATGCAGGAGCTAATGATATACGCCTTTGTCAGTCTGAGGTTACTAAGAGTTACTTTCTAGAGGTGTTTAAATTAGCGAAGGTGATGTCCGATGCTGTAGTATGCTCTGGCCCCATCCCAATGCAGCATGGTGATGTAGCTTACAGCAGGTTATGGTCGCTGAACTGCTGGCTGTCCAGGTGGTGCTCTGAAAACAGTGTGGTCTTTATAGATAATTGGGCTAATTTTGAGGGCACTGCTGGCCTGTTAGGGTGGGACGGTATCCATCCCACTCGGGAAGGTGCTGCTCTCATTTCTTGCAGCATAGGTCATAGTCTCAGAACAGGCCTAGTTAATTTCTGACAATCCAGAGCCAAGGCCAGGGAGCAGACGAACAGGCTAAACCGACTGTCTGCTAGCTGCACAGAGTCATCACTCAGGGTCTACTACATCGAGACTGTGTCTGTTCCCTAAGCACAACAAAAAAGCAGAAATATTCAGAGAGTTTGTTCCAGTAACCTAATCAATATAAAATTAGATCATATGGACTGTACAGCCGCTGCCAGCACCTTTGATCTAAAGGTGGGGCTATTAAATATTAGATCTCTTACATCTAAAGCGCTAATGGTTAATGAACTTATTACTGATCAGGAGTTTAATGTACTGTGTTTAAAAGAAACATGGATTAAACCAAATGAATATATAGCATTAAATGAAGTGAGTCCTCCTGAATACAGTTACATACACCAGCCTCGTCTCACTGGCAGAGGAGGAGGCGTCACGGTTATTTATCAGAATCAGAATAATTTATTTGTCATTGTAAAACATTGTAAGACATTGTACAATCTAGTGGATGTACAATCTAGTGCCGAGAGGACGCTGGCATGTTTGTTGCCGCTTCTCGCACCTCGCTTTTAACTACGGATCTCTGATCTCATCTCTCTATAATCATAAGCCACGTCTGTTTTAAGCTGTTTTTGTTCCACCTCGCCTGCATTTAAACTGTTGTTTCGCTGCTGTGTAGGGAAATACAGTTTATGACGCGAGCCTTGGACTACTTCAGCCTCCTAACTCTCACACAAAACTGTGGATTCCCTACCTCCTTGTTTTCGGCGCATAGGATATACTTCGACCTTATCTGCCGGCCTTCACCGTTACACCACAGGACTGTCTGTTTGTCAGTCCGCATCTTGCTCTGCTGCTGTTCCCCTGGGTGTAGCGTTGGTTAGCAAACCAAGTTAGCTGGCAAGGTGTCTGTGATTGTCCGGTGCTCCTCTGCCGCCATGGCGCTGATAAAATACACCGTAGGTGAACTCCTAAAATTCAACACCGTCTTCTTGTCTTCTCCAAGTTGCCTTGAGGTTATTAAATCTCTCCACCTCCTGCGTCGACCACCCTATGTGCACAGGGCTGTTCGCCACAAGTTTGTTTTTAACACCAACATGACTTCAGCTATCCCAGTGGTCAGGTGCGCTGCGTCCCTGCAGAGTCGTGTTGAACGTAAGTCACGCCCACCACCTGCTAATCTCCGGAGCCTGGCCTGCATTGACAGCTCTGCACCCACTAACAGGACAGCCTTGTTCATGCTGCAAAACATCAGGTCCATAAACAACAAAGCTGTTTTTATTCATGACATAATCTCAGAGAAAAAACTGGACTTTCTATGCCTAACAGAAACGTGGCAGAGCCAACAGGATTTTATTAGCTTTAACCAAGCTACTCCACCTGGATACACCTACACTTACAAGCCCCGCAGCCATGGCCGCGGTGGTGGACTTGCCATCATACACCATTCTGATTTCGTGGTCAAAGAACATCCTGTCAGTGTATCATCCTTTGAATGTCTACATCTTACTGTGAATGGTGCTGCACAGCTGCAGTTGGTCCTCATATACTGACCACCTAAAGCCTTCGCCAGCTTCCTCCCTGAGCTCACTGAGCTGCTTGCTGCTGTCTGCCCCCTGTCCCCATCAACCATCCTACTGGGTGACTTCAACATTCATGTGGACAATAGCAGCTGCTCTTTTGCAGCCGACTTTCTGTCACTCCTGGACTGTTTCAACATCACTCAGCATGTGCATGGCCCCACCCACAGCAAAGGACACACCCTCGATCTGGTATGCAGCACCGGCTCACCTCCACTACATCTGGAATGCACTGACTTGGCCATATCAGACCATTATGCCATTCTGTTCTCGATCCCTGTACTCCTCCGCAGACAACGCTGTATGCGGACAATCACTTTTCGCAATATCAAGAATGTGTCTCTGCCTCTGCTATCCCAAACTCTAGTGACCCATCTTGCAGCCCCTGACTCTGACTCTGCCCTCCCAGTGGATACCCTGGTGGAACATTATAACACCGCGCTCTCCACCAGCTTGGATGCTGTGGCCCCAACCATCACCCGGTCTGCCTCTTTCTCCCGACCTGCTCCCTGGTTTACATCTGAGCTTCGTCTCATGAAGCAAACTGGGCGTCGGCTTGAGCGACGGCATAAAACATCTGGCCTCATTGTCCACCTGGAGGCTTACAGGGACCATGTCAGGAGCTACAAGCAGGCCCTCACCACTGCCAAAACTCGCTACTTCTCCACTCTCATAAATAACCAGCAACATCATCCCAGGATGCTTTTTTCAACAATCAACCGCCTTCTCCGCCCTCCTTATACACCCCAACCATCCGACGCTGCTGACCTGTGCTCCAGGTTTCAAGACTTTTTCATATCCAAAGTCAACACCATCCACCAGCAGCTACTTTCCACACCTCCAACCACAACTCAACAACATGATGACGAGCCACCTGGCACTCTCCAGCTATGGCAGGACATCTCCATCCCTGCTGCCTGTCCACCGCAGCACCGCCTCTCCTGCTTCACTTTACTGGACCATGCCCAGGTCCTCGACCTGGTGACTAAAGCCAAGCCATCATCCTGTCTGCTGGACCCCATGCCTACCATCTTGGTCAAATTATGTCTTCCTACCCTCTGCCATACCATGATGACTATCATCAACACATCTCTGGAGTCTGGTGTTGTGCCCACCAGCTTCAAAACTGCTGCTGTCATCCCCACTTTGAAAAAGCTTGGTCTGGACCCTGACGACCCAAACAACTACCGTCCTATCTCCAACCTTCCTTTCCTTAGTAAAATCTTGGAAAGAGCAGTGGTGGCCCAACTCCAGCAGCACATGTCCCACCATGAGCTCTTTGAACCTTTACAATCTGGCTTCAGAGTGCACCACAGTACAGAGACTGCTCTTGTCAAAATCACCAACGACCTTCTCACTGCTGTAGATAATGGCTATATCACCATCCTCATCCTCCTGGACCTCTCAGCAGCTTTTGACACAGTCTCTCATTCCATCCTCTTGCAGCGGCTCTCTGAGTTCACTGGACTATCAGGCACAGCACTTCTCTGGTTTCACTCATACTTATCCAACCGGCAACAATTCATCACACTCAAAGACTCCCGTTCCACCACAGCAACCATCAGCCACGGCGTTCCGCAAGGTTCGATGCTTGGCCCTCTTCTCTTCACCATATACATGCTCCCTCTTGGATGCATTATTCGCTCCCATGGTCTCGGCTTCCATTGCTACGCCGACGACATACAACTATACATCAGCACCAAACCCTCTGCTCAGCCCCCCCCCACACCTCTCATTCTATGTCTGCAAGACATCAAAACATGGATGACCAACAATCTTCTCAAGCTGAACAGCAATAAAACTGAGCTCATGGTGGTGGCACCAGCACCACTGCTCAGGAAGGTTGGAGATTTCCATCTGGACATTGATGGCTGCTCCATCACTCCATCCCATGAAGTCCGTAACCTGGGTGTCATCTTGGATTCATCACTATCATTCCAGTCTCATGTCAAAAAAGTCACTAAATCTGCTTTCTTCCATCTCCGAAACATCTCCAGACTCAGGCCCTTACTTTCAAACACAGTTACAGAGACTCTCACTCATGCCTTTATCTCCTCCCATCTAGACTATTGCAATGCTATTCTGCTTGGTCTACCCAACAAGGTCATAGACAGACTGCAATATGTCCAGAACTCTGCTGCCAGGATCCTTACAGGCACTAGGCCCTGGCAGCACATCACCCCCATTCTCAAACAGCTTCACTGGCTCCCCATCAAATCTCGCATCATCTACAAAGTCCTCCTCCTCACTTTCAAGTCCCTTCATGGCCTGGCCCCCCATTACCTCTCTGAGCTCCTCCACCCCTATACTCCCTCAAGATCCCTGCGGTCCTCATCCAAGGGCCAGCTGGTCATTCCTCGTTCCAGACTTAAGGCTACCAGTGACAAAGCATTTCATGTAGCTGCTCCATTTCTGTGGAACAAACTACCCAACACCATTCAGCATGCCCCTTCACTGGCAGTGTTTAAGCAACATCTCAAAACACATCTTTTCTTGGAGGCCTTTGGCTGCTAGTTTCCATAAGCACATACACCTACATACGCACCTACACACACCTACACAGATACCTTGTTAAGCGACCTTGGGTGTTTTGAAAGGCGCTATATAAAACGAAAGTATTATTATTATTATTATTATTATTATTATTATTATTATTATTATCACAACGAAATTTAAAGTGCTACTCCTTCTGGTGCATAGAAGTATACATTCATACACTCAATCATGCCATACTCTCATACCAAACTCATATTGATACATACACATCATAGGACAGGTCACATACTGTAAGAAACAGTATAAAAATAGATATTAGGCAGTATAAAAATAGATTTTTCCCCCTTTTTTTCTCGCTTTTCCTCTTTTTGAAAAAAGAAAAAAAATCACAGTACTGGAAAGTGCAAATGCAGTGCAACCAGGCAAGATAATCATTCAGCATGATGAAGTCCTATTTCTGTAAGTGAATGTTTAGAGTTGTGATGGCTGTGGGGAAAAAGCTGTCTCTGAATCTGGTTGTGCGGGTTCTGGCAGACCTGTAACACCTTCCTGAGGGGAGTAACTGAAAGTGTTCATGGCCTGGGTGAGAGGAGTCCTTGATTATGTTTTTTGCTCTGCTGAGGTAACAGGATGAGGCGATGCTGTCAAGTGTGGGCAGGGAGCAGCCAATGATCTTTTCTGCAGACCTGATGACCCTTTGCAGTGATTTTTTTCTGTGCCACAGTGCAGCTTGCATACCACACTGTGCTGCAGTATGTCAGTATGCTCTCTAGAGCAGAGCGATAAAAAGCCACCAGCAGCATCTCCCTTAGGTTATTTCTCTTTAGCAGTCTCAGGAAGTAGAGATGCTGCTGTGCCCTTTTGATGATGGTAGTGGTGTTAGCTGTCCAGGAGAGGTCGTCAGCGATATGGACTCCCAGGAATTTGAAGGTGTTGACCCTCTCGACACTGGCACGTTCTATGAAGAGTGGCGGTGGGTCCATATGCCACTTCCTCCTGAAGTCCAGGATCAGCTCTTTGGTCTTTGATATGTTGAGCCCGAGGTTGTTGTTATGGTACCATGCTGTCAGCCTCTCGATCTCAGCCCTGTAGTGTGTCTCATCATTTCCCTCTACTATGTGACCGATGACTGTGGTGTCATCTGCAAATTTGATGATGGTGTTGGAGGGATGAGCTGAGGAACAGTCACTGGTGTACAGAGAGTATAGCAAAGGGCTGAGAACACACCCTTGCAGTGCACCTGTATTGAGTGTGATAGGTGCAAATGGGAGTGGAGAGGCCCATGTGGAGCAGCTTGTTGAGGATGATAGTGTTGAATGCCGAGCTGTAGTCCACAAAGAGCATTCTCACATAGGTGTTGCTGTGTTCCAGATGGTTTAGCGCCGCATGCATTGCTATGGTGATAGCATCCTCCGTGAACCTGTTTGACCAGTATGCAAACTGATGGGGATCGAAAGAGGCTGGAAGGCTATATTTTATGTACCATAGCACCAGTTTCTCCAGGCATTTCATGACAACAGGTGTCAATGCAACTGGTCTGTAGCTGTTAAGGTCCTCTGGAGCTGGCTTCTTTGGCACGGGGATGATGGTGGCTGATTTCAGACAAGATGGTACAATGGCCTGTGACAGGGAGCTGTTGAAGATTCTGGTGAAGACTCCTGCTAGCTGGTCAGCACAGGATTTAAGGACTCTGCCCGGCACTCCATCAGGTCCTGTTGCCTTCCGTGGGTTAACGGTCTTCAGTGAACATCTCACTTCATGCTCCTGCAGAGTGAGAGTGTGACTGGTGAGAGCTGGTGGAGACAGCAGGTCTATTGCAGGTCTGTCAGCTTCGAACCTGGCAAAGAAGTGGTTCAGCTCTTCAGCCAGCGAGACATCAGTGTTGGTGGTACTGTTGACAGTGCTGCCTTTGTAGTTGGTTAATTGTTGGATTCCCTGCCACACTCTGCGTGGATCATTGTCTGTCAGGTAGGCCTCCACCCTCCTTTTATATGCCTCCTTTGCCTCCTTGATGCCCCTCTTCAGATCAGCTCTGGCAGAGCTGTACTGTTCTTTATCCCCTGACCTGAAGGCGATATTACATTTCCTCAGGAGTCTCTTGACTTCTCTCATCATCCAGGCTTTCTGATTGGGATATGTCCTGATGCGACATTCGACTGTAACATTGTCCATGCAGAATGTGATGTAATCCAGGACAACCTCTATGTCACCATTTAAGTCGACTTGAAAGAGCAGGTCCCATTCAGTCTCTTGGAAGCAGTCCTGGAGCTGAGATAGGGCAGTGTCAGGCCAGGTTTTGATAGTCCTTCTACTTGGCTGTATAGTCCTTCTGACAGGGATGTATGCTGGGATCAGGAGTAGTCGGATGTGATCTGACTGACCCAGATGAGGGAGAGGAGTAGTTCTGTATGCTTTCTTGATGTTAGAGTATACATGGTCTTGTGTGTTCTTCCATCTAATAGCACAACCTACATGCTGGAAAAAGCTGGGGAGTACAGTCTTTAAGAACGCCTTGTTAAAGTCCCCTGCTACAATATGAATTCCCTCCGGGTGGTCACACTGCAGTTTGTTGACTATGGTTAGCAGGTGAGCCAAACTTGTGCTAATGTTAGCATTGGGAGCTATATAGACGGCAGTAACAATCACTACGGTGTGCTCTCTTGGTAAATAAAATGGTCTGCATATTACCGACAGGGCTTCCAGGTCAGGTGAGCAGTGCTGGGCAATAATCCTGCTGTTGGTGCACCATTCCTTATGCACAAAAATGCAAAGTCCTCCTCCTCTGGTCTTGCCGGAGTTCTTGTCTCGGTCCTGCCGGTAGCTAGCTCAGCCTGCTAGCTGCACAGCGGCATCTGGGATGAGGGGGTTCAGCCAGGTTTCAGTGATAATCATCATGCAGCAGTTCCGTGTGTAGTTGTTTGTTGCTATACTGAGTTCCAACTCATCCATTTTGTATGCTATGGATCTGTCATCGGTGAGTAGTAGGCTTGGCAGCGGAGGTCTGTGTGGTAGTTTCCTTAGCTGGGCTAGCAGGCCCAACCGGCATCCTAGCTTCTGCTTTCTCTCCCGTCGCCACCTTCGTCGCCTGCCACTACCAACAACAATCCACGGAGCACCTGGAGGTCTGGCTATATCCTCCGGGATGTTATAAGCCTCCTGGAAGGCTCTTGTAATGGCTGTGTTGTATCGTAGTCCTATCTTGATTAGTTCAGTATGGCTATACTTGTTTGTAAGACCTTGACATGGGGACATTACAAAAAACACAAATGAAAAACATAAATATACACCAACAGGAGAGCTAGAAGCCGCTGCACAATCGTGCCCCACCATCTTCCCCAATCATTTATAATGATTATCTCGGTGTAACACACAAACCTGGTTATAAATTTAATACATTTGAAGTTCTTCATACTAATATAATGTATGCAGCCTTGAAAAATAAGTCTACCCAGTTAATTCCATTACTTATTATTTACAGGCCCCCGGGGCCATATTCTGAGTTTCTTTCTGAATTTGCAGATTTTATCTCAGATCTGGTTATTTCCTTAGACAAAGCTTTAGTTGTCAGAGATTTTAATATTCACTTCGATAACCCAGAAGACCCTTTAAAAACAGCGTTTGTGTCCATTTTAGATTCAGTAGGGATTAATCAGAATGTCATAGGACCGACCCATAATGGTGGTCACACCCTCGATCTAATACTAACATTCGGGTTAAACGTAGAAAATACAGTCACACTTCCACAGTCTGAAGTTCTCAGATCATTATCTCATCTCATTCAAAATATGTCTGAGTAATAATATATGCACCTCACCACGCTACTGTATTAAACGTACATTCACGTCAACTACTGCACAGAGCTTTATAAATGATCTCCCAGAGTTATCAACTTTGATTGGGTCACTGTCAGCCCCTGCAGAACTTGATCAGGCAACTGAATGCTTAGAGTCAACATTCCGCCATACCTTAGATAATGTAGCTCCTCTAAAAAGGAAAATGGTCAGAGACAAAAAATTAGCACCCTGGTATAATGATGACACTCGCACTTTAAAACAGACCAATCAAACATTGGAACGTAAATGGCGTCAAACAAAATTGGTAGTGTTCAAATTAGCGTGGAAGGAGAGCTTCCTGAAGTATAGAAAAGCTCTTAGTGCTGCGAGATCAACATATCTCTCCTCCCTAATAGAAGATAACAAAAATAATCCTAGATTCCTATTTAATACTGTAGCAAAATTAACCAGGAATAAGTCCACTATAGACACATGCATACCTGCAGTATGGAGTAGCAACGACTTCATGAATTTTTTTAAAGACAAAATTGAGAATATCCGACAAAAAATTCAAAATATTAATTTAAGGTCAGACAATGTAAGTGACCCTGTAGTTAACAATATAACTGTATCAGATCAGCAATTAGAATGTTTTACTCCCCTTAGAGAAACTGAATTACTTTCATTAATCTCAGCATCAAAAGCCTCAACTTGCGTACTAGATCCCTTACCTACACGTCTATTCAAACAGATAATACCTGGAGTAATTGAACCGCTTCTAAAAATAATAAATTCTTCTCTTACGATTGGCTATGCACCCAAATCCTTTAAACTAGCAGTTATCAAACCCCTGATTAAAAAACCTGACCTTGATCCCTGTCAGCTGTCCAATTATCGGCCAATATCAAACCTCCCCTTTATCTCCAAGAGCCTTGAAAAAGCTGTGGCACAGCAGTTATGCTCATATTTACATAGGATAACATCCATGAAATGTATCAGTCAGGATTTAGACCTCATCATAGCACAGAGACAGCTCTGGTTAAAGTAGTAAACGACCTGCTGTTGGCGTCTGATCAGGGCTGTGTCTCGCTGCTTGTGTTGCTTGACCTCAGTGCAGCATTTGATACCATTGATCATTCCATTCTTCTGGATAGACTAGAAAATGTTGTGGGAGTTAAGGGAACGGCCCTCTCCTGGCTCAGCTCTTATTTAACTGATTGCTATCAGTATGTTGATATTAATGGTGATATTTCTAGATATACTGAGGTAAAGTTTGGTGTTCCACAACGTTCTGTCTTGGGTCCACTGCTTTTTTCTTTATATATGTTACCTCAGGATGATCTCATCTCATCTCATCATCTGTAGCCGCTTTATCCTGTTCTACAGGGTCACAGGCAAGCTGGAGCCTATCCCAGCTGGATTTCTGGGATAGCATTGAGTTTACAGTTCAGAGGGATCTGGCTTCTTTAGACGCTGTCTTCTTAAAACTGAATGAATATTTAAAAAGAGCCAAATGAGCCAGTCTTTTGAACGGCTCTTTTCAAAGAACGGATCACAAAGATGCGGATCCCATCAAAGAGCCATAAATCCCATCTCTACTAGCGCGCCCTGCCCGCGCTGGTTCTTTGGGGGAGGAGGGCAGAGGACTCTGGCTGTGCGGGGCGTGGCATTACAGTCTAGCTGCTATCGGTTTTCTAAGCAAAGTCTCTGTTCCAAGTTCCTGGCAGTTTCAAAAGCTTATGAAAAACCTACATCATGTCACAGAGCGTTAATCTCGCAATAAAAAAAATTATCGCCGTTAAAATTGAGTCAAGTTAACGCGTTAATAACGCGACATTTTTGACAGCACTAGTATTTATATATACAAATATAAAAGAATAAGATATGGGGAAGAGAGGAAGGGGGAGGGGGGAAAGGGGGAGGAGGGGGGCACAGCAGGAAAGATATTGCACTTTATATTGCACATTATATTGCACTTTGTCTGGTATTGCTTATTGTTAGGCTAGGCTACTGCTCCTTCCAGTCCTCTGTCCTCCTGTTACCCCTCCTCCCCCCCAGAGAGGAGTTGTACAGTCTGATGGTGTGAGGGACAAAGGAGTTTTTGAGTCTGTTCGTCTTGCACTTGGGAAGGAGCATTCTGTCACTGAACAGGCTCCTCTGTTTGCTGATGACGGTGTGCAGAGGGTGACTGGCATCATCCATGATGTTCAATAGTTTGTCCATAGACCTCTTCTCTGCCACCGTCACCAGAGAGTCCAGCTTCATGCCGACCACAGAGCCGGCCCGCCTGATCAGTTTGTCCAGCCTGGATGTGTCCTTCTTGGATGTGCTGCCCCCCAGCACACCACGGTGTAAAACAGGACACTGGCGACCACAGACTGATAGAACATCCACAGGAGTTTCCTGCAGATGTTAAAGGACCGCAGCCTCCTAAGGAAGTACAGCCTGCTCTGCACAGCAAATTCCTCAGTGTTGAATTAACACTTTCAGATTTAATTTGTGTCAATTGGACCTATATAAACACAGTAGGATGTTAAATCAACACTCTGGGTGTTAATTCAACATTGGGGATTTTGCTGTGTGTCCCTTCCTGTACAAGTGATTGGTGTTGCAAGTCCAGTCCAGCTTGTTGTCCAGCCACAGCCCGAGGTACTTGTAGGAATCCACAGCCTCCACCTCAACTCCCTCAATCAGAACTGGTCATGACCTTGGCCTGGACCTCCCAAAGTCAATGACCAGCTCTTTGGTCTTCGAGGTGTTGAGCTGCAGATGGTTCCTGTTGCACCACACAGCAAAGTCCCTTACCAGGATCCTATACTCCTCTGTCGTCACTGATACACCCAACGATGGCTGTGTCATCAGCAAACTTCTGAATGTAACACAGCTCCGAGTTGTAGCAGAAGTCTGCGGTGTACAGGGTGAAGAGAAGAGGGGCCAGCACCATGCCCTGGGGTGCTCCGGTGCTGCTAATCACAGTGTCAGACATGATGTCCTTCAGCCTGATGTACTGCGGCCTGTCAGTGAGGTAGCTGGAGATCCATGTGACCAGGCAGGGGTCCACTCGCATCCTGTTCAGTTTGTCCTGAAGTAATAGGGGCTGGATGGTGTTGAAGGCACTCGAGAAGTCTAAGAAGAGGATCCTCACTGTGCCATTTCCCTTATTCAGATGCGAGTGGCTCGGTGTAGCAGGTAGAGGATGGCATCTTCCACACCAACACCTGCCCGGTATGCAAACTGCAGACAGTCCTGGGCATGTTGTACCTAGCGTCTGAGGAGGCTGAGGAAGAGCCGCTCCAATGTCTTCATCAGATGTGAAGTGAGTGCCACCGGTTGGAAGTCGTTCAGCTCACTGGGCCGATTCTTTTTGGGAACTGGAACGATACATGATGTCTTCCAGAGGATTGGCACTCTCCCCAGCTGCAGGCTGAGGTTGAAGATGTGTTGGAGTGGTTCACCCAGTTCAGCAGCGCAGGTCTTCAGTAGTCGTGGACACACCTTGCCCAGGCCTGCTGCTTTCCTGGGGTGAAGCTTCCTCAGTTGACCTCTGTGTTAGGGTTTTGCTGGGAATCGAAGGTGTAATCGGAAGAACGGTTAACTGGTTAACTATCAGTATGTTGTATGTTGTATCTTGTATGTATGTTGTATCACCTCAACACAGACTCCTCCATGTATTACTGCAGACCAGGTCAGAGTGTTAGGACTGGGACTGTTTTGGCCTCTAGAGGCCGCTGTTATTTCCTTTTCATGTCATGTTTGTTTTGGCCTCTAGAGGCCGCCACTGTTCCTGTGTTTTGTGTTTGTGTTGATTGCCTGTTTAGTCCTCATTATTTTCACCTGTTTCCCATTTAGTTTGTGTATATATACTCCCTCAGTTCAGTCCCTAGTCACGGAGTCTTTATGCTATGCTGTCTAGTGCTAGTTTCCTCTGTCCCATATACCTTGCCTGTGCTCTTGAGTTTTTTGGTATTTTATTACACCGTCGCCATGGGCTTCATCATTGGGGATAGATTAAGGATAAAATTGGCTCATGTCTTGGGTCATTCAGATTCTGTAAAGCTGCTTTGGGACAATGTCTATTGTTAAAAGTGCTATACAAACAAACGTGACTTGACTGGATTTTTAATAACAGACATGTTTGCAACCCAGCTTTACAGAAAAATAAAGATTTTAAACATATGAGCTAATTTTATCCCCAGTAAATTTATTTGTCCCTCATGATGAAGCCTGAGGTGACAGTGGTGAGGGGAAAATTCCAGGTGACATGAGGAAGAAACCCTGAGAGGAACCAGACTCTAAAGGGAACCCATCCTCATCTGGGTGATAACAGATAGTGTGATTTACAAATAACTCACTTCTATAACTCTATAATTAATTACAGTAATACAGTAATAAAACAGATATGACATGTCTCATCTCATCTCATTATCTGTAGCGGCTTTATCCTGTTCTACAGGGTCGCAGGCAAGCTGGAGCCTATCCCAGCTGACTACGGGTGAAAGGCGGGGTTCACCCTGGACAAGTCGCCAGGTCATCACAGGGCTGACACATAGACACAGACAACCATTCACACTCACATTCACACCTACGCTCAATTTAGAGTCACCAGTTAACCTAACCTGCATGTCTTTGGACTGTGGGGGAAACCGGAGCACCCGGAGGAAACCCACGCGGACACGGGGAGAACATGCAAACTCCGCACAGAAAGGCCCTCGCTGGCCACGGGGCTCGAACCCGGACCTTGTTGCTGTGAGGTGACAGCGCTAACCACTACACCACCATGCCGCCCGATATGACATGTTAGAAATAAAATGGTGAGATTTAATTCATAAAAGTTTTTTTTTTTAAAGATGCGTGTTGAGAAGTGATGTCAAAGATGCCACTGATCCTGAAAGCTTGTGACTCTCAGACAGGGAGCTCCAGCTGAGTGTAAACACCTGGGCAGCTGTGGTGTGGATGTGGTGTAGGATCGTTCAGCAGAGTCCTGAGGACCTCAGAGTGTTCAATGGATTAGCGATGTGGCTGGGAGCAAAACCATGAGGTGCTTCAAAAGTAAAATCTTAAACTGTGGTAAACAGTGAAGAGGCTCACACAGGGCGGAGGTGATCTTATTCCCTGGTGCTTGTTCATTACTTGTGAAGTCGAGCAGCTGTGTTTCATACCAACTGAATGTGTGAGATAGATTTTTAGCTGAACCCTGAGTACAAACAGTGACAGTCATCTAACCTGCATGAATAACAGCATGGAGGACCTTCAAGAGACCAGGCCGAGAGAGAAAAGACCTGATTTTTGAGATATCATTGATGTAAATGTGACTGCACAACTGGACTAATCTGTTTTTCCGATGAAAGTTCAGTGTAAAATATTACACCCAGTACGTCATCCAGAACACCCGAGTGGCAGCACATAGATATAAAACAATAAGGGGCCGAGGATGGAGTCCTGGGGAACACCACAGAATAGAGGGACTGCAGAAGAGGAGGCATCACCCATAACTTCTGAGGACGTTCTGTTGAATAAACCTGATTGAAACTAGTCAAATCCCCTGCAGACATTTTATTATAAAAATTAAATTAGAATTTAACAGACTCCAAATATCTTCCCACAAGCTGCTGGACAGCTGAGGACAGTAAGATCGCAGCTCCACGTCCTGCAGGACTCCATCATCTGTACATCCTATATCATACACTGAAAACTGTTTAGTGTTGATTAATTTCCTCGAACAGCAGCTCTGACAGGAGTGCAGCTGAAAATTACAGGTTTATTTTAATGCTCTCGCTTGAATATGTTTTCTTTTCTGCAGTAATGTGTAATTATCAGTACGGTGAAGTTCTCTGTCAGGAGAAATGTGTGTGTGTGTAACGTCTCTGGAAGGAGTCTACAGTGTGAGCGCTGTGTAACAGTCAGAGGGGAAGCTGGAACATCTGCAGCACAGAGGAGTTTACACTTCTCTAGAGTTACTCAGGAACATGACGGGATTAGTCTGTTTTATTAATGAGTACTGAACCTTGAGAACAATGAGCAGAGAGAGAGAGAGAGAGAGAGAGAGAGATGGAGAGAGAGAGAGATGGAGAGAGAGAGAGATGGAGAGAGAGAGAGACAGAGAGAGAGGTGTGAAGTGAGACAAACTTGAGTGTTGATATTCAGTCAGTTTCTCGCCTTCACTCATCAGAGAGGAGACGTCTGTGATCTCTAGCACACACACACACACACACACACACACACACACACACACACACACACACACACAAGGCTTTACTCTTGTCTCAACTTGTCAGATGAAAACCTCACACAGCTGAGACAGACAGGAAACAATTTCATCTGTCTTTCTGCCATCTCAACAATTTTCTGCCTGTCTGTCTGTCTGTCTGTCTGTCTGTCTGTCTGTCTCTCTCTCTCTCTCTCTCTCTCTCTCTGTCTGTCTGTCTCTCTCTCTCACACACACACACACTATGCAAACAGGCATTATGATGTGTTTGCAGTAGACGTGTTTCCTTTGTGAGTGAGATCAGCGTTTAGCTTTAATTTGCTCGCTGTCTCACACTCGCCCACATGGCTTTATTTGACATCCCATAATAACACACACATATCCATAGTGTCGATATTGTATCTATACAGATATAATAGGCACTATCTATATACCCTTCTGTCTGTCTGTCTGTTTATTTATCTAAGTATCTGTCCTCATGTCCATTACGATCCCTTTGAGATCAGATCCATCAGAATGTCATCTGATCTCATGCTTCATTAGAAAAGATTAGACATGAGGAAAATCCGACCTTTTGTACGAAGCAGTTAACATCAATATCATAATTAAATAGAAATAGTGCAGAATCTTCAACATTAAAGATATTCAACATTTTATTTTCTTTAAGTTAAATATTTAAAAATTCTAAAATTTTCTGTTTATTTCTCATCTCATCTCATCTCATTATCTGTAGCTGCTTTATCCTGTTCTACAGGGTCGCAGGCGAGCTGGAGCCTATCCCAGCTGACTACGGGTGAAAGGCGGGGTTCACCCTGGACAAGTCGCCAGGTCATCACAGGGCTGACACATAGACACAGACAACCATTCACACTCACATTCACACCTACGCTCAATTTAGAGTCACCAGTTAACCTAACCTGCATGTCTTTGGACTGTGGGGGAAACCGGAGCACCCGGAGGAAACCCACGCGGACACGGGGAGAACATGCAAACTCCGCACAGAAAGGCCCTCGCCAGCCACGGGGCTCGAACCCGGACCTTCTTGCTGTGAGGCGACAGCGCTAACCACTACACCACCGTGCCGCCCCGTTTATTTCTGATTTTAGATGAAAAACAAAATGTCAGATTTTCAGCATGGACTCAGACTTTTGGACCTCACTGAATCTGTCTGCTGTCTCTTTACCTGTACATCATAATAATAATAATAATAATAATAATAATAATAAATGTGTGAGGTCACTGAGTAGGCGTTTACTCTCTGTAACAGGAGCAGTGATGTGATTAATCTTAATATTATTTTCTTATCTAGAGTGTTTATACTGTTATATTGTTTATTTCAATTATTCTATTTGTATTTATTGCATTGCCTGTTTGCACCGTGGGTCAGAGAGGACTGAAATTTCATCTGTGCTGTATGTCGAGCATGTAGAGCATATTTGACAATAAAGTTGACTTGACTTTAAAATTATTTTTAATCTTTAAAATGTAAAACTTTAACAGCTGTAACCGAAAACATTAAAGCCGTGAGTCTAACTGCAGTGTTTGAGTCACACCTGTAATCAGATAGACCATCTCACACACACACACACACACACACACACACACACACACACACACACACACCTGTGATCAGATCAAACCATCACACACACACACACACACACACACACACACACACACACACCTGTTATCAGATCAGACCATCACACACACACACACACACACACACACACACACACACACACACCTGTTATCAGATCAACCATCATACACACACACACACACACACACACACACACACCTGTAATCAGATCAGACCATCTCACACACACACACCTGTTATCAGATCAGACCATCACACACACACACACACACCTGTAATCAGATCAGACCATCACACACACACCTGTAATCAGATCAGACCATCTCACACACACCTGTTATCAGATCAGACCATCACACACACACCTGTTATCAGATCAGGCCATCTCACACACACCTGTTATCAGATCAGACCATCTCACACACACCTGTAATCAGATCAGGCCATCACACACACACCTGTAATCAGATCAGGCCATCACACACACACCTGTTATCAGATCAGACCATCACACACACACCTGTTATCAGATCAGACCATCTCACACACACCTGTAATCAGATCAGGCCATCACACACACACCTGTAATCAGATCAGGCCATCACACACACACCTGTTATCAGATCAGACCATCACACACACACCTGTTATCAGATCAGACCATCACACACACACCTGTAATCAGATCAGGCCATCTCACACACACCTGTTATCAGATCAGACCATCACACACACACCTGTAATCAGATCAGGCCATCACACACACACCTGTTATCAGATCAGACCATCACACACACACCTGTAATCAGATCAGGCCATCACACACACACCTGTTATCAGATCAGACCATCTCACACACACCTGTAATCAGATCAGACCATCACACACACACACCTGTAATCAGATCAGGCCATCACACACACACCTGTTATCAGATCAGACCATCACACACACACCTGTTATCAGATCAGACCATCACACACACACCTGTAATCAGATCAGGCCATCACACACACACCTGTTATCAGATCAGGCCATCACACACACACCTGTTATCAGATCAGACCATCTCACACACACCTGTTATCAGATCAGACCATCTCACACACACCTGTAATCAGATCAGACCATCACACACACACCTGTTATCAGATCAGGCCATCACACACACACCTGTAATCAGATCAGACCATCACACACACACCTGTTATCAGATCAGACCATCACACACACACCTGTTATCAGATCAGGCCATCACACACACACCTGTTATCAGATCAGACCATCACACACACACCTGTAATCAGATCAGACCATCACACACACACCTGTAATCAGATCAGACCATCACACACACACACCTGTTATCAGATCGACCATCACACACACACACACACACACACACACACACACACACACACACCTGTAATCAGATCAGACCATCACACACACACACACACACACCTGTAATCAGATCAGACCATCACACACACACACCTGTTATCAGATCAGACCATTCTATCTGATCCTTTGGGGTTCACTGACACGTGCACGTCTTCAGTCTGTGTGTGTGTGAGTAAAACGGTGTGCTGTGATGGAGTGTGTACCTTCCTCACACCCAGGATTCCCAGTAATGACTCCGGAGCCGCCGCCATCCTGACTGGGACAAACCACTCGTTGAGGACTGAGTGAATTTAATTAATTAATTTAATGATACTAATAAAGTGTGTTAGTAACTGGGAGAGATTCGCAGGATGTGATCACGAGTCTAAATTAACTTTAAAAAGTTGACTTTCATTAGTGTGTGTGTGTGTGTGTGTGTGTGTGCTAAGTCTCTGCTGTAACATAATTTTCTGAAGCTACTTCACATCGCATTATTCACAGGGTTAGCACTACTGGCTAACACTAATGCTAACTTCCTCTCCTTAAATTCCCAAACACACAGCTGCTCAATGCAGCATTTCCTCTGTACTGGAAATCCACAAATCCTACCAGCGCACGCACACACACACACACACACACACACACACAGCCTGGATGTGGCGCCCTATGTTTAAAGGAGCGAGTCAGTATTTTAGTGAGTTGGGCTTTGATTGTGGTGCACACCTGTATTTTCAGGTAGAGACTTCCTCCCTGACTCCGCCCCTTTCCTTTGATTCTTAAAGAGCTGTGGCGCCTCCATTACTGAGTACACACACACACACACACACGAGACATAACTCCATATGACACGTTGACTCTGTCTGTGTGTGTGTGGTGTAGAATTAATAAATTCTAGAGATAAATTCCCATAGTTTTATTTAAAGTAAAAAAAGAATAAAATATATTTATGAGTTGTTTCTCTCAGTGTGTTTCTGTATTTATTTATTTGTTTAGTTTGTCAACAGGAACATCATAAACTTGACTTGTTCCTAAAAGCACTAAAGATGCTCCAAAGTTTGGTCTAAAACTATCCAAAGGGAAGTGGGATTGTGATTTATTTTATTGATTTCAAAACAAAATATTGTATATGACTCGGTGTAGATCAGTGACACGAGTCTGCGCTGCAAAGTTATTACATTTACATGAAGCTTCTGAAGTTTGAAATAAATAATTTTTTAAAATAATCACCTGTGTATTTATACTAAAACAGTTATCTGCCTCAGGCTCACTGAATATCAGGGAATAATAACCTCAACCTCATCTCCCTCATTATTCCCCCATATTCACCTCGCCTTCGGAGAATAATTATTAAATAATTATGCAGAAATCAAACTGAAGTGTTGAACTTTAGATCAACAGGTCATTAAATATACAGAGTGTCATCAGTGTAGATAAAGAAGCAAATAAAAAACATAGAACTGAGGAAAAATCTTTACGTACACCTCGGCTAAAGATATTTTTAACTCCACACAGTTCATGTTAATATCCATTTCTTTCGCATGTTAATGACGGCGTCTACTTTCTTCATATCTGAGGTGATTTTAAAACAATCGATTAAACACAGACATATTTCAGCTTTAATTCACTTTTTCAGAATTCCAGTGGGTCAAACGTTACAGACGGTGTATTCTTTAAACAGTCTGGAAGTTTCCAGAAACTGTTGTAATGACTTTTAGAAGCTTCTGATTGGCCATGTGTCATAATTAAGCATTAATTAAAGGACCTGACTGTAAAAAGGCCAAACTTTAGAAGCAGTGCCTTTTTGCACTTAATACCCAAGATACTCAGCCAAGACCTCAGGAAATAGATGATGGATCTGCATAAGTCCTGTTCCTCTCTCAGAGCAAACAACTGAAGGTACCACGAGCATCTGTATAAACATCTGTATGCAAATATAAAAAATCCTGGGAGCAAACAGACACTACATCATTCAGGAAAGAAGTACAAATGAACTCCCAGTGAAGAATTAACTTTGGTCCAAAAGTTTCTACTAAAGACAATAACAAAGGAGCTGGTGAAAAGAATGGAGGCATCAGGTAGCACAGTATAGTCTTCCATCACCTTGGCCTGAAAGACTGTCACACAAGAAAGAAGTCACTCCTCCAAGACCATCATAAAAAAGCCCGGCTATAGTATGGAGGTGATCAGCAGCCTGTTGGAGGAGAGTTCTCTGATCAGAGGAAATAAAAGATCAGAGCTCTGTATGAAGGACAAACAGGTGAAGGTTTTAATCTGAAGAACATTGTCCCAGCTGTGAAGCATGGTGGTGGCAGCATCATGTTGTGGGGAGGTTTTACAGGAAAAGGGATGGCTGTACTTCAGGAAAGAGATGGATTTATGAAGGAGGAGGTTTATCTATAAACACTGAAGCAACACCTCAGGAAATCAGGCAGAAAGTTAGACCTCGGTCACACCAGGTTCTTCCAGCAGAACAATGATCCTCCACAAACCCTTGAGTGGAGTGATCATCACAACGCCCTGAGCTGGATCCCACAGTGTGTGTGTGTGTGTGTGTGTGTGTGTGTGTGTGTGTGTGTGACTGAAGAGGACCATGAGCCTGACTGATTTACAGCAGCTCTGTCAGGAGGAACCAGCTACGAGTCCAACAGAGTCGTGAGAAACTTGTGGAAAACTACAACAAGAGCTTCGTTCAAGTTCAAGCAGCTCAAAAGCAACGACACCAAACACTGACAGTGTATTTAAACTTTTGATCCACTGAAAACCTGATCTCCTTAACAAAACACAGGAAATGTAAAGAAACATGAGATGTGTGAAGGTGTAAAAAACTGAGTTTGAATGTCGTGATGGAGGTGAAGGTCGTGATGGAGGTGAAGGTCACGGTGGAGGTGAAGGTTGCGATGGAGGTGAAGGCTGTGATGAAGGTGAAGGTCACGGTGGAGGTGAAGGTCGCGATGGAGGTGAAGGTCGCGATGGAGGTGAAGGTCGTGATGGAGGTGAAGGCTGTGATGGAGGTGAAGGTCGTGATGGAGGTGAAGGCTGTGATGGAGGTGAAGGCTGTGATGGAGGTGAAGGTCACGGTGGAGGTGAAGGTTGTGGTGGAGGTGAAGGTCGCGATGGAGGTGAAGGTCGCGATGGAGGTGAAGGCTGTGATGGAGGTGAAGGTTGCGATGGAGGTGAAGGTCACAATGGAGGTGAAGGCTGTGATGGAGGTGAAGGCTGTGATGGAGGTGAAGGTCACGATGGAGGTGAAGGCTGTGATGGAGGTGAAGGTCGCAATGGAGGTGAAGGTCGCGATGGAGGTGAAGGTCATGATGGAGGTGAGGGTCATGATGGAGGTGTGTGTAACTCTTTGGCCTCAGCAGCGAGGAACAGAAGAGACTGGTCCTTGTGTTTGTCCATGGTTTACTAGTTCGAAACCTGAAACATATGGATTTTTCTGACTCCTGAAGCTGAAATGGACTCCAGATTACACAATAACTACAAAAAGGATCTCACACACACACACACACACACACACACTTGAATACTTTTATTTGAACCCACTATTAAAAATTAACATATACAGGATTCAAATATTATCAAGGTTTACCTCAAGGGTATAAAAAGCATCGCCTACGCCACACTGCAAGGCTGCCTATTACAGCTGATATCGAGCAGAACTTCGCCAGTTGTTTAGATTTTACTCTGGAAAGCCCTGCCAGTCTTAACCCACTCACTGTTCATTTATGTACGTGCCCCAAACTACCAAATATCAGGACGATGAGTGTGCAGGAATAGCCAAGGCTGGTAATAGCTGCAACTAGGGACTGATATTTGGCCATTTTGCCATAAAAGGCCATGTCCATAATATATATGTATCAAAAACACATCCTACTTCAACTACTACTGCCTGCTTTCTATTCATGTCCTGAAGTACAATGTCAGGGGTGTTGGGGATAGTACCAAACACATCCTCAGTGCTGCCGAACCACTCCACCGTCAAGCGTGAATGTTTGTGCATACTTGGGAAGAGTGGCTCAACAGCACTGCCGATGAGGTCCACAATGCGACCATGACGTGCAGTATAGAGTGGTTTATACACGCTGCAACCATTCGCAACATGTGCGACTGACTCCAACTACACGTCATGGTCAGCATGCATCAGGCAGTGTGGCTGGTGATGTTCAGGATACCACAATGCCAGGGTGTATTTTGTTGGCAACACCTGCAGTCTAGCCTTAATAATAAAACAGAGAATGTCCTCCCCACAGCAGCGTTCCTGTAGATGGAGTGTGAGACAGTGTGGTCGGCAAAGTCAAGGACTGCCAACTTTCCCTGCATTCTCAATCCTGTCCAGTGCTGTTTTATTAATAGCTGCTTGCTGTTGAGGAGGGTTCTCCTTGCTGTTAAATTCTGTAATGTGTGTTGTGATCCATTGTAACAGATGGTGGCTTCCACAGATATGGACGGGTCTATGACTACTGTGTCAAATGACCCTGCTTGGGACAGTATGTTTTCCCTTGTCCATTTCAGCTTGACCTCCATTCTGTTGCACAGGTCGTTCAGCTCTGGCCAGTCAATAACTACAAAAAGGATCTCACACACACACACACACACACACACAGGTCAGGAATGATGCAGTGATCACGGCCGTGTCCAGGGCAGAGCAGAAGGAAACAGGAGGAGTGTACAGCTGACCCACTATAACACACTGGTGAGAACAGTGGACAGCACCACCATGTGGAGAACCTGGGAACTTCCTGAGCCAGGAAACCAGAAAGAGCTGGTGAGAGAGGAACAATGAACCTGAGAGAGACTGTTATCGACTCCATCGATTATTTTCCTACAACAGTATGTCCCCAAGTGTTTTATTCCTTTTATACCAGATCACTCTGCCAGCAATTACACATTTTCTTTATTATAGTTGGATTTCATGTAGAACATCAGTGAAATGAGTTAGTTCCTGTTGTCACTGATGTTATAGCAGCTATAAACAGTCGTTCCCTCACCAGACACTCTTTATTCTCTCTCCTGAAGTAAATCCGCATGTTCCTGAGAAACTGTAAAGGAGTGTAAACTCCTCTGTGCTGAAGACGTCGGAAACCTTAAAGTTCCAGATTCACCTCTGGCCGTTACACAGCGCTCACACTGGAGACTCCTTACAGAGACGATAAGAGCGGAGACATGTCCTTCACCATCTCAATGATTACACACCTTTTCATTGGTTTATTATGAATTGAAACCAGTGCTACTGTCAGAGGTGCTGTGAGAGAGAATTAATCAACACCTTCTGAGTGGAACTCAACCCTGCTGTGGAGAACACAAGAGGTTCCAGATAAAATTAATATGAACTGAAGTTAATACAATAAATGGATGAAACTGGTGTGAATCAGAGCACTTTTATTATGAAATGTGGACCCGTTTATTATGAAACGTCATTTCCGCTGTGTGTGTGTGAGAGAGAGAGATGGTGTTGGGTCGGATCCCCGGTTTCAGTGCGCGGTTTTATAATAATAAGAATGTAAGAATGAAGAACCCGAGCCGGAGTGCGTCTGGCACCGGAAGTGTGTCTGGGCTCAGAGATACTCGCACCGGAAGTGTGTCTGGGCTCAGAGATACTCGCACCGGAACTGTGTGTGTAGCCGAGAGAGAGGTCCGGGTTCGATTCGCCCCGAGTCCCACTGGTAACACACTCACTGTGATTTAAAGATTATATGAAAGATCAGAGGTTAATCAATCATTTATTAAATCTGTTTTATTGATAAAATGTTTTTCACCCTCAAAGTCAAAACTCTAATAATGTGGAAAACACTGAAGAGCTGGAGCATTCCACTCTGAACACTCAGATGGAGCAGTTTCAGACCCATCCAGCATGAACACTCCTCTGTGTGTGTGTGTGTTAGGGTTCCTCCACCTGGGTGGGTTGCGGACGGCGCTCTATAACTTCCTGTTTGCGAAGCAGCATGGTGGGACGTTTATCCTGAGGCTGGAGGACACCGATCAATCACGCATAATCCACGGGGCAGCACAGGACATCGAGCACACGCTCGAGTGGGCGGGTATAACATCACCATGATGATGGGTCAATGTTACTGACATCACCATATCGACAATAGAAGAACACTGTAGCGTGATCACACCAACATCACTGACATGCTGATAATCACTCCACTGATCAGTAACCAGTCCTGCGTGTGTGTGTGTAGGTATTCCCCCTGATGAGAGTGTATCAAGAGGTGGTGTGTATGGCCCGTATGTCCAGTCTGAACGTTTGAGTTTGTATTCTGCTGCTGCGACGTCTCTGATAGAATCAGGCCACGCCTACTACTGTTTCTGCACCAATCACAGATTAGAGTTGCTCAAGAAGGAAGCATTGCGTAGAGGACAGACACCAAGGTAGCGCACAAACACACACACCTGTTATCATGCCTGAAACACACACACACCTGTTATCATGCCTGAAACACACACACACCTGCTATCATACCTGAAACACACACACCTGCTATCATACCTGAAACACACACACCTGTTATCATACCTGAAACACACACACCTGCTATCATACCTGAAACACACACACACCTGTTATCATACCTGAAACACACACACCTGTTATCATGCCTGAAACACACACACACCTGTTATCATGCCTGAAACACACACACACACACACCTGTTATCATACCTGAAACACACACACACACACCTGTTATCATACCTGAAACACACACACACACACACACCTGTTATCATGCCTGAAACACACACACACACACCTGTTATCATACCTGAAACACACACACACACACACACACACACACACCTGTTATCATGCCTGAAACACACACACACCTGTTATCATGCCTGAAACACACACACACACACACACCTGTTATCATGCCTGAAACACACACACACACACCTGTTATCATGCCTGAAACACACACACACACACACACCTGTTATCATGCCTGAAACACACACACACACACCTGTTATCATGCCTGAAACACACACACACACACCTGTTATCATGCCTGAAACACACACACACCTGTTATCATGCCTGAAACACACACACACACACACCTGTTATCATACCTGAAACACACACACACACACACACCTGTTATCATGCCTGAAACACACACACACCTGCTATCATACCTGAAACACACACACCTGCTATCATACCTGAAACACACACACACCTGTTATCATACCTGAAACACACACACCTGCTATCATACCTGAAACACACACACCTGCTATCATACGTGAAACACACACACCTGTTATCATACCTGAAACACACACACCTGCTATCATACCTGAAACACACACACACCTGTTATCATACCTGAAACACACACACCTGTTATCATACCTGAAACACACACACACCTGCTATCATACCTGAAACACACACACCTGTTATCATACCTGAAACACACACACACCTGTTATCATGCCTGAAACACACACACACCTGTTATCATGCCTGAAACACACACACACCTGCTATCATACCTGAAACACACACACCTGTTATCATACCTGAAACACACACACCTGTTATCATACCTGAAACACACATACACATACACAGACACCTGTTATCATGCCTGAAACACACACACACATACACACACACAGACACCTGTTATCATGCCTGAAACACACACCCACACACACCTGCTATCATACCTGAAACACACACACACCTGCTATCATACCTGAAACACACACACCTGTTATCATACCTGAAACACACACACCTGTTATCATACCTGAAACACACATACACAGACACCTGTTATGCCTGAAACACACACACACATACACACACAGACACCTGTTATCATGCCTGAAACACACACACACACACACACACCTGCTATCATACCTGAAACACACACACACCTGTTATCATACCTGAAACACACACACCTGCTATCATACCTGAAACACACACACCTGTTATCATACCTGAAACACACACACACATACACAGACACCTGCTATCATGCCTGAAACACACACACAGACACCTGTTATCATGCCTGAAACACACACACACACACACCTGCTATCATACCTGAAACACACACACACATACACACACACAGACACCTGTTATCATGCCTGAAACACACACACACACACACACCTGCTATCATACCTGAAACACACATACACCTGCTATCATACCTGAAACACACACACCTGTTATCATACCTGAAACACACACACCTGCTATCATACCTGAAACACACACACGTTATCATACCTGAAACACACACACCTGCTATCATACCTGAAACACACACACCTGTTATCATACCTGAAACACACACACCTGCTATCATACCTGAAACACACACACACACCTGTTATCATACCTGAAACACACACACCTGTTATCATACCTGAAACACACACACCTGTTATCATACCTGAAACACACACACACCTGCTATCATACCTGAAACACACACACCTGTTATCATACCTGAAACACACACACCTGCTATCATACCTGAAACACACACACCTGTTATCATACCTGAAACACACACACACATACACAGACACCTGTTATCATGCCTGAAACACACACACACATACACACACACAGACACCTGTTATCATGCCTGAAACACACACACACCTGCTATCATACCTGAAACACACACACACCTGCTATCATACCTGAAACACACACACCTGCTATCATACCTGAAACACACACACACATACACAGACACCTGTTATCATACCTGAAACACACACACACCTGCTTTCATACCTGAAACACACACACACACACACCTGTTATCATACCTGAAACACACACACACACACACCTGCTATCATACCTGAAACACATACACACACACACAGACACCTGTTATCATGCCTGAAACACACACACACACACACCTGTTATCATACCTGAAACACACACACACCTGTTATCATACCTGAAACACACACACACACACACCTGTTATCATACCTGAAACACACACACCTGCTATCATACCTGAAACACACACACACATACACACACACAGACACCTGTTATCATGCCTGAAACACACACACACACACCTGTTATCATACCTGAAACACACACGCACCTGTTATCATACCTGAAACACACACACCTGCTATCATACCTGAAACACACATACACACACACAGACACCTGTTATCATGCCTGAAACACACACACACACACACACACACCTGTTATCATACCTGAAACACACACACACCTGTTATCATACCTGAAACACACACACACATACACACACACAGACACCTGTTATCATGCCTGAAACACACACACCTGCTATCATACCTGAAACACACACACACATACACACACACAGACACCTGTTATCATGCCTGAAACACACACACACACACACACACACACACCTGTTATCATACCTGAAACACACACACACCTGTTATCATACCTGAAACACACACACACCTGTTATCATACCTGAAACACACACACACACACACCTGCTATCATACCTGAAACACATACACACACACACAGACACCTGTTATCATGCCTGAAACACACACACACACACACCTGTTATCATACCTGAAACACACACACACCTGTTATCATACCTGAAACACACACACACACCTGTTATCATACCTGAAACACACACACCTGCTATCATACCTGAAACACACACACACATACACACACACAGACACCTGTTATCATGCCTGAAACACACACACACACACCTGTTATCATACCTGAAACACACACGCACCTGTTATCATACCTGAAACACACACACCTGCTATCATACCTGAAACACACATACACACACACAGACACCTGTTATCATGCCTGAAACACACACACACACACACACACACCTGTTATCATACCTGAAACACACACACACCTGTTATCATACCTGAAACACACACACACATACACACACACAGACACCTGTTATCATACCTGAAACACACACACCTGCTATCATACCTGAAACACACACACACATACACACACACAGACACCTGTTATCATGCCTGAAACACACACACACACACACACACACCTGTTATCATACCTGAAACACACACACACCTGTTATCATACCTGAAACACACACACACCTGTTATCATACCTGAAACACACACACACCTGCTATCATACCTGAAACACACACACCTGCTATCATACCTGAAACACACACACCTGCTGTCATACCTGAAACACACACACACACCTGCTGTCATACCTGAAACACACACACACACACACTTGCTATCATACCTGAAACACACACACACACCTGTTATCATACCTGAAACACACACACCTGTTATCATACCTGAAACACACACACACACAGACACACGTTATCATGCCTGAAACACACACATTTTAATTCTTTTATTTGGATCTTAACACGGGCAAAAAAAAAATCAAAGATCCCAACATTAGCTAGAAGTACGTCAAAGAAATGAACAGGTCAGATCAAACATGAGAGCCATGTGCAACTCATCATTAATAATTTATGGATAAACATGACACCTTCGTCTCCAGATGGACAAACTACCAACAATAGCAGAGATGGAGCAGAACTTTGCCAATCTTTTTGCATTTGGCTTACTTAGTCCACACAACTGTCGTCCTCTCACAACAGGTTTATGCCCATGTCCAAGACTCCCAATCACAAGTACAATTACTTTGCATTGAAAACCCAAGTTTGTTATCCTGTCAACAAGTGGCTGATACTTCAGCCATTTAGAGTTAAAACAAATATCCATATATCAATCGAAACAACATCCTATTTCAATAACAGTTACAGTTTTAAAATTCACATCTATGATTGTGATATCTGGAGTATTTGGAATGTTGTGAAAAATGTTATTGTTTGCAATGTTGTTATTAAACCAGTTCATTTGGACCACAGAATGTTTGTATATTCGTGTTGTCCTTTCTAATAGATCTGTAATACATTGCGACACCAGGTCCACTAGTCTGTCATGCCTTGAAATGTAAAGGCCTTTGTAAAAGCAACATCTATTCAAGACATGTGCAGTGGTCTCATTTTCAAGAGTGGCAGGGTGAAGAATGCATTGCGGATTGTAGCTGGATGGGTACCAAGTGGCCAGATTGGATCTTGTAGGCAGGACTTGAATACGGGCCTTAACTGTAAATGTGAGGATGTCTTCACCAAGAGAGTTGTTTGAAAATATGGAATGGGACAGGGAATGGTCGCAGGGTTTCCCATACATAGACCACTGTGTTGTGCAGCGCCACACAATGGATTCCTATCGCCACACAGACTCGCGATTTTGAAAAAAAAAATATTCCGTTGTGTATCGTTCTGTTCATTCATAGTGCTCTTTCTTCTTGTTCACGCGCGCGCACACACACAGAGAGAGAGAGAGACGGAGAGGCGTGTACACAGGCCTGCCGGTGTGCATACACCCGGACTGCAAGTAGGCCTGTTAGGCTAATTAAAAATAACGCAGCCTTTCCGATTCGCCTTCCGACCCCTTATTTTAAAAGGTAGCCTACGTCGTGCTCGTGATGAGCTTTATCATAGCCTTCTTGGCTTACAGGAAACAGACATCCCTGAGTCAGGCTATAAACCAATTTTGATGCAGACAGCAGCAGCTTGACGCGAGGAACCGGCCTTATTGCATTATCCCGCTTCAGCGATGACTTCCCTTCCGATAGGGCACTGGAGTTTTTTTTTTCAGGAAGCCACGCAGAATTAAATGTTCTGATAGGGCATGCAGGCTTTGCACCAATTAGGGTAATGCTTTTTCATTATTGTTAGTTGCCTTGGTGTTACCTTAAGTGGTTTCTTATGTCTAATTATGAAATTTTATTTTATTATTTTGTTGTTACATTGTACTATTTATTTCATTTTAGTATTGGTTGAGGTAAGTGTTGAGTTCAATATTTAAAATAAAAACCTGCAGCTTGTTTTTTGCAATTTATTCCTTGAATGTCAGCTAAAGAATGATTGAAAGATTGCCACCAAAAAGGCAAAAAACTAAGGTCAAAACCAGAGATGCACTGATTGACTGGCTGCCGATCGGAATCGGCCGATTTTCACGTGATCGGCCATGACCGGCGACCGGCCGGGCAAAATTAAAATATGCCGATTTTCTGCCGATCAAAACTTGTGTATCACATAGAGATGAAAGTGGAAATACTCGTAATTCGCAACTAAAAAGACTGCAGCTACACTGGCAGCTTGAACATGCTTTCTAGTGCGATTGTGTTGCGCTTGCGCAGAACAGTGTCAGTCCTGCGCGCCTAACGAGCTCCGGCGTGCGCGCCGTTAACAAAAAACAAAAATTCACTATATTTGGATATCCAAATATAGTGAATTTTTTTTGTGCCAGATATTGGATGTGAAAAGAAGAAACGTTTGTGGTTGTGTGAATTTCCCATTACAGGAATTAATACGTTAGCTTACTACCAAACATCTAGTTAGGTTTGTACAAAGAGAGAGAGAAAAAAGTCTTTTTGTTTGTTTTACAACCTTGGCTGCACTTGATTCCATTGGAAATTACTCTACAAATACACATTTGACAAAGATGATAGAATGGCTATGGTATAAATATGACTGGAAATTATTTTTGTATTTTGATACTGAATGAAGAAATGGGTTGCTCTATAAGGCAGAAGTTTTCAGATCTAAACAGGCTTATGAAAGTGTGTTCCATAGCAGTGGGCAAATAATATATGAGGGGGAAGTTGTTTTTGTGCCAGATATTGGATGGGAAAAGAAAAAAATGTTTGTGTGAATTTCCTATTTCAGGAATTAATATGTTAATACCAAACATGAAGAAAGATTTTACAAAGAACAATGTCTTTTTGTTTGTTTTCAACCTTTTGAGGTGTTGAAAATGTATTACTGAAAATCTGGCAGAATGTTCTATTAAAGAAAAGATAAAAAGAAAATAGTCTTTGTGTGTGCTGTGAAGTGGTTTGAAAAAATGAAATCGGAATTGGCCAAAATCAGTATCAGCAGGTCACACTCCATCGGAAATTGGAATCGGCCCAAAAAATTGCAATCGGTGCATCTCTAGTAAAAACTAAACTTTAACTTCAATGTTGGTGAGTAATTTTCATAAATTTAAAAGACAGGTTTTCCACCAACCTCAAGCCCAGCAAACTAATGGCCTGCGCTGTAATGTAAAGTTGGGTCGAGGAATGAAACCAGGCAGGGTTCTGGGAAAAATTGTTTTAGCTGTCTTCTCTTAAAGAACTTAAAAGAATTTAGATTATTCAGTTCAATCTCAAATGCTTCTTGTAGCTTTAAAATAGTCCCAGCAGGTGACTCTGAAGAAAAATACTGTGTGTTTGAACACCGCCTGCTGTAAACACTTTGCATTATACACCCCAATGACCGACTTCACCGACCGCCACGACACCACCGCGCACGATTCCCTCAGCGGCACAGTGGAGCACCACAACTTGCTACCTGGTCTGTGGGAAACGCTGGGTCGGCAAATGACAAAGACGCCAATTTTCCCTGCAACCTTAGATTTTTCCAACGCTGTGCACTATGACAGCGCTTCATTTTCATGATCGCTGCTCTCGCACCTTTCGTCGGCAGTTCATATTGCATGCCATTCACCTCATGCATTACGCGGGGGTAGATGAGCGGGTCATTAATGGTGTCTTTAAGTGCGACTGTTTCGCTGCCTGGTCTTGCCCACTTCATGTTAATCCCAGTCCGAAGGCAAAGATCATTTAAATTGAGCCGGTCAGACCGCACACCAAACCCCACCGCCTTGATATTAAATTTTCCATTATCTTTCAGTTGAAAGCCGAGGAACTGCGATTCACCTTCTTGCGCAAATGGGACTTTCCGCTTTTGGAGATGATTTATTAGTGAGGCACGAGCCAGCTCTCGGACTGTTGGGTCACTGTTGTTAAGCATGTTAAGTAAATGTCCAATTCTGGTGGTGGTGTATACCCACTCAATATTAGGGACCCCCAAACCACCCTCCTTTCGAGATTGAAATATGACTTCTCGGGTTGAGTGCGTGTCCAACCCTAACCACTTCCTCACCAGTTGTACAGTCTTATTATTTAGTTCTGTGAGTGATTTTTGTGGAATATGGATATTTGCAAATAAATGGTGAATTTTGGCCGAGGCCATTTCACCTATAGCCTGAATCTTCATTAAGGTCGGTAATGGACTACAGTCAATTAGATCCAGTCTGTTTGTTTACTCATTAATGAGCTCCGAAAGTTGCGCATCCCAATTTCCTGCTATATTAAATTTATGGCCAAGATATGTGTATGTTTCATGACGTGAATAAACTTGTATAGGTCTCTGCTGAATTGTGAATAAAGGCAATTTATCGGATTTAGATGAATACCAGCAGTTTCCTCCGCTACGTCTCTCATAGAAGACAGCGCATTTGTCCTGTCTCACTTTCAGACTTGACCATTGCAGAAATGTGTCTGTGCACTTGAGCATTAGATGGATAACGCTAGAGTTAGGTGTGTGTGTGTGTTTCAGGTTTGATAACGTGTGTGTGTTTTTTAGGTATGATAACGTGTTTGTGTCTGTGTGTATTTAAGGTTTGTGTGTGTGTTTCAGGTAGGATAATGTGTGCACGCGCGTGTGTGTGTTTCAGGTATGATAGTCGGGGTGTGTGTGTGTGTGTGTGTGTGTGTGTTTCAGGTATGATAGTTGGGGTGTGTGTGTTTCAGGTACAGTGGTGCTTGAAAGTTTGTGAACCCTTTAGAATTTTCTATATTTCTGCATAAATATGACCTAAAACATCATCAGATTTTCACACAAGTCCTAAAAGTAGATAAAGAGAACCCAGTTAAACAAATGAGACAAAAAATATTATACTTGGTCATTTATTTATTGAGGAAAATGATCCAATATTACATATCTGTGAGTGGCAAAAGTATGTGAACCTCTAGGATTAGCAGTTAATTTGAAGGTGAAATTAGAGTCAGGTGTTTTCAATCAATGGGATGACAATCAGGTGTGAGTGGGCACCCTGTTTTATTTAAAGAACAGGGATCTATCAAAGTCTGATCTTCACAACACATGTTTGTGGAAGTGTATCATGGCACGAACAAAGGAGATTTCTGAGGACCTCAGAAACAGCATTTGTTGATGCTCATCAGGCTGGAAAAGGTTACAAAACAATCTCTAAAGAGTTTGAACTCCACCAATCCACAGTCAGACAGATTGTATACAAATGGAGGAAATTCAAGACCATTGTTACCCTCCCCAGGAGTGGTCGACCAACAAAGATCACTCCAAGAGCAAGGTGTGTAATAGTCAGCGAGGTCACAAAGGACCCCAGGGTAACTTCTAAGCAACTGAAGGCCTCTCTCACATTGGCTAATGTTAATGTTCATGAGTCCACCATCAGGAGAACACTGAACAACAATGGTGTGCATGGCAGGGTTGCAAGGAGAAAGCCACTGCTCTCCAAAAAGAACATTGCTGCTCATCTGCAGTTTGCTAAATATCATGTGGACAAGCCAGAAGGCTGTTGGAAAAATGTTCTGTGGACGGATGAGACCAAAATAGAACATTTTGGTTGAAATGAGAAGCCTCATTTTTGGAGAACGGAAAACACTGCATTCCAGCATAATAACCTTATCCCATCTGTGAAACATGGTGGTGGTAGTATCATGGTTTGGGCCTGTTTTGTTGCATCTGGGCCAGGACGGCTTGCCATCATTGATGGAACAATGAATTCTGAATTATACCAGTGAATTCTAAAGGAAAATGTCAGGACATCTGTCCATGAACTGAATCTCAAGAGAAGGTGGGTCATGCAGCAAGACAACGAACTTAAGCACACAAGTCGTTCTACCAAAGAATGATTAAACAAGAATACAGTTAATGTTTTGGAATGGCCAAGTCAAAGTCCTGACCTTAATCCAATCGAAATGTTGTGGAAGGACCTGAAGCGAGCAGTTCATGTGAGGAAACCCACCAACATCCCAGAGTTGAAGCTGTTCTGTACGGAGGAACGGGCTAAAATTCCTCCAAGCCGGTGTGCAGGACTGATCAACAGTTACCGCAAACGTTTAGTTGCAGTTATTGCTGCACAAGGGGGTCACACCAGATACTGAAAGCAAAGGTTCACATACTTTTGCCACTCACAGATATGTAATATTGGATCATTTTCCTCAATAAATAAATGACCAAGTATAATATTTTTGTCTCATTTGTTTAACTGGGTTCTCTTTATCTACTTTTAGGACTTGTGTGAAAATCTGATGATGTTTTAGATCATATTTATGCAGAAATATAGAAAATTCTAAAGGGTTCACAAACTTTCAAGCACCACTGTATGATAGTCGGGGTGTGTGTGTGTGTGTGTGTTTCAGGTATGATAGTCGGGGTGTGTGTGTGTGTGTTTCAGGTATGATAGTCGGGGGGGGTGTGTTTCAGGTATGATAGTCGGGGTGTGTGTGTGTGTGTTTCAGGTATGATAGTCGGGGTGTGTGTGTGTGTGTTTCAGGTATGATAGTCGGGGTGTGTGTGTGTTTCAGGTATGATAGTCGGGGTGTGTGTGTGTGTGTTTCAGGTATGATAGTCGGGGTGTGTGTGTGTGTTTCAGGTATGATAGTCGGGGTGTGTGTGTGTGTTTCAGGTATGATAGTCGGGGTGTGTGTGTGTGTTTCAGGTATGATAGTCGGGGTGTGTGTGTGTGTGTTTCAGGTATGATAGTCGGGGTGTGTGTGTGTGTTTCAGGTATGATAGTCGGGGTGTGTGTGTGTGTTTCAGGTATGATAGTCGGGGTGTGTGTGTGTGTTTCAGGTATGATAGTTGGGGTGTGTGTGTTTCAGGTATGATAGTCGGGGTGTGTGTGTGTGTTTCAGGTATGATAGTTGGGGTGTGTGTGTTTCAGGTATGATAGTCGGGGTGTGTGTGTGTGTTTCAGGTATGATAGTCGGGGTGTGTGTATGTGTGTTTCAGGTATGATAACAGGTGTGTGTGTGTGTGTGTGTGTGTGTGTGTGTTTCAGGTATGATAGTTGGGTGTGTGTGTGTGTTTCAGGTATGATAGTCGGGGTGTGTGTGTGTTTCAGGTATGATAGTCGGGGTGTGTGTTTCAGGTATGATAGTCGGGGTGTGTGTGTGTGTTTCAGGTATGATAGTCAGGGTGTGTGTGTGTGTTTCAGGTATGATAGTCGGGGTGTGTGTGTGTGTGTGTGTGTTTCAGGTATGATAGTCGGGGTGTGTGTGTGTGTTTCAGGTATGATAGTCGGGGTGTGTGTGTGTGTGTTTCAGGTATGATAGTCGGGGTGTGTGTGTGTGTGTGTGTGTTTCAGGTATGATAGTCGGGGTGTGTGTGTGTGTGTGTGTGTTTCAGGTATGATAGTCGTGTGTGTGTGTGTGTTTCAGGTATGATAGTCGGGGTGTGTGTGTGTGTTTCAGGTATGATAGTTGGGGTGTGTGTGTTTCAGGTATGATAGTCGGGGTGTGTGTGTGTGTTTCAGGTATGATAGTCGGGGTGTGTGTGTTTCAGGTATGATAGTCGGGGTGTGTGTGTGTGTGTTTCAGGTATGATAGTTGGGGTGTGTGTGTTTCAGGTATGATAGTCGAGGTGTGTGTGTGTGTTTCAGGTATGATAGTCGGGGTGTGTGTGTGTGTTTCAGGTATGATAGTCGGGGTGTGTGTGTGTGTTTCAGGTATGATAGTCGGGGTGTGTGTGTTTCAGGTATGATAGTCGGGGTGTGTGTGTGTGTTTCAGGTATGATAGTTGGGGTGTGTGTGTTTCAGGTATGATAGTCGGGGTGTGTGTGTGTTTCAGGTATGATAGTCGGGGTGTGTGTGTGTGTTTCAGGTATGATAGTCGGGGTGTGTGTGTGTGTTTCAGGTATGATAGTTGGGGTGTGTGTGTTTCAGGTATGATAGTCGGGGTGTGTGTGTTTCAGGTATGATAGTCGGGGTGTGTGTGTTTCAGGTATGATAGTCGGGGTGTGTGTGTTTCAGGTATGATAGTCGGGGTGTGTGTGTGTGTTTCAGGTATGATAGTTGTGTGTGTGTGTTTCAGGTATAATAGTTGGGGTGTGTGTAATTCAGGTATGATAGTCGGGGTGTGTGTGTGTTTCAGGTATGATAGTCGGGGTGTGTGTGTTTCAGGTATGATAGTCGGGGTGTGTGTGTGTGTTTCAGGTATGATAGTCGGGTGTGTGTGTGTTTCAGGTATGATAGTCGGGGTGTGTGTGTGTGTTTCAGGTATGATAGTCGGGGTGTGTGTGTGTGTTTCAGGTATGATAGTTGGGGTGTGTGTGTGTGTTTCAGGTATGATAGTCGGGGTGTGTGTGTTTCAGGTATGATAGTCGGGGTGTGTGTGTGTTTCAGGTATGATAGTTGGGGTGTGTGTGTTTCAGGTATGATAGTCGGGGTGTGTGTGTGTGTTTCAGGTATGATAGTTGGGGTGTGTGTGTTTCAGGTATGATAGTTGGGGTGTGTGTGTTTCAGGTATGATAGTTGGGGTGTGTGTGTTTCAGGTATGATAGTCGGGGTGTGTGTGTGTTTCAGGTATGATAGTCGGGGTGTGTGTGTGTGTTTCAGGTATGATAGTTGGGGTGTGTGTGTTTCAGGTATGATAGTTGGGGGGTGTGTGTTTCAGGTATGATAGTTGGGGTGTGTGTGTTTCAGGTATGATAGTCGGGGTGTGTGTGTGTTTCAGGTATGATAGTCGGGGTGTGTGTGTGTGTTTCAGGTATGATAGTCGGGGTGTGTGTGTGTGTGTTTCAGGTATGATAGTCGGGGTGTGTGTGTGTGTTTCAGGTATGATAGTCGGTGTGTGTGTGTGTTTCAGGTATGATAGTCGGGGTGTGTGTGTGTGTTTCAGGTATGATAGTCGGGGTGTGTGTGTGTGTTTCAGGTATGATAGTCGGGGTGTGTGTGTGTGTGTTTCAGGTATGATTGTCGGGGTGTGTGTGTGTGTTTCAGGTATGATAGTCGGGGTGTGTGTGTGTTTCAGGTATGATAGTCGGGGTGTGTGTGTGTGTTTCAGGTATGATAGTCGGGGTGTGTGTGTTTCAGGTATGATAGTCGGGGTGTGTGTGTGTGTTTCAGGTATGATAGTTGGGGTGTGTGTGTGTGTTTCAGGTATGATAGTCGGGGTGTGTGTGTTTCAGGTATGATAGTCGGGGTGTGTGTGTGTTTCAGGTATGATAGTTGGGGTGTGTGTGTTTCAGGTATGATAGTCGGGGTGTGTGTGTGTGTTTCAGGTATGATAGTTGGGGTGTGTGTGTTTCAGGTATGATAGTTGGGGTGTGTGTGTTTCAGGTATGATAGTTGGGGTGTGTGTGTTTCAGGTATGATAGTCGGGGTGTGTGTGTGTGTTTCAGGTATGATAGTTGGGGTGTGTGTGTTTCAGGTATGATAGTTGGGGTGTGTGTGTTTCAGGTATGATAGTTGGGGTGTGTGTGTTTCAGGTATGATAGTCGGGGTGTGTGTGTGTTTCAGGTATGATAGTCGGGGTGTGTGTGTGTGTTTCAGGTATGATAGTTGGGGTGTGTGTTTCAGGTATGATAGTCGGGGTGTGTGTGTGTGTTTCAGGTATGATAGTTGGGGTGTGTGTGTTTCAGGTATGATAGTCGGGGTGTGTGTGTTTCAGGTATGATAGTCGGGGTGTGTGTGTTTCAGGTATGATAGTCGGGGTGTGTGTGTTTCAGGTATGATAGTCGGGGTGTGTGTGTGTTTCAGGTATGATAGTTGGGGTGTGTGTGTTTCAGGTATGATAGTCGGGGTGTGTGTGTGTGTTTCAGGTATGATAGTTGGGGTGTGTGTGTTTCAGGTATGATAGTCGGGGTGTGTGTGTGTGTTTCAGGTATGATAGTCGGGGTGTGTGTGTTTCAGGTATGATAGTCGGGGTGTGTGTGTGTTTCAGGTATGATAGTTGGGGTGTGTGTGTTTCAGGTATGATAGTCGGGGTGTGTGTGTGTGTTTCAGGTATGATAGTCGGGGTGTGTGTGTTTCAGGTATGATAGTCGGGGTGTGTGTGTGTGTTTCAGGTATGATAGTCGGGGTGTGTGTGTGTGTTTCAGGTATGATAGTCGGGGTGTGTGTGTGTGTTTCAGGTATGATAGTCGGGGTGTGTGTGTGTGTGTTTCAGGTATGATAGTCGGGGTGTGTGTGTTTCAGGTATGATAGTCGGGGTGTGTGTGTGTGTTTCAGGTATGATAGTCGGGGTGTGTGTGTGTTTCAGGTATGATAGTCGGGGTGTGTGTGTGTGTTTCAGGTATGATAGTCGGGGTGTGTGTGTGTGTGTGTTTCAGGTATGATAGTCGGGGTGTGTGTGTTTCAGGTATGATAGTCGGGGTGTGTGTGTGTGTTTCAGGTATGATAGTCGGGGTGTGTGTGTGTGTTTCAGGTATGATAGTTGGGGTGTGTGTGTTTCAGGTATGATAGTCGGGGTGTGTGTGTGTGTTTCAGGTATGATAGTTGGGGTGTGTGTGTTTCAGGTATGATAGTCGGGGTGTGTGTGTGTGTTTCAGGTATGATAGTCGGGGTGTGTGTATGTGTGTTTCAGGTATGATAACAGGTGTGTGTGTGTGTGTGTGTGTGTGTGTTTCAGGTATGATAGTTGGGTGTGTGTGTGCGTTTCAGGTATGATAGTCGGGGTGTGTGTGTGTTTCAGGTATGATAGTCGGGGTGTGTGTTTCAGGTATGATAGTCGGGGTGTGTGTGTGTGTTTCAGGTATGATAGTCAGGGTGTGTGTGTGTGTTTCAGGTATGATAGTCGGGGTGTGTGTGTGTGTGTGTGTTTCAGGTATGATAGTCGGGGTGTGTGTGTGTGTTTCAGGTATGATAGTCGGGGTGTGTGTGTGTGTGTGTGTTTCAGGTATGATAGTCGGGGTGTGTGTGTGTGTGTTTCAGGTATGATAGTCGGGGTGTGTGTGTGTGTGTGTGTGTTTCAGGTATGATAGTCGTGTGTGTGTGTGTGTGTTTCAGGTATGATAGTCGGGGTGTGTGTGTTTCAGGTATGATAGTCGGGGTGTGTGTGTGTGTTTCAGGTATGATAGTTGGGGTGTGTGTGTTTCAGGTATGATAGTCGGGGTGTGTGTGTGTGTTTCAGGTATGATAGTCGGGGTGTGTGTGTTTCAGGTATGATAGTCGGGGTGTGTGTGTGTGTGTTTCAGGTATGATAGTTGGGGTGTGTGTGTTTCAGGTATGATAGTCGGGGTGTGTGTGTGTGTTTCAGGTATGATAGTCGGGGTGTGTGTGTGTGTTTCAGGTATGATAGTCGGGGTGTGTGTGTGTGTTTCAGGTATGATAGTCGGGGTGTGTGTGTTTCAGGTATGATAGTCGGGGTGTGTGTGTGTGTTTCAGGTATGATAGTTGGGGTGTGTGTGTTTCAGGTATGATAGTCGGGGTGTGTGTGTGTTTCAGGTATGATAGTCGGGGTGTGTGTGTGTGTTTCAGGTATGATAGTCGGGGTGTGTGTGTGTGTTTCAGGTATGATAGTTGGGGTGTGTGTGTTTCAGGTATGATAGTCGGGGTGTGTGTGTTTCAGGTATGATAGTCGGGGTGTGTGTGTTTCAGGTATGATAGTCGGGGTGTGTGTGTTTCAGGTATGATAGTCGGGGTGTGTGTGTGTGTTTCAGGTATGATAGTTGTGTGTGTGTGTTTCAGGTATAATAGTTGGGGTGTGTGTAATTCAGGTATGATAGTCGGGGTGTGTGTGTGTTTCAGGTATGATAGTCGGGGTGTGTGTGTTTCAGGTATGATAGTCGGGGTGTGTGTGTGTGTTTCAGGTATGATAGTCGGGTGTGTGTGTGTTTCAGGTATGATAGTCGGGGTGTGTGTGTGTGTTTCAGGTATGATAGTCGGGGTGTGTGTGTGTGTTTCAGGTATGATAGTCGGGGTGTGTGTGTGTGTTTCAGGTATGATAGTCGGGGTGTGTGTGTGTGTTTCAGGTATGATAGTCGGGGTGTGTGTGTGTGTTTCAGGTATGATAGTCGGGGTATGTGTGTTTCAGGTATGATAGTCGGGGTGTGTGTGTGTGTTTCAGGTATGATAGTTGGGTGTGTGTGTGTTTCAGGTATGATAGTTGGGGTGTGTGTGTTTCAGGTATGATAGTCGGGGTGTGTGTGCGTTTCAGGTATGATAGTCGGGGTGTGTGTGTGTGTTTCAGGTATGATAGTTGGGGTGTGTGTGTTTCAGGTATGATAGTCGGGGTGTGTGTGTTTCAGGTATGATAGTCGGGGTGTGTGTGTTTCAGGTATGATAGTCGGGGTGTGTGTGTTTCAGGTATGATAGTCGGGGTGTGTGTGTGTGTTTCAGGTATGATAGTCGGGGTGTGTGTGTGTTTCAGGTATGATTGTCGGGGTGTGTGTGTTTCAGGTATGATAGTCGGGGTGTGTGTGTGTTTCAGGTATGATAGTCGGGGTGTGTGTGTGTGTTTCAGGTATGATAGTCGGGTGTGTGTGTGTTTCAGGTATGATAGTCGGGGTGTGTGTGTGTGTTTCAGGTATGATAGTCGGGGTGAGTGTGTGTGTTTCAGGTATGATAGTCGGGGTGTGTGTGTGTGTTTCAGGTATGATAGTCGGGGTGTGTGTGTGTGTTTCAGGTATGATAGTCGGGGTGTGTGTGTGTGTGTTTCAGGTATGATAGTCGGGGTGTGTGTGTGTGTTTCAGGTATGATAGTCGGGGTGTGTGTGTGTGTTTCAGGTATGATAGTCGGGGTGTGTGGGTGTGTTTCAGGTATGATAGTCGGGGTGTGTGTGTGTGTGTGTTTCAGGTATGATAGTTGGGGTGTGTGTGTTTCAGGTATGATAGTCGGGGTGTGTGTGTTTCAGGTATGATAGTCGGGGTGTGTGTGTTTCAGGTATGATAGTCGGGGTGTGTGTGTGTTTCAGGTATGATAGTCGGGGTGTGTGTGTGTGTTTCAGGTATGATAGTTGGGGTGTGTGTGTGTGTTTCAGGTATGATAGTCGGGGTGTGTGTGTGTGTTTCAGGTATGATCGTCGGGGTGTGTGTGTGTTTCAGGTATGATAGTCGGGGTGTGTGTGTGTGTTTCAGGTATGATAGTCGGTGTGTGTGTGTGTGTTTCAGGTATGATAGTCGGGGTGTGTGTGTGTTTCAGGTATGATAGTCGGGGTGTGTGTGTGTTTCAGGTATGATAGTCGGGGTGTGTGTGTGTGTTTTAGGTATAATAGTCGGGGTGTGTGTGTGTGTGTTTCAGGTATGATAGTCGGGGTGTGTGTGTGTGTTTCAGGTATGATAGTCGGGGTGTGTGTGTGTGTTTCAGGTATGATAGTCGGGGTGTGTGTGTGTGTGTTTCAGGTATGATAGTCGGGGTGTGTGTGTTTCAGGTATGATAGTCGGGGTGTGTGTGTTTCAGGTATGATAGTCGGGGTGTGTGTGTGTGTTTCAGGTATGATAGTCGGGGTGTGTGTGTGTTTCAGGTATGATAGTCGGGGTGTGTGTGTGTGTTTCAGGTATGATAGTCGGGGTGTGTGTGTGTTTCAGGTATGATAGTCGGGGTGTGTGTGTGTTTCAGGTATGATAGTCGGGGTGTGTGTGTGTTTCAGGTATGATAGTCGGGGTGTGTGTGTGTGTGTTTCAGGTATGATAGTCGGGGTGTGTGTGTGTGTGTTTCAGGTATGATAGTCGGGGTGTGTGTGTGTGTTTCAGGTATGATAGTCGGGGTGTGTGTGTGTGTTTCAGGTATGATAGTC